>NC_080386.1:113103205-113462469 GCF_014773155.1 Arachis stenosperma | reverse complement strand
TGTGGAGCTCTGCTGTACTCAAAGATTAATGAAGTTCTATTTTCTTTTATTCAATTCTCTATCTTATTCTTATTCCAAGATATTCATTCGTACTCAAGAAACATGATGAATGATGATGAGTTAGATAACCCTCATTATTATTCTCACTGATGAACGCGTGATTGACAACCACTTCCGTTTCTACATGCAACAAGGCTTGAATGGTATCTCTTAGATCCCCAACAGAATCTTCGTGGTATAAGCTAGGTAGATGGCGGCATTGTCTGGATCCGGAAAGTCCAACCTTGTCTGTGGTGTTCCGAGTAGGATCCTGGGAATCCGGAAAGTCTCACCTTGTCTGTGGTATTCCGAGTAGGATTCCGTTCATGAATGACTGTGACGTGCTTCAACCTGTAACCTGCTGGGCGTTAGTGACAAACGCAAAAGAGGGATTCTATTCCAGTAGGGGAGGGAACCAACCGTGATTGGCCGTACTGTGACAGAGTGCGTGAGCATTAGCTTTCACTGCGAGGATGATGGATGTAGCAACCATGGGTGATGCCTCCAGACTGGTTAGCTGTGCGAGTGACAGCCGCATAGGATATTTCCCCGTGAGGATGAAAGTAGCCACAGTTGATGGTGAACCCCTATACAAAGCTTGCCATGGAAAGGAGTAAGAAGGATTGAGTAGAAGCAGTGGGAGAGCAGGCGTCTGAGAGCTCTACAGCATCTCCATTCCGCTTATCTGAAATTCCTACCAATGAATCTGCATAAGTATTCTATCCCTTTTATTATGTATTTTCTTTTATTTTATATTTTCAAACCCATAAACCTTTAATCCTCCTGACTGAGATTTACAAGGTGACCATAGCTTACCAACAATCTGTGGATTCGACCCTTACTCACGTAAGGTTATTACTTGGACGACCCAGTACACTTGCTGGTTAGTTGAACGAGTTGTGAAGAAAATAACAGTGCCATAAGAGTATACATCCTTTATAAACAAATAACAAGTGATCACAATTTCGTCCACCAAGTTTTGGCGCCGTTGCCGGGGATTGTTCGAGTATGGACAACTGACGGTTCTCTTGTGCTCAGATTAGGTAATTTTCTTTTCAAAATCTTTTCAAAATTTTTCTTTTATTCTTCGTTTTTCAAAACCTTATTTTCGAAATAATTAATAAAATCCAAAAAATTAGAAATAATAAAAATCAAAAATATTTTTTGTTTCTTGTTTGAGTCTTGAGTCAATTTTTAAGTTTGGTGTCAATTGCATGCTTTTAAAATTTTTCTTGCATTTTTTTTGAAAATCCATGCATTCATAGTGTTCTTCATGATCTTCAAGTTGTTCTTGATAAGTCTTCTTGTTTGATCTTGATGATTTCTTGTTTTGTGTCTTTTCTTGTTTTTCATGTGCATTTTTGCATTCCTATTTTTCATACATTAAAAATTTCTAAGTTTGGTGTCTTGCATGTTTCTTTGCATCAAAAATTTTTGAAAAATATGTTCTTGATGTTCATCATGATCTTCAAAGTGTTCTTGGTTTCATCTTGACATTCATAGCATTCTTGCATGCATCTTGTGTCTTGATCCAAATTTTCATGTTTTGGGTCATTTTTGTGTTTTTCATTAAAAATTCAAAAATCAAAAAAATATCTTTTCCTTATTTCCCTCCAAAATTTCGAAATTTTGGGTTGACTTGGTCAAAAATTTTCAAAATTAGTTGTTCTTACAAGTCAAGTCAAAATTTCAATTTAAAAATCTTATCTTTTCAAAATCTTTTTCAAAATCATATCTTTTTCAAATTTTTTTTCTATATTTTCGAAAATTTCAAAAATCTTTTTCAAATTATTTTCAAAATCTTTTTCTTATCTTTGTATGTAATTTTCGAAAATTCACTAATAATTAATGTGATTGGTTCAAAAATTTGAAGTTTTGTTACTTTCTTGTTAAGAAAGGTTCAATCTTTAAGTTCTAGAATCTTATCTTGTAGTTTCTTGTTAGTGAAATAAATAATTTCAAATTATTTTTGAATTAAATCTTTTTATCTTTTAATTTATCTTTTTCAAAAAAACTTTTTTTTCTTTTTCAAAATTTGATTTCAAAATATCTTATCTAACTTGCTTTCTTATCTTTTTCAATTTTGATTTCAAATCTTTTTCAATCAACTAACTAACTTTTTGTTTGTTTCTTATCTTTTTCAAAACCACCTAACTACTTCTCTCTCTTCTATTTTCGAAAATATCTCATCCCTTTTCAAAATTCTTTTTAATTAATTAATTGTTTCATGTTTTAATTTTAATTACATTTTATCTCTAATTTTCGAAAATCACTAACCCCTTTTCAAAAATTATTTTGAATTTTCTTTTCTCTTTTCTTATTCTATTTATTATTAAATTACTAACACTTCTCTCCACCTCTCTTCCTCCAAGAATCCGAATCCCCCTCTTTATTCTTCTACCCCCTTCTTTTTCTACTAACATAAAGGAATCTCTATACTGTGACATAGAGGATTCCTTTTTCTTTTCCTGTTTTCTTCTCCTTCATATGAGCAGGAACAGGGATAAAGGCACTCTTGTTGAAATTGATCCAGAACCTGAAAGGACTCTGAAGAGAAAATTAAAAGAAGCTAAATTACAACAATCCAAACATCTTTAAGAGAAACAACCTTTCAGAAATTTTCGAACAGGAGAAGGACATGGCAGCCGAAAATAATAATAATGATGCAAGGAGAATGCTTGGTGACTTCACTAAGCCAACGTCCAAATTTGATGGAAGAAGCATCTCCATTCCTGCCATTGGAGCCAATAACTTTGAGCTTAAGCCTCAACTAGTTGCTTTAATGCAACAAAACTGCAAGTTTTATGGACTTCCATCTGAAGATCCTTACCAGTTTTTAACTGAATTCTTGCAGATCTGTGAGACTGTAAAGACAAATGGAGTTGATCCTGAAGTCTACAGACTCATGCTTTTCCCTTTTGCTGTAAGAGACAGAGCTAGAGTGTGGTTGGATTCTCAACCCAAGGATAGCCTGGACTCATGGGATAAGCTTGTCACTGCATTTTTAGACAAGTTCTTTCCTCCTCAAAAGCTGAGCAAGCTGAGAGTGGATGTTCAAACCTTCAAACAAAAAGATGGTGAATCCCTCTATGAAGCTTGGGAAAGATACAAGCAGCTGACCAAAAGATGTCCATCTGACATGTTTTCAGAATGGACCATATTAGATATATTCTATTATGGTCTCTCTGAATTTTCAAAAATGTCATTGGACCATTCTGCAGGTGGATCTATTCACCTGAAGAAAACGCCTGAAGAGGCTCAAGAACTCATTGACATGGTTGCAAACAACCAGTTTATGTACACCTCTGAGAGGAATTCCGTGAACAATGGGGTACCTCAGAAGAAAGGATCTTGAAATTGATGCTCTGAATGCCATACTGGCTCAGAACAAAGTGTTGACTCAACAGGTCAACATGATCTCTCAAAATCTGAATGGATTGCAACATGCATCCAACAGTAATAGAGAGGAAGCTTCTGAAGAAGCTTATGATCCTGAAAACCCTGCCATGGCAGAGGTTAATTACTTAGGTGAACCTTATGGAAACACCTATAACTCATCATGGAGAAATCATCCAAATTTCTCCGGAAGGATCAACAAAAACCTCAACAAGGTTTTAACAATGGTGGACGCAATAGGCTGAACAATAGTAAGCCATATCCATCATCTTCTCAGCAACAGACAGAGAACTCTGAACAAAATAATTCTAATTTAGCTAATATAGTCTCTGATCTGTCAAAGGCCACTTTCAGTTTCATGAATGAAACCAGATCCTCCATCAGAAATCTGGAGGCACAAGTGGGCCAGCTGAGCAAGAAAGTTATTGAAACTCCTACCAGTACTCTCCCAAGCAATACTGAAGAAAATCCAAAAGGAGAGTGCAAGGCCATTGATTTAATCAAAGAGGCCGAATGCACTAGGGAGGAGGAGGACGAAAATCCTAATGAGGAAAGACCTCCTGGGACGTCCCTTAAGCAAGAAGGAGTTTCCTATTAAGGATCCAAAGGAATCTGAGGCTCATCTAGAGACCATAGAGATTCCATTAAACCTCCTTCTGCCATTCATGAGCTCTGAAGACTATTCATCCTCAGAAGAGGATGAAGATGTGACTGGAGAGCAAGCTGCTCTATATTTAGGAGCTATCATGAAGTTGAATGCCAAGCTGTTTGGTAATGAGACTTGGGAAAGTAAACCTCCCTTGCTCATTAGTGAACTAGATACTTGGATTCAGAAGACTCTACCTCAAAAGAAACAAGATCCTGGCAAGTTCTTAATACCTTGCACCATTGGCACCATGAGCTTTGAAAAAGCTCTATGTGATCTTGGGTCAGGGATAAACCTTATGCCACTCTCTGTAATGGAGAAGATGGGGATCATTGAGGTACAACCTGCCTTGTTCTCATTACAACTGGCAGATAAGTCCATAAGACAAGCTTATGGATTAGAGGACGTGCTAGTAAAGGTTGAAGGCCTTTACATCCCTACTGATTTCATAATCCTAGACACTAGGAAGGAAGATGATGAATGCATCATCCTAGGAAGACCTTTCCTAGCCACAGCAGGAGCTGTGATAGATGTCAACAGAGGTGAGTTAGTCCTTCAATTGAATGGGGACTACCTTGTGTTTAAGGCACATGGCCATCCCTCTATGACAGAAGAGAGTAAGCATGAAGAGCTTCTCTCAGTTCAGAGTCAAGAAGAGCCCACACAGTCAAACTCTAAGTTTGGTGTTGTGAGGCCACAACCAAACTCTAAGTTTGGTGTTCAAACCCATATCCAAACTCTAAGTTTGGTGTTGGGAATGCTACACACTAAATTGACCTGATCACCATGTGGCTCCATGAGAGCCACTGTCAAGCTATTGACATTAAAGAAGCGCTTGTTGGGAGGCAACCCAATTTTATTTATCTAATTTTAGTTTATTTTGTTTCTTTGTTATTTTTGTGTTTAAATAGGTACATGATCATGAGGAGTCACGAAAAAAATAAAAAAAATTAAAAACAGAGTCAAAAACAGAAGAAAAAAAATTTTTCACCCAGGGGACGCACGGGCTGGCGTTCAACGCCCAGAAGGAGCATCTTTCTGGCGTTCAACGCCAGAACAGAGCATCTTTCTGGCGTTGAACGCCCAAAACAAGCAACAACCTGGCGTTTAACGCCAGGATGCGCACACAGAGGACAATCTGGCGCTGAACGCCAGAAACAAGCATGAAACTGGCGTTCAACGCCAGAAACATGCATAACATGGGCGTTTAACGCCCAGAACGTGCATCAGGGGGCGTTTGAACGCCAGAATGATGCATGAAGGCATGTTACATGCCTATATGGTGAAGGAATGGTATTTGTTTTCACCTCAGGATCTGTGGACCCCACAGGATCCTCACCTCAGGATCTGTGGAACCCACAGGATCCCCACCTACCACATTTCTTTTAATCCTAATCACATTCTTCTAATCCAAATCTCATTCTCAATGTCACACTTCCCAAAACCTTCACCTATCATCTCAATTCCTCTTCCCAATTACCCCATTCACCATTCACATCATCCTCCTCTTCCCCATACACCCCACCTACCCCCACTACTTTCAAATTCAATTTCCCACCCTTTCCCACCCAATATGGCCGAACCTATACCCTCCCCTCTCCCTATAAATACCTTCTTTTCTTTTACATTTCCACACAACTCAAACCCACATTCTCCCACATAGCCGAACCCTCTCTTCTCCCTCTCTACCATATTTTCTTCTTCTTCTTCTACTCTCTTTTCTTTTTGCTTGGGGACAAGCAAATTTTAAGTTTGGTGTGGTAAAAAGCCTAAGCTTTTTATTTTTCATTCACCATCAATGGCACCCAAGGCCGGAGTTTCCTCAAGAAAAGGAAAAGGGAAGGCAAAAGCTTCCACTTCCGAGTCATGGAAGAAGGAGAGATTCATCTCCAAGAGCCACCAAGACCACTTCTATGATGTTGTGGCAAAGAAGAAAGTGATCCATGAGGTCCCTTTCAAACTCAAGAAGAATGAGTATCCGGAAATCCGACTTGAAATTCAAAGAAGAGGTTGGGAAGTCATAGCCAACCCCATACAACAAGTTGGAATTTTAATGGTTCAAGAGTTCTATGCCAATGCATGGATCACTAGAAACCATGACCAAGGTATGAACCCAAGTCCGAAAAACTATATCACCATGGTTAGGGGGAAATACTTGGATTTTAGTCCGGAGAATGTGAGGTTGGCGTTTCATTTGCCTATGATGCAAGGTGATGAACACCCCTACACTAGAAGGGTCAACTTTGATCAAAGGTTGGACCAAGTCCTTAGGGACATTTGTGTGGAAGGCGCCCAATGGAGAGTTGACTCCAAAGGTAATCCAGTCCAACTAAGAAGGCTGGACCTCAAGCCTGTAGCTAGAGGATGGTTGGAATTTATCCAAAGGTCCATCATTCCTACAAGCAACCGATCTGAAGTTACTGTGGATCGGGCCATCATGATTCATAGCATCATGATTGGAGAGGAAGTAGAGGTTCATGAAGTCATATCCAATGAACTCTACAAAATAGCTGACACGCCTTCATACATGGCACGGCTAGCCTTCCCTCACCTCATATGCCATCTATGTTATTCAGCCGGAGTTATCATAGATGGAGATGTCTCCATTGAAGAAGACAAGCCCATCACCAAGAAAAGGATGGAGCAAACAAGGGAAGTTCCTCACGGCCCTCAAGGAGAACAAGAGGAGGTTCACCATCAACAAATGCCTCAAATGCACTTTCCTCCCAACAACTACTGGGAGCAACTTAATACCTCCTTGGAAGATTTGAGCCATAATGTGGAACAACTAAGGGTGGAACACCATGAACACGCCCTCACTCTTCAATAAATAAGAGAAGATCAAAGAGCAATGAGGGAGGAGCAACAAAGGCAGGGAAGGGACATAGAAGAGTTGAAGAACATCATTGGTCCTTCAAGAAGAAGACGCCACTAGAGGTGGATTCATTCCTTGTTCTTTATTTCTTTCTGTTTTCGGTTTTTAATTATTGTGTTTATCTATGTTTTGTGTCTTTATTTCATGATCATTAGTATGTAACCATGCCTTAAAACTATGAATAAAATCCATCAGTCCTTTACCTCTCTTAAAAGAAAAATGTTTTAATTCAAAAGAACAAGAAGTACATAATTTTCGAAATTATTATTGAATTTAGTTTAATTATATTGATGTGGTGACAATGCTTTTGTTTTCTGAATGAATGAATGAACAGTGCATATGTCTTTGGATCTTGTTGTTTATGAGTGTTAAATTGTTGGTTCTTGAAAGAATGATGAACAAAGAGACATGTTATTGATGATCTGAAAAACATCATGAAATTGATTCTTGAAGCAAGAAAAAGCAGTGGAAAAAAAAAAAGGGATCTAAAAAGAGTATATAGAAAAAGAAGGAGCAGTAGAAAAAGCCAATAGCCCTTAAAACCAAAAGGCAAGGGTAAAAAGGATCCAAGGCTTTGAGCATCAATGGATAGGAGGGCCCAAGGAAATTAAATCCAGGCCTAAGCGGCTAAACCAAGCTGTCCCTAACCATGTGCTTGTGTCATGAAGGTCAAAGTGAAAAGCTTGAGACTGAGTGGTTAAAGTCGTGATCCAAGGCAAAAGAGTGTGCTTAAGAGCTCTGGACACCACTAACTGGGGACTTTAGCAAAGCTGAGTCACATCTGAAAGGGTTCACCCAGTTATGTGTCTGTGGCATTTATGTATCCGGTGGTAATACTGGAAAACAAAGTGCTTAGGGCCACGGCCAAGACTCAAACGTAGCTGTGTTCAAGAATCAACATGCTTAACTAGGAAAGTCAATAACACTATCTGAAATTCTAAGTCCCTAAAGATGCCAATCACTCTGAACTTCAAAGGAAAAAGTGAGATGCCAAAACTGTTCAGAAGCAAAAAGCTACAAGTCCCGCTCATGTAATTAAATTAATATTCATTGATATTTTGGACTTTATAGTATATTCTCTTTTTATCCTATTTGATTTTCAGTTGCTTGGGGACAAGCAACAATTTAAGTTTGGTGTTGTGATGAGCGGATAATTTATACGCTTTTTGGCATTGTTTTTATATAGTTTTTAGTAAGTTTGAGCTACTTTTAGGGATGTTTTCATTAGTTTTTATGTTAAATTCACATTTCTGGACTTTACTATGAGTTTGTGTGTTTTTCTGTGATTTCAGGTAAATTCTGACTGAAATTGAGGGATTTGAGCAAAACTCTGAAAAAGGCTGACAAAAGGACTGCTGATGCTGTTGGATTCTGACCTCCCTGCACTCAAAATGGATTTTCTGGAGCTACAGAACTCTAAATGGCGCGCTCTCAACGGCGTTGGAAAGTAGACATCCAGGGCTTTCCAGCAATATATATAGTCCATACTTTATTCGAAGAATGACGACGCAAACTGGCGTTGAACGCCAAGTACACGCTCCTTTCTGGAGTTAAACGCCAGAAAAACGTCATAATCCGGAGTTGAACGCCCAAAGCACATCATAACTCGAAATTTAACTCCAAGAGAAGCCTCAGCTCGTGGATAGATCAAGCTTAGCCCAAGCACACACCAAGTGGGCCCCGGAAGTGGATTTATGCATCAATTACCTACTCATGTAAACCCTAGTAGCTAGTCTAGTATATATAGGACATCTAACTATTGTATTAGACATCCTGGATTGTATTTTGATCGAGTGATCACGTTTAGGGGGCTGGCCTCTCGGCCAAGCCTGGACCTCTTTCACTTATGTATTTTCAACGGTGGAGTTTCTGCACACCATAGATTAAGGGTGTGGAGCTCTGCTGTACCTCAAAGATTAATGAAGTTCTATTTTCTTTTATTCAATTCTCTATCTTATTCTTATTCCAAGATATTCATTCGTACTCAAGAACATGATGAATGATGATGAGTTAGATAACCCTCATTATTATTCTCACTGATGAACGCGCGTGATTGACAACCACTTCCGTTCTACATGCAACAAGGCTTGAATGTGTATCTTAGATTCCCCAACAGAATCTTCGTGGTATAAGCTAGGTAGATGGCGGCATTTGTCTGGATCCGGAAAGTCCAACCTTGTCTGTGGTGTTCCGAGTAGGATCCTGGGAATCCGGAAAGTCTCACCTTGTCTGTGGTATTCCGAGTAGGATTCCGTTCATGAATGACTGTGACGTGCTTCAAACCTGTAACCTGCTGGGCGTTAGTGACAAACGCAAAAGAGGGATTCTATTCCAGTAGGGGAGGGACCAACCGGTGATTGGCCGTACTGTGACAGAGTGCGTGAGCATTAGCTTTCACTGCGAGGATGGGATGTAGCTATCAACCATGGGTGATGCCTCCAGACTGGTTAGCTGTGCGAGTGACAGCCGCATAGGATATTTCCCCGTGAGGATGAAAGTAGCCACAGTTGATGGTGAACCCCTATACAAAGCTTGCCATGGAAAGGAGTAAGAAGGATTGAGTAGAAGCAGTGGGAGAGCAGGCGTCCGAGAGCTCTACAGCATCTCCATTCCGCTTATCTGAAATTCCTACCAATGAATCTGCATAAGTATTCTATCCCTTTTATTATGTATTTTCTTTTTATTTTATATTTTCAACCCATAAACCTTTAATCCTCCTGACTGAGATTTACAAGGTGACCATAGCTTGCTTCATACCAACAATCTCTGTGGATTCGACCCTTACTCACGTAAGGTTATTACTTGGACGACCCAGTACACTTGCTGGTTAGTTGAACGGAGTTGTGAAGAAAATAAACAGTGCCATAAGAGTATACATCCTTTATAAACAAATAACAAGTGATCACAATTTCGTCCACCAGAAAGGAAGTCTCATTGGTAAAAGTTGCATGGAGTCGGGCCGGACTTGAAGAACACGTATACCTAAGATCTTGAATAAAAAATGAGAAAAGACTACCCGCACCTGTTTTCAAATAATTGAATCTGAATTTTGGGGACAAAATTCCTAGTTAGGTAGGTAGGTAGGATGTAAACCTCGAGAAATTAATGAATATTTAGCTAATAAATTAATTATTATTCAAAAAAAATTAGAAAATTAAAGTTTCATAATCTAGAGGAGCAGACATTTTTGAAATACGAATTTTGACACTAATTTTACAGATTTTAGCCCAAAACTAAGCCAATGGACCGATCCAGTTAGACCGCGCCCAAACCGGATCCAAGGCCCAACATAAATACATAAGCTCAGCCTTCTTCTCCCTTTCATAAGCCATTCCACACTGAATTTGGATGAAGGGAAACAAGAACAAAACATAACCCTCGCTTCCAAAATTCAATTCCATATCTCTTAATCTAAAACTCCAATCACCGCACCGTTTGTGGCCATGCGACCACCACGTTGAGCTCTTCAAAACCATCCAAACAAATTGGTAAAGGTTGCATTTTATCACCTAGCCTTCTTCTCTTCAGTTAAATTTTTGGAATTTTAGTATTGAGGAATTGAATGATTTTGATGGTTTAGGTGAACTCTAGCAGCGGGTAACCTCTGAGTTTCATCAACAATACTAGTGGGTATGGTAAGAACCATTAAACCCTTGTAAATTATTGAAGTTGGTAACCCTATGTTAATTATAGCAAAATTGTATGGTATTAGATTAATTTGTATGAACTGGAATCAAATTGGTGGATGTTGGATGCTTGATTTGAGCCTTGGAAGCTGGGAATTCAATTGGTGAGGAGTTGGAGGCTTGGAGCTTATAGAGGAGAGGATTTTAAGGTGTTCCGAGCTTAGGGAGGAATCGACCAAGGTATGATTTTGGTTTCTTGTAGTTAATGTATAATGTTACGTGAAAACTTAGGCTAGTAGACTTTAAGATAAGAATGAACTGAAAGAATTGTTGATTGAATTGGGTATGTGGTATATGAATTGTGAATGAAGATTGAATGAGTTTGTATGTGTTGGAGTATGATTTTGATGATTATAAAATGATGATGATTGTTGATGTTGATGAGAATTTATGGAGATTAGGATATTGGTAAGAATTGTGACTGGTGGATGGTGAATTGAATTGAGTAATTAGTGTGGATTGATTGAGAAATGATGGAGGGAAAATTGGTATTGATTTGGTTGTAGTTGAATTGACTTTTGGATTCAGGATTTTGGAAAATTTAAGGTTTGGTGTTTTTGGGTTAAAACTGATTTTTGACCAACTTCGATGATGCATGAGCATCTTATATCCTTTTTCTAGTTGTGCTTATATTATTTTTAGATAGATTTTATCAAGTGTTAGTATATTTTAGTGCAAAGTTCACTTTTGGATGCTACTTTGAGTTTTTCTTATGTTTTTATGGTTTTAGGTGAAATTCGGTACAGTTTGGAGAAGTTTGAAGCAAGAAAGGAAAATGTTGGCAGCTCCTTCTTGGGCGCTAAATGCCCAAGCTGGCGTTCAACACCAGCAGGGGGAATGAAGTCAGAAGTGTGCTCTCCTCTCTGGGCGTTCAATGCCCAGACTGGCACTGAACACCAGCAAGCAACTCGTTTCACATGCTATTGGGCCTCCAAAGTGGATTTATCACCTCTTAGGCTTATCTTATCTTATCTTTGTAATTTTTATTTTAAAATAATATTTTTTAGATTTAGCATTTAATATTAGGTTAGTATTTAAAGGAGGAGATCATTTAGGTTTATTATCAGATCTTCTTCCTTCCGCATTTTCAGAACCCTATTTTTTTTGTAAATCATAAGCAACTAAACCTCCTGGTTAAGGTTAGGAGGTCTGTTTATTTCTATGGATTAATAGTATTACTTTTCTATTTTAATATATGTTTGATTCAATTCTAAAGTGTGTTTTATACTTAATTTAAGAAAACTGGGTGGACCGGAAGCATGACCCTTTTTCTACATGAGTTCTGGTGATACTCTCACCAAGGTCGCCTGAATTACAGCTTGAGAACACACCTTCTAGACGGCTAATCCACAATTCGTTAGGGACATGGGAACATCTGTTTAGCCAGAATCTAGAGTGATTAGGGCCTTTTTGGTATAAACTAGTTTTCTAAACTTCACCCTCTAATTCGAATTAAATGACCACTGACCTGGCATTTGATGAGGATCAGAGGAGATTAAATTGCTAAGGACTTAGGGTTTAATCACTTACAGTTTTCCATAGAACGAATCATTCATTGTTAAAATAGTTAGTAAAAAGTTTTAATCCAGAAAGATAAACATCTCCGAGACCTTAATTTTGTCCTTATAGTGATTTTACACCAACGTTTTATTGCCTTTCCTATTTAATTGTTTTATGTGCTTTCAACAACAACTCTCTTTACTATTCGCCTGACTAAGTCAAACATGATAGCTATTGCTTGCTCAGTCCGACAATCCTCATGGGATTGACCCTCGCTCACCTGAGGTATTACTTGGACGATCCGGTGCACTTGCCGGTGAAGTTGTAGGAGTTCTAATTTCGCGCACCAAGTTTTTGGTGCCATTGCCGGGGATTGTTGTGATTGACAACTACCGGTTGTCTTGTTGCTTAGATTAGGTATTTTTATTTGTCTTGTTTATTAACATTTCATTTTACCTTCGATTTTTAAATTTTAGTTATTCTCCCTAAGTTTTGAATTTTACTCTATTTAATTTCCCTTTATTTTTTATTTTAAGTTTGGTGTATTTTGGCACTCTCCCTTTTTTAATCCTTTCGAAAACTTCAAACTCAGTTCTTAATTTAAATACATTTTTTTAGGGTTTCAATAGTTGGTTTTAATTTACTTTATTTCCTGTCTTTTTGGGATATTTCACTGGGATCTCTCTAGACTGTGACATAGAGACCCACTTTGCTTTGTCTCTTATTCTTGTGTGCAGGAGCAGAAAAAACCCACTATGGACCCGAATGGGAGTGCACAACCCAGAAGAATTTTGGGGTCTTATACAGCGCCCACTCCTGACTTCTATGGAAGGAGCATCAGTGTGCCTCCTATTAGAGCAGACAATTTTGAGCTCAACCTACAATTGATCACTCTAGTGCAGCAGAACTGCCAGTTTTATGGACTCCCGCAGGAGGAACCCAATGAATTCATTGCTGACTTCTTGCAGATCTGTGACACAGTAAAGACCAATGGAGTAGACCCTGACATCTACATGCTGCTCTTTCCGTTTGCTATGAAAGATAAAGCAAAGAGATGGTTAGATGTTCAACCCAAAGAAAGCTTGAACACATGGAGTAAAGTAGTAACCAAGTTTCTGAATAAGTATTTTCCTCTAAAAAAGCTAACTAAGTTGAGACTGGATATTTAGACCTTTAAGCAAGGAGAGAGAGACCCTCTTATAACGCTTGGGAGAGATACAAGATGATGCTCAGAAGATGTCCTATTGAAATGTTTTCAGATTGGGTCAAGCTAGATATCTTCTATTACAGACTCTATGACCAGGTGGTGCGTGAATTTGTGACTCGCACAACTGAACCGACAAGTGCACTGGGTCGTCCAAGTAATACCTCAGGTGAGTGAGGGTCGAATCTCACGAGGATTGCCGGATTGAGCAAGCTGTGGTTATCCTGCAGATCTTAGTCAGGGGAATAGAAAGATAGTTGTTGTTTGTTGTAGACGCATAAACAAGAAATAACAATAAAACGTAGAAACAATAGTAAGGAGTCAGTTAAGGCCTTGGAGATGCTTGTTCTTCCAGATTAACACTTCTTACTCACTACTTTAACAATGAATAATTCATTCAATGACAAGGCTGTAAGTGATTAAGCCATGGGTCGTGGTCATTATCTCCTCTAATCCAAACCAACGCCTGAACAGGTCAGTCAATCTAGTAGAGGGTGAAGCTCACGCAATTCAATCTCTGATGATCCTACTCAAAATGCCACAAACAAGGTCGGATCTTTCGGATCGGAGAATAACGCTCTTATGATTTTAGCCCTTAGAGCCACAGGGACCTCAATTACCTTGACTAATGGGATTTCATGTCACGTATCCCAATTAGCCCAAATAACTTGTTGGAACCCATGATGTACTCTCAAGCTGTAGCTCAATACTATCCGGGTTAGGACTTGTAAAGAACTCATGTAGAATGTGGTCATACTTTTGCTCCACCCCAGATTCATAAATATGAAGAACGACAATACATCATAGAATAGAATCAAACATATTAGAGTAGAAAAGTAATTGTATTAATCCATATGAATTAGCAGACCTCCTAACCTTAACCTAGGAGGTTTAGCCGCTCATACTATATTGAAAATAATGTATGATAAGTTCTGAAGGGCTGAAGATCCTAAACATGGGTGATCTTTGTCTATATATACTAATATAATAATTATAAATTACAAAAATAAAATAAACTAAGCAGAAAGGTGCGAAAATCCACTTCTGGCCCCACTTGGTGGTGTTTGGGATGAGCTAGGGCGTCCAACTTGAAGGAGTGGGGGCGTTGAATGCCCACTAGGGGGTGAATATACTGCTTTCTTGCTCCCCTTATGGTGTTGAACGCCATGTTTGGGCGTTCAATACTGGCCTTGGTCCTCTTGGGGCGTTGAACGCCAGAAAGAGGGTAGTTTGGACGTTCAACATCCATTTTGGGCCATCATTTTCAAAGAAAGGTATAAACTATTAAATATTGCTGGAAAGCTCTAAAAGTTAGCTTTCTAACGCTGTTGAGAACGTGTCAATTGGATTTCTGTAGCTCTAGAAATGCTTGCTTGAATGCAAGGAGGTCAGGATTTGATAGCATCTGTTGTCCTTTTTTCGTCTTTAAATTAGGCTTTGCCAAAACTTGCCAAATTCACCTAAAAATTACTAAAATCATAGAAAAAAATATAAAAGCTCAAAGTTGTATCAAAAAAGTGAATTTCGCACCAAACCTACTAAAACATAAAACTTAACAAAATATACTAAAATACAAGGAAAATAGCATTGAAAAGTGTATAACATATCCGCTCATCACCAGGTTAAGATGTTCCTAGATAATTCTGCAGGTGGTTTCATACACATGAAGAAGACACTTGGAGAAGCTGATGAGCTCATTAAGACAGTCACCAACAATCAATACATATACTCATCTAAGAACACCTTATTAAAAGGGAAATCTAAGTAAAAATCTACTGAAGATGCCGTCCTTGTCCAGACTGAATCTTTAGTCCAACAGCTAAACCTCCTTACACAACAAGTGCAATGCTTGCTGAGTTCTGCTAACAACACTCCTTCTACCCCCATAGCCTAACACTGCTCCCGACCTAGCTTTCATGCTTGCAGAAGTATTATAGGAGATCCGAGCCTCCCTCAAGAATATGGAAGCGTAATTAAGCCAGACCAAACAGTAGATATTTGGACAGATAAGAGAGGAGTGCCAAGCTATTCAATTAAGGAGTGGTAGGGCCCTAGAAACCCACCCTCAGAACAATAAAGTGCAGGATGAAGAGAAAATACCAGAGAGTAAAATACAACCCAGAGCACCACCAAGGGCACTGAACGCCCAGGAGGGGGGCAGAATGGGCGTTCAACGCTTGGAAGGGGAAGGAGCAACAGAAGCCAACCCAAAGAACGTTCCCCCTAGGCACCCTGATAATCCCTTTCCAGTCACCCTGGATACTCATTTGCACTGCCAAAAGCCCCAGAATACAATGTCGAGCTGCCATATCCTAAGAAACTAGAAGGTAGAAAAGATAAGCAATTCGCCAAATTCTTGGAAGTTTTCAAGAAACTTGAGATCAAGATCCCCTTTGCAGAGGCTCCTGAACAAATGCCCTCCTATACTAAATTCATAAAGGACATACTGAGTAACAAAAGGGACTGGAGGGAGGCAGAAACAGTTATACGCACCAAGAAATGTAGTGCAGTCATTCAAAGGAATCTCCCGGAGAAATTGCAGGACCCTAGAAGCTTTGTGATCCCCTACACATTGGAAACACCTGAATAAAGATGGCCTTATGTGATCTCAAAGCAAGTATCAACCTAATCCCATTATCATTAATAAAGAAACGCTAGATTCAAGAAATCAAACCCATCCGTATTTGCCTCCAACTTGCTGACCGCTCAGTCAAGTTTCTATTGGGAGTGGTTGAAGACATGCTTTTGAGAGTGGGACCTTTACCTTTCCTGTGGACTTCGTGATATTGGATAAGGAGGAGGACAATAATGCATCATTCTTGGAAGACCTTTCCTAACCAGGATGAACTATCAGACGTCCAGAAGGGGGACGTGACACTAAGAGTCAAGATGATTAGGTTGTACTGAACGTAGTTGAGGCTATGCAACACCCAGATTCCCCTGAGTAATGCACGAGGATAGACACCATAGAGCCCCTGGTCGAAGAAGTGCTTGAAGCTAAAAAACTTGAAGAGGAACCAGACACTATTCTTGATGACACTTGATGAGCGGATAATTTATACGCTTTTGGCATTGTTTTTAGTATGTTTTTAGTATCTTTTAGTTAGTTTTTAGTATTTTTATTAGTTTTAGTTAAAATTTACTTTTCTAGACTTTACTATGAGTTTGTGTGTTTTTCTGTGATTTCAGGTATTTTCTGGCTGAAATTGAAGGTTCTGAGCAAAAATCTGATTCAGAGACTGAAAAGGACTGCAGATGCTGTTGGATTCTGACCTCCCTGCACTCGAAGTGGATTTTCTGGAGCTACAGAAGCCCAATTGGCGCGTTCTCAACGGCATTGAAAAGTAGACATCCTGGGCTTTCCAGCAATATATGATAGTCCATACTTTGCCCAAGATTGATGGCCCAAACCGGCGTAGCAAATCAGCATCAGAAATTCCAGCGTTAAACGCCGGAACTGGCATAAAACTTGGAGTTAAACGCCCAAACTGGCATGAAAGCTGGCGTTTAACTCCAGAAAAGGTCTCTACACGAAATTACTTCATTGCTCAGCCCAAGCACACACCAAGTGGGCCCGGAAGTGGATTTTTCTGTCATTTACTCATTTCTGTAAACCTTAGGATACTAGTTTACTATTTATAGGATCTTTTGACATTGTATCCATACCTTATGACCTCATGACATTTTTACACGTTTCTTGTGTACCTTCCACGGCATGAGTCTCTAAACCCCATGGTTGGGGGTGAGGAGCTCTGCTGTGTTCTGATGGATTAATGCAATTACTACTGTTTCTTATTCAATCATGCTTGCTTCCATTCTAAGATATCACTTGCTCCTAACCCGGATGAATGTGATGATCTGTGACACTCATCATCATTCTCAACTATGAACATGTTCCTGACAACCACCTCTGTTCTACCTTAGATTAAGTAGATATCTCTTGGATTCTTTAATCGGAATCTTCGTGGTATAAGCTAGAACTGATGGCGGCATTCAAGAGAGTCCGGAAGGTCTAAACCTTGTCTGTGGTATTCTGAGTAGGACTCAATGATTGAATGACTGTGACGTGCTTCAAACTCCTGAAGGCGGGGCGTTAGTGACAGACGCAAAAGAATCACTGGATTCTATTCCGGCCTGATTGAGAACCGACAGATGATTAGCCTATGCTGTGACAGAGCATCAGGGACGTATTTTCTGAGAGGATGGGAGGTAGCCATTGACAACGGTGAAACCCTACATACAGCTTGCCATGGAATGAGCCTTGCGTGTTTGATGAAGATGATAGTAGGAAAGCAGAGATTCGGAAGATGGAGCATCTCCAAAGCCTCAGCCTATTCTCCATTACTGCAAAACAAGTACCTTTTTCATGTTCTTTTGCTTTTTACAATCAATCCTGATAACTTCTGATATCCTGACTAAGACTTACAAGGTAACCATAGCTTGCTTTAAGCCGACAATCTCCGTGGGATCGACCCTTGCTCACGCAAGGTATTACTTGGACGACCCAGTGCACTTGCTGGTTAGTTGTGCGGGAGTGCAAAAGTGTTATTGCAATTTCGTGCACCAAGTTTTTGGCGCCGTTGCCGGGGATTGTTCGAGTTTGGACAACTGACGGCTTATCTTGTTGCTTAGATTAGGACTGTTTTATTAGTTTAGAGTCTTTTAGCTGAGTCTAGTTTCATAATCTAAGTTTGGTGTCAATTGCATGCGTTTGTTTTTCTTTTAGGATTTCGTTTTTGCATGTTCTTAGTCCCTTTTTGATTCATAAAAATTCTAAGTTTGGTGTCCCCTTTGTGTTTTCTTTCAAAATTTTCGAAAATTTAGTGTTTGATTTTCAAAAAATTTTAAGTTTGGTGTCTTTTTGTTGTATTTCTTTCCTCTTTTCAAAAATCAAATCTTTTTCATAAAAATTTTTCAATCATATCTTTTTAATTGCTGTTCTCAAAATCTTTTTAATTAACTGATTGATTTAGTTCTCAATTTGCTTTGATCTTGTTTTCTTTTTGATTTTCGAATTTTTTTATAATTTCCTTTTGTTTTATTTTAATTTTTCGTTAAATTCAAAAAAAAAAAACAAAATTTATCTCCTTGCAATTATTATCATTTCCCTTTTGTCCATTATGGACTTAAGTGGGACTAATCAGTCCAAAAGGACTCTGGGGTCATATGCTAACCCCATTACAGCTGCATATGGGAGTAGCATCTGTATACCTCCCATCAAAGCAAGCAGCTTTGAGCTAAACCCTCAACTCATTATCATAGTGCAGCAAAATTGCCAGTATTCCGGTCTTCCACAGAAAGAACCTACTGAGTTTCTGGCACAGTTCTTACAAATTGCTGACACAGTACATGATAAAGAGGTAGATCAGGATGTCTACAGACTATTACTGTTTCCATTTGCTGTAAAAGATCAAGCTAAAAGGTGGTTGAATAACCAACCTACAGCAAGCATAAAGACATGGAAACAGTTGTCAGACAAATTCCTGAATCATTTCTACCCTCCAAAGAGGATGACACAGCTAAGGCTGGACATCCAAGGCTTTAAACAAGAGGATAATGAATCCCTTTATAATGCCTGGGAGAGGTATAGAGGTATGCTTAGAAAATGCCCCTCTGAAATGTTTTCAGAGTGGGTACAGTTAGACATCTCTATATGGGCTCACAGAAAAAGCTCAGATGTCTTTAGACCACTCAGCTGGTGGATCTATACACATGAGGAAGACAATTGAAGAAGCTCAAGAGCTTATAGACACTGTTGCTAGAAACCAATACTTATATTCTAGCAATGAGTTCGTTCCAAAAGAGGAGGTCATGGCCTTAGTCACTGATCCTAATCCTCAAGAACAGATGAATGAGCTTAATCAACAATTGCTCCTGATGACAGAACAGTTAGCAGAATTTAAAGAAATGCTCCATGGTACTAAAGTTGCTAACAAGAACATAGAACTGCAGTTGAATCAAGCAAAACAGCAAATATCTAAACAGATAACAGAAGGATGTCAAGCAGTTCAACTAAGGAGTGGGAAAACACTGAACACCACTGCTCAAAGGAGCAAGAAGCCAAACAAAGAACAATTGACAGAGGATAACCAAACCACTGTTCAAAATCCCTCTGAGGACAATAAGAGCCCAGAGAGGAATATTATTGGCGTTCAAACGCCAGAAAGGGAAGGAAAGCTGGCGTTAAACGCCCATTCCTTGCCCAGTTCTGGCGTTCAAACGCCAGAAAAAGGGGAGAAGTTGGCGTTTAACGCCCAATCTTCACCCATTCCTGGCGTTCAAACGCCCAAGGAGGATCAGGCACCTGAGAGTGCTGATAATTATCCCTCTAACAAGGCTTCTTCAACCCCTTCTGTAAGGAATAAACCTGCAGCATCTAAGGTTGAGGAATATCAAGCCAAGATGCCTTATCCTCAGAAACTCCGCAAGGCGGAACAGGATAAGCAATTTGCCCGCTTTGCAGACTATCTAAGGACTCTTGAAATAAAGATTCCGTTTGCAGAGGCACTTGAGCAAATACCTTCTTATGCTAAGTTCATGAAAGAGATCTTAAGTCATAAGAAGGATTGGGAGAAACTGAAAAAGTGTTTCTCACTGAAGAATGCAGTGCAGTCATACTAAAAAGCTTACCAGAAAAGCTTCAAGATCCTGGAAGCTTTATAATACCATGCACATTAGAAGGCGCTTGCACCAAGACAGCCCTATGTGATCTTGGAGCAAGCATCAATCTAATACCTGCATCCACTATCAGAAAGCTTGGGTTGGCTGGAGAAGTCAAACCAACCAGGATATGCCTCCAACTTGCTGATGGCTCCATTAAACACCCATCAGGCATAATAGAGGACATGATTGTCAAGGTTGGGCCATTTGCCTTTCCCACTGACTTTGTGGTGCTGGAAATGGAGGAGCACAAAAGTGCAACTCTCATTCTAGGAAGACCATTCCTAGCAACTGGACGAACTCTCATTGATGTACAAAAAGGGGAAGTAACCCTGAGAGTCAATGAGGATGAGTTCAAGTTAAATGCTGTGAAAGCAATGCAGCATCCAGACACACCAGATGACTGCATGGGCGCTGACATTATTGACTCTTTGGTAGAAGAGATCAATATGACTGAAAGCCTAGAATCAGAGCTTGAGGACATCTTCAAAGATGCTCAACCTGATCAAGAAGAACTAGAGGAAGTAAAGGAATTTTCGAAAATTCCTCAGGAGGAGGATAAACCTCCCAAACCTGAACTCAAACCTCTACCACCATCTCTGAAATATGCATTTCTAGGAGAGGGTGACACTTTTCCAGTGATCATAAGCTCTGCTTTAGATCCACAGGAAGAGGAAGCACTGATTCAAGTGCTAAGGACGCACAAGACAGCTCTTGGGTGGTCCATAAGTGATCTTAAGGGTATTAGCCCAGCTAGATGCATGCACAAGATCCTATTGGAGGATAATGCCAAACCAGTGGTCCAACCACAGAGGCGGCTAAATCCAGCCATGAAGGAGGTGGTGCAGAAAGAGGTCACTAAATTACTAGAGGCTGGGATTATTTATCCTATTTCTGATAGCCCCTGGGTGAGCCCTGTCCAAGTTGTTCCCAAAAAGGGAGGCATGACAGTGGTTCATAATGAAAAAATGAACTGGTTCCTACAAGGACAGTCACAGGGTGGCGTATGTGTATTGACTACAGAAGGCTCAATACAGCCACCAGAAAGGATCATTTTCCTTTACCATTCATAGACCAAATGCTAGAAAGACTAGCTGGTCATGACTATTACTGCTTTTTGGATGGCTATTCAGGCTACAACCAAATTGCAGTAGATCCCCAGGACCAAGAGAAAACAGCATTTACCTGCCCTTCTGGCGTGTTTGCCTATAGGAGAATGCCTTTTGGTCTGTGCAATGCACCTGCAACCTTTCAGAGGTGCATGCTCTCTATCTTCTCAGACATGGTAGAGAAGTTTCTGGAAGTCTTCATGGATGACTTTTCAGTATATGGAGACTCATTCAGCTCCTGTCTTAACCACCTATCACTTGTCCTGAAAAGATGCCAAGAGACTAACCTGGTTTTAAACTGGGAGAAATGTCACTTTATGGTGACTGAAGGAATTGTCCTTGGGCACAAAATTTCAAGCAGGGGAATAGAGGTGGATAAGGCAAAGGTAGAGGTAATTGAAAAATTACCACCACCTGCCAATGTTAAGGCAATCAGAAGCTTTCTTGGGCATGCAGGATTCTACAGAAGGTTTATAAAGGATTTTTCAAAATTGCCAAACCTCTAAGTAATCTGCTAGCTGCTGACACTCCATTTATCTTTGATAATGAGTGTCTGCAGGCATTTGAGACCCTGAAAGCTAAGCTGGTCACAGCACCAGTTATCTCTGCACCAGATTGGACATTGCCATTTGAATTAATGTGTGATGCCAGTGATCATGCCATTGGTGCAGTGTTGGGACAGAGGCATAACAAGCTTTTGCACGTCATTTATGCCAGCCGTGTTCTAAATGACGCACAAAAGAACTACACAACCACAGAGAAAGAGTTACTTGCAGTGGTCTATGCCATTGACAAGTTTAGATCCTACCTAGTGGGATCAAAGGTGATTGTGTACACTGACCATGCTGCTCTTAAATACTTACTCACAAAGCAGGATTCAAAACCCAGGCTTATCAGATGGGTGTTGCTTCTGCAAGAGTTTGATATAGAAATAAGAGACAGAAAAGGGACAGAAAACCAAGTGGCTGATCATCTGTCCCGAATAGAACCAGTAGCTGGGGCGTCCCTCCCTTCTACTGAGATCTCTGAGACTTTCCCAGATGAGCAACTCTTTGCCATTCAGGAAGCTCCATGGTTTGCAGATATTGCAAATTATAAAGCTGTGAGGTTCATACCCAAGGAGTACAGCAATGTGCAAAGAAAGAAATTAATTTCAGATGCAAAGTACTACCTCTGGGATGAACCATATCTCTTTAAGAGATGTGCTGACGGAGTGATCCGCAGATGTGTACAGAGAAGAAGCACAAAAGATCTTATGGCATTGCCATGGATCACATTATGGAGGACATTTTGGAAGTGAGCGAACAGCCACTAAAGTCCTCCAGTGTGGCTTCTACTGGCCTACTCTCTATAAAGATTCCCGAGAGTTTGTGCGTAACTGTGACAGTTGCCAAAGAGCTGGTAACCTGCCTCACGGATATGACATGCCTCAACAAGGGATATTAGAGATAGAATTGTTTGATGTATGGGGAATTGACTTCATGGGGCCATTCCCACCATCATACTCAAACACTTACATTCTGGTGGCAGTGGACTATGTATCTAAGTGGGTAGAAGCAATTGCTACACCCACTAATGATACCAAGACCGTGCTGAAATTCCTCCAGAAACACATCTTCAGCAGGTTTGGTGTTCCCAGAGTACTAATCAGTGATGGGGGCACTCATTTCTGCAATAGACTGCTACACTCTGCTATGGTTAGACATGGAATTAGCCATAAAGTGGCAACTCCGTATCATCCACAGACAAATGGGCAAGCAGAAGTCTCTAACAGAGAACTAAAAAGAATCCTAGAACGGACTGTGATGGCCCAAAGAAAGGATTGGGCAAAGAGCTTGGATGATGCTCTGTGGGCATACAGAACAGCATTCAAGACTCCTATAGGAACCTCTCCATACCAACTGGTGTATGGGAAGGCCTGTCATTTGCCTGTGGAACTAGAACATAAAGCCTATTGGGCAACCAGATTCCTAAACATGGATGCTCAGTTAGCTGGTGAGAAAAGACTGCTCCAGCTAAATGAGCTAGAGGAGTTCAGACTCAATGCCTTTGAAAATGCAAAAATTTATAAGGAAAAGGCAAAGAAGTGGCATGACAAGAGATTGTCAACCAGAGTCTTTGAGCAGGACAAAAAGTTCTGCTCTTCAATTCCAGGCTCAAATTGTTTCCAGGAAAACTCAAATCCCGGTGGAGGGGTCCGTATGTGATTACAGGAGTGTCACCATATGGATATGTTGAGCTTCAGGATATTGATTCTGACAAGAAGTTCATTGTTAATGGACAGAGAATCAAGCACTATCTTGAAGGAAATTTTGAGCAGGAATGCTCAAAACTGAGACTTGAGTGATTCTTAGCAGAAGTCCAGCTAAAGACAGTAAAGAAGCGCTTGCTGGGAGGCAACCCAGTCATTAGGAGGGTATATGATTAGTTCTTACAGAGGCAAATATCAAAAAATGAAGGAATTCACAGAGTTACAGAAGGATTCAGCTCAAAAAGCAGAGAAAATGAGCTTACTGGCGAAAAAATGCCAGTAAGGGGCATTTTGGGCGTTAAACGCCAGAATGGGTACCATTCTGGGCGTTTAACGCCAGGAATGGTGCCATTTTGGGCGTTAAACGCCAGAATGGGCACCATTCTGGGCGTTTAACGCCAGGTGTGCAGCATCCTGGGCGTTCTGAAAAACGCCCAGTAACAAAGGATTTCTGGCGTTTAACGCCAGCCAGGGCACCTGGCTGGGCGTTAAACGCCCAAAAGGGGTAGCAAATGGGCGTAACGCCAGAATGGGTGCCATTCTGGGCGTTTAACGCCAGAAAGGTGGGGGACCACATTTTTGTTTTCAACTCAAATTTTTTCAAACTTTCCTCTTTTTAACCATACTCTTCTACATAAATGCACTTCAACCTTTCATCATTCACTTTCAAATCTTCACAAATCAAAACCATTCTTCAAATCTATTTCAAATTAATCCCAAATCTTCTTCAAAACTCACCCTTTTCTCAATTTCTTTCCATATCTTCTCAAATCTCCTTTTCTAATTTTTATTTTTTCGAAATCTCTTCTCCCCACCCTTATAAATTCACGTTTGGAACCCCCTTTGCCCACACCATTCGAATTTCCTCTTCCTCTCTCTCAATCTTCTTTCTTTTCTTTTGCTTGAGGACAAGAAACCTCTAAGTTTGGTGTGCTTTTCCGTGATCACTAAGCCAAGATTTATCAATATCATGGCTCCTAAGGGAAAACAAACCAATTTAAGAGGCAAGAAAGAGAATAGTCCAAAGAATCTTTGGAATCAAGAGAAGTTCTTAACCAAAGAACATGAAGACCATTATCACAAAATAATGGGTCTGAGGTCAGTGATCCCGGAAGTGAAATTTGATCTGAAAGAAGATGAATATCCGGGGATCCAAGAGCAAATTCGAAACAGAGGATGGGAATTCTAACCAATCCTGAGACAAAGGTTGGAAGGAACATGGTTCAGGAATTCTACTCAAATCTGTGGCTGACAGATAAGCAGAGAATGACTGGAACCGCTTACCATACTTATAGAACCATGGTCAGAGGGAAAGTTATGTACTTCCATCTGGACAAAATAAGAGAAATCTTCAAATTGCCTCAACTGCAAGATGATCCTGACTCCTTTAATAGGAGGATGGTGAGAGTAGATAAAGGGTTGGATCAAGTTCTAGAGGACATATGCCTCCCTGGAACTAGTGGATAACCAATTCAAAGGGTGTCCCAAACCAACTCAAGAGGGGAGACCTCAAACCAATTGCAGAGGTTGGCTAGACTTTATTGGGCGTTCCATATTGCCCACTAGCAACCGTTCTGAGGTCACCATCAAGAGAGCAGTGATGATTCATTGCATTATGCTTGGAAGAGAAGTGGAGGTGCATCATGTGATTGCTTGTGAGATCTACACAATTGCAAATAAGAATTCCACTGAAGCCAAATTGGCTTACCCAAGCTTGATCTCCTTGCTCTGTAAAGAGGCTGGGGTGAAGATGGGAGTAGATGAGTTCATACCCATTGAACATCCAATCACCAAGAAGTCAATAGAGGGACAAGTGCAAGACAACTCTATCAAAAGGAGGGCGCAGGAATTCCTCCCTGAATTCCCAAGAATTGACTACTGGACCAGCCTAGAAGCATCTATTACCAAGTTGCAAGAAACTATG
Source organism: Arachis stenosperma (assembly GCF_014773155.1). Classification (NCBI taxonomy): domain Eukaryota; kingdom Viridiplantae; phylum Streptophyta; class Magnoliopsida; order Fabales; family Fabaceae; genus Arachis; species Arachis stenosperma. The sequence continues at coordinate 113,437,179 of NC_080386.1, read as the reverse complement.
GAGCACTGAAGGAAGAACAGCAGAATCAAAACTGCATGCTCTGCAAATTGCTGAAGGAACAAGAGAAGCAGGGGCGTGAAATTCAAGAGATGAAACGCCAAAAGCTCTCCTCCCAAGCTGAGGGAGCATCCACTTCTCAAAATCAAGGTTGTTGAGTCCTAACTCTGTGAAAACCTCTATCATTAAGAGCCTATTGTTTTCGTTTTTTTATTTTTATTTTGTTTCATCTTATATTTATTTTCTGAATCTTGTTCTTAATTCATAATTAATAAAATTAAAGTTTATGCCTTAAAGCTATGAATGTCTTATGAATCCATCACCTCTTTTAAAAGAAAAATGCTTTAATCACAAAAGAACAAGAAGTACAGGATTTCGAAATTTATCCTTGAAACTAGTTGAATTAGTCTGATGTGGTGACAATACTTTTTGTTTTCTGAATGAATGCTTGAACAGTGCATATGTCTTTTGAATTTGATGTTTTGAGAATGTTAAATTTGTTGGCTCTTGAAAGAATGAGGAGAAAGAGAACTGTTGTTGAGGATCTGAAAAATCATCAAAATTGATTCTTGAAGCAAGAAAAAGCAGTGAAAAAAAAATTTCGAAAAAAAAAAGAGAAAGAAAAAAAAAGGGAGAGAAATAAAGTTGTGAACCAAGGCAAAAAGAGTGTGCTTAAGAACCCTGGACACCTCTAATTGGGGACTTTAGCAAAGCTGAGTCACAATCTAAAAAGGTTCACCCAATTATGTGTCTGTGGCATGTATGTATCCAGTGGTAATACTGGAAGACAGAGTGCTTTGGGCCACAGCCAAGACTCATACACTAGCTATGTTCAAGAATCATTATACTTAACTAGGAGAATCAATAACACTATCTGAGTTCTGAGTTCTCATAGATGCCAATCATTCTGAACTTCAAAGGATAGAGTGAGATGCCAAAACTGTTCGGAGGCAAAAAGCTACTAGTCCCGCTCATCTAATTGGAGCTATGTTTCCTTGATATTTTGGAGTCTATAGTATTCTCTTCTTTTTATCCTATTTTGATTTTCAGTTGCTTGGGGACAAGCAACAATTTAAGTTTGGTGTTGTGATGAGCGGATAATTTATACGCTTTTTGGCATTATTTTTAGTATGTTTTTAGTATCTTTTAGTTAGTTTTTAGTATATTTTTATTAGTTTTTAGTTAAAATTCACTTTTCTGGACTTTACTATGAGTTTGTGTGTTTTTCTGTGATTTCAGGTATTTTCTGGCTGAAATTGAAGGTTCTGAGCAAAAATCTTATTCAGAGACTGAAAAGGACTGCAGATGCTATTGGATTCTGACCTCCCTGCACTCGAAGTGGATTTTCTGGAGCTACAGAAGCCCAATTGGCGCGCTCTTAACGGCATTGGAAAGTAGACATCCTGGGCTTTCCAGCAATATATGATAGTCCATACTTTGCCCAAGATTTGATGGCCCAAACCGGCGTAGCAAATCAGCATCAGAAATTCCAGCGTTAAACGCCGGAACTGGCATAAAACTTGGAGTTAAACGCCCAAACTGGCATGAAAGCTGGCGTTTAACTCCAGAAAAGGTCTCTACACGAAATTACTTCATTGCTCAGCCCAAGCACACACCAAGTGGGCCCGGAAGTGGATTTTTCTGTCATTTACTCATTTCTGTAAACCTTAGGATACTAGTTTACTATTTATAGGATCTTTTGACATTGTATCCGTACCTTATGACCTCATGACATTTTTTGCACGTTTCTTATGTACCTTCCACGGCATGAGTCTCTAAACCCCATGGTTGGGGGTGAGGAGCTCTGCTGTGTTCTGATGGATTAATGCAATTACTACTGTTTCTTATTCAATCATGCTTGCTTCCATTCTAAGATATCACTTGCTCCTAACCCGGATGAATGTGATGATCTGTGACACTCATCATCATTCTCAACTATGAACATGTGCCTGACAACCACCTCTGTTCTACCTTAGATTAAGTAGATATCTCTTGGATTCTTTAATCGGAATCTTCGTGGTATAAGCTAGAACTGATGGCGGCATTCAAGAGAGTCCGGAAGGTCTAAACCTTGTCTGTGGTATTCTGAGTAGGACTCAATGATTGAATGACTGTGACGTGCTTCAAACTTCTGAAGGCGGGGCGTTAGTGACAGACGCAAAAGAATCACTGGATTCTATTCCGGCCTGATTGAGAACCGACAGATGATTAGCCTATGCTGTGACAGAGCATCAGGGACGTATTTTCACTGAGAGGATGGGAGGTAGCCATTGACAACGGTGAAACCCTACATACAGCTTGCCATGGAATGAGCCTTGCGTGTTTGATGAAGATGACAGTAGGAAAGCAGAGATTCGGAAGATGGAGCATCTCCAAAGCCTCAGCCTATTCTCCATTACTGCAAAACAAGTACCTTTTTCATGTTCTTTTGCTTTTTACAATCAATCCTGATAATTTCTGATATCCTGACTAAGACTTACAAGGTAACCATAGCTTGCTTCAAGCCGACAATCTCCGTGGGATCGACCCTTGCTCACGCAAGGTATTACTTGGACGACCCAGTGCACTTGCTGGTTAGTTGTGCGGGATTGCAAAAGTGTTATTGCAATTTCGTGCACCAATAATCCAAAGAATCTTTGGAATCAAGAGAAGTTCCTAACCAAGGAACATGAAGACCATTATCACAAAATAATGGGTCTGAGGTCAGTGATCCCGGAAGTTAAATTTGATCTGAAAGAAGATGAATATCCGGGGATCCAAGAGCAAATTCGAAACAGAGGATGGGAAGTTCTAACCAATCCTGAGACAAAGGTTGGAAGGAACATGGTTCAGGAATTCTACTCAAATCTGTGGCTGACAGATAAGCAGAGAATGACTGGAACCACTTACCATACCTACAGAACCATGGTCAGAGGGAAAGTTATGTACTTCCATCTGGACAAAATAAGAGAAATCTTCAAGTTGCCTCAACTTCAAGATGATCCTGACTCCTTTAATAGGAGGATGGTGAGAGTAGATAGAGGGTTGGATCAAGTTCTAGAGGACATATGCCTCCCTGGAACTAAGTGGATAACCAATTCTAAAGGTGTCCCAAACCAACTCAAGAGGGGAGACCTCAAACCAATTGCAAGAGGTTGGCTAGACTTTATTGGGCGTTCCATATTGCCCACTAGCAACCGTTCTGAGGTTACCATCAAGAGAGCAGTGATGATTCATTGCATTATGCTTGGAAAAGAAATGGAGGTTCATCATGTGATTGCCTGTGAGATCTACACAATTGCAAATAAAAATTCCACTGAAGCCAAACTGGCTTACCCAAGCTTAATCTTCTTGCTCTGTAAAGAGGCTGGGGTGAAGATGGGAGTAGATGAATTCATACCCATTGAGCATCCAATCACCAAGAAGTCAATGGAAGGACAAGTGCAAGAAAATTCTATCAAAAGGAGGGTGCAGGAGTTCCTCCCTGAATTTCCTGAAATTGGCTACTGGGCTAGCCTAGAAGCATCTATCACCAAGTTGCAAGAGACTATGGAGCAACTGAAGGAAGAACAGCAGAATCAGAACTGCATGCTCTGCAAATTGCTGAAGGAACAAGAGAAGCAGGGGCGTGAACTCCAAGAGATGAAACGCCAAAAGCTCTCCTCTCAAGCTGAGGAAGCATCCACTTCTCAAAATCAAGGTTGTTGAGTCCTAACTCTGTGAAAACCTCTATCATTAGGAGCCTATTTTTTTTCGTTTTTGTTTTGATTTCTAATTTTAGCTTCATCTTATATTTATTTTCTGAGTCTTGTTCTTAATTTATAATTAATAAAATTTAAAGTTTATGCCTTAAAAGTTATGGATGTCCTATGAATCCATCACCTCTCTTAAAAGAAAAATGCTTTAATCACAAAAGAACAAGAAGTACAGGATTTCGAATTTATCTCTGAAACTAGTTGAATTAGCTTGATGTGGTGACAATACTTTTTATTTTCTGAATGAATGCTTGAACAGTGCATATGTCTTTTGAATTTGCTGTTTTAAGAATGTTAAAATTGTTGGCTCTTGAAAGAATGAGGAGAAAGAGAACTGTTATTGAGGATCTGAAAAATCATAAAAATGATTCTTGAAGCAAAAAAAAAAAAAAGCAGTGAAAAAAAAAATTTCGAAAAAAAAAAGAAAAAGAAAGAAATAAAGTTGTGAACCAAGGCAAAAAGAGTGTGCTTAAGAATCCTGGACACCTCTAATTGGGGACTCTAGCAAAGCTGAGTCACAATCTAAAAAGGTTCACCCAATTATGTGTCTGTGGCATGTATGTATCCGGTGGTAATACTGGAAGACAGAGTGCTTTGGGCCACAGCCAAGACTCATACACTAGCTATGTTCAAGAATCATCATACTTAACTAGGAGAATCAATAACACTATCTGAGTTCTGAGTTCTCATAGATGCCAATCATTCTGAACTTCAAAGGATAGAGTGAGATGCCAAAACTGTTCGGAGGCAAAAAGCTACTAGTCCCGCTCATCTAATTGGAACTATGTTTCTTTGATATTTTGGAGTCTATAGTATATTCTCTTCTTTTTATCCTATTTTGATTTTCAGTTGCTTGGGGACAAGCAACAATTTAAGTTTGGTGTTGTGATGAGCGGATAATTTGTACGCTTTTTGGCATTGTTTTTAGTATGTTTTTAGTATAATTAGTTAAGTTTTTAGTATATTTTTATTAGTTTTTAGCTAAAATTCACTTTTATGGACTTTACTATGAGTTTGTGTGTTTTTCTATGATTTCAGGTATTTTCTGACTGAAATTGAAGGTTCTGAGCAAAAATCTGATTCAGAGACTGAAAAGGACTGCAGATGCTGTTGGATTCTGACCTCCCTGCACTCGAAGTGGATTTTCTGGAGCTACAGAAGCCCAATTGGCACGCTCTCAACGGCATTGGAAAGTAGACATCCTGGGCTTTCCAGCAATATATGATAGTCCATACTTTGCCCAAGATTTGATGGCCCAAACCGGCGTAGCAATTCGGCCTCAGGAATTCCAGCGTTAAACGCCGGAACTGGCATAAAACTTGGAGTTAAACGCCCAAACTGGCATGAAAGCTGGCGTTTAACTCCAGAAAAGGTCTCTACACGAAAATGCTTCATTGCTCAGCCCAAGCACACACCAAGTGGGCCCGGAAGTGGATTTTTCTGTCATTTACTCATTTCTGTAAACCTTAGGATACTAGTTTACTATTAATAGGATCTTTTGACATTGTATCTGGACCTCATGACACTTTACACGTTTCTTTGTGTACCTTCCACAGCATGAGTCTCTAAACCCCATGGTTGGGGGTGAGGAGCTCTGCTGTGTCTTGATGGATTAATGCAATTACTGCTGTTTCTTATTCAATCATGCTTGCTTCCATTCTAAGATATCACTTGTTCTTAATCCGGATGAATGTGATGATCTGTGACACTCATCATATTCTCAACTATGAACGTGTGCCTGACAACCACCTCCGTTCTACTTTAGATTGAGTAGATATCTCTTGGATTCCTTAATCAGAATCTTCGTGGTATAAGCTAGAACTGATGGCGGCATTCAAGAGAATCCGGAAGGTCTAAACCTTGTCTGTGGTATTCTGAGTAGGTTTCAATGACTGAATGACTGTGACGTGCTTCAAACTCCTAGCAGGTGGGGCGTTAGTGACAGACGCAAAAGGATCGATGGATTCTATTCCGGCCTGACCGAGAACCGATAGCTGATTAGCCATGCTGTGACAGAGCATAGGAACATTTTCACTGAGAGGATGGGAGGTAGCCACTGACAACGGTGAAACCCTACATACAGCTTGCCATGGAAGGAGTCTTGCGTGTTTGATGAAGAAGACAGTAGGAAAGCAAAGATTCAGAAGATGGAGCATCTCCAAAACTTCAACCTATTCTCCATTACTGAAAAACAAGTAACCATTTCATGTTCTTTTGCTTTTTACAATCAATCCTGATAATTTCTGATATCCTGACTAAGACTTACAAGATAACCATAGCTTGCTTCAAGCCGACAATCTCCGTGGGATCGACCCTTGCTCACGCAAGGTATTACTTGGACGACCCAGTGCACTTGCTGGTTAGTTGTGCGGGATTGCAAAAGTGTGATTGCAATTTCGTGCACCAGCGGGGCGTTAGTGACAGACGCAAAAGAATCACAGGATTCTATTCCGGCCTGATTGAGAACCGACAGATGGATAGCCGTGCCGTGACAGGGTGCGTTGAACATTTCCACTGAGAGGATGGGAGGTAGCCACTGACAACGGTGAAACCCTTGCATACAGCTTGCCATGGAAGGAGCCTTGCGTGTTTGATGAAGAAGACAGTAGGAAAGCAGAGATTCAGAAGATGGAGCATCTCCAAAACCTCAACCTATTCTCCATTACTGCAAAACAAGTACTTATTTCATGTTCTTTTGCTTTTCACAATCAATCCTGATAATTTCTGATATCCTGACTAAGATTTACAAGATAACCATAGCTTGCTTCAAGCCGACAATCTCCGTGGGATCGACCCTTACTCACGTAAGGTATTACTTGGATGACCTAGTGCACTTGCTGGTTAGTTGTGCGGGATTGCAAAAGTGTGATTGCAATTTCGTGCACCAAGCCACAAGGTGATCAAGTCAATGTTGTATAGTTGCCAACACCAAACTTAGAGTTTGGATATGGGGTCTTAACACTAAACTTAGAGTTTGGTTGTGGCCTCACAACACCAAACTTAGAGTTTGACTGTGTGGGCTCTTCTTGACTCTGAACTGAGAGAAGCTCTTCATGCTTACTCTCTTCTGTCACAGAGGGATGGCCATGTGCCTTAAACACAAGGTAGTCCCCATTCAATTGAAGGACTAGTTCACCTCTGTTGACATCTATCACAGCTCCTGCTGTGGCTAGGAAAGGTCTTCCAAGGATGATGCAATCATCCTCTTCCTTCCTATTGTCTAAGATTATGAAATCAGCAGGGATGTAAAGGCCTTCAACCTTTACTAACACGTCCTCTACTATTCCATAGGCTTGTCTCAATGACTTGTCTGCCAGTTGTAATGAGAACAAGGCAGGTTGTACCTCAATGATCCCCAGCTTCTCCATTACAGAGAGTGGCATAAGATTTATCCCTGACCCTAGATCACACAGAGCTTTTTCAAAGATCATGGTGCCTATGGTACAAGGTATTAAGAACTTGCCAGGATCTTGTTTCTTTTGAGGTAGAATTTTCTGAATCCAAGTATCCAGTTCATTAATGAGCAAGGGAGGTTCACTTTCCCAAGTCTCATTACCAAACAACTTGGCATTCAGCTTCATGATAGCTCCTAAATATTGAGCAACTTGCTCTCCAGTCACATCTTCATCCTCTTCAGAGGATGAATAGTCTTCAGAGCTCATGAATGGCAGAAGGAGATTTAATGGAATCTCTATGGTTTCTATATGAACCTCAGATTCCTTTGGATCCTTAATAGGAAACTCCTTCTTGCTTGAAGGACGTCCCAGGAGGTCTTTCTCACTAGGATTTTCGTCCTCCTCCTCCCTTGTGCATTCAACCATATTGACTATGTCAATGGCTTTGCACTCTCCTTTTGGATTCTCTTCTGTATTGCTTGGGAGAATACTGGGAGGAGTTTCAATGACTTTCTTACTCAGCTGGCCTACTTGTGCCTCCAAATTTCTAATGGAGGATCTTGTTTCATTCATGAAACTGAAAGTGGCCTTTGACAGATCAGAGACTATATTGGCTAAATTAGAAGTGTTTTGTTCAGAATTCTCTGTCTGTTGCTGAGAAGATGATGGATATGGCTTGCTATTGCCCAGCCTATTACGTCCACCATTGTTAAAGCCTTGTTGAGGCTTTTGTTGATCCTTCCATGAGAAATTTGGATGATTTCTCCATGATGGGTTATAGGTGTTTCCATAAGATTCACCCATGTAATTAACCTCTGCCATGGCAGGGTTCTCAGGATCATAAGCTTCTTCAGAAGCTGCCTCTCTAGTACTGTTGGATGCATGTTGCCATCCATTCAGATTTTGAGAGATCATGTTGACCTGTTGAGTCAACACTTTGTTCTGAGCCAATATGGCATTCAGAGCATCAATTTCAAGAACTCCTTTCTTCTGAGGTATCCCATTATTCACGGAATTCCTCTCAGAAGTGTACATGAATTGGTTGTTTGCAACCATATCAATGAGTTCTTGAGCCTCTTCAGGCGTTTTCTTCAGGTGAATAGATCCACCTGCAGAATGGTCCAATGACATTTTCGAAAATTCAGAGAGACCATAATAGAATATATCTAATATGGTCCATTCTGAAAACATGTCAGATGGACATCTTTTGGTCAGCTGCTTGTATCTTTCCCAAGCTTCATAGAGGGATTCACCATCTTTTTGTTTGAAGGTTTGAACATCCACTCTCAGCTTGCTAAGCTTTTGAGGAGGAAAGAATTTATCCAAGAAGGCTGTGACCAGCTTATCCCAGGAGTCCAGGCTATCCTTAGGTTGTGAATCCAACCATATTCTAGCTCTGTCTCTTACAGCAAAAGGGAAAAGCATGAGTCTGTAGACTTCAGGATCAACTCCATTCGTCTTTACAGTCTCACAGATCTGCAAGAACTCAGTTAAAAACTGATAAGGATCTTCAGATGGAAGTCCATAAAACTTGCAGTTTTGTTGCATTAAAGCAACTAGCTGAGGTTTCAGCTCAAAGTTGTTGGCTCCAATGGCAGGGATGGAGATGCTTCTTCCATCAAACTTGGACGTTGGCTTTGTGAAGTCACCAAGCATTCTCCTTGCATTATTATTATTATTTTCGGCTGCCATCTCCTTCTCTTGTTCGAAAATTTCTGAAAGGTTGTTTCTGGATTGTTGTAATTTAGCTTCTCTTAATTTCCTCTTCAGAGTCCTTTCAGGTTCTGGATCAATTTCAACAAGAGTGCCTTTATCCTTGTTCCTGCTCATATGAAAGAGAAGAAAACAAGAAAAGAAGAGGAATCCTCTATGTCACAGTATAGAGATTCCTTTATGTTAGTAGAAAAAGAAGGGAGTAGAAGAATGAAGAAGAATTCGGATTTTTAGATGAAGAGAGGTGAAGAGAAGTGTTAGTAATTAAATAATTAAATAGTAGAAGAAAAGAGAAGGGAAATTTCGAAAATAATTTTGAAAGACAGGTTAGTAATTTTCGAAAATTAAGGATAAAATATAATTAAAATTTAAAACAATTAATTAATTAAAAAGAATTTTTGAAAAAGAGAGAGGTATTTTCGAAAATTGAGGAGGGAAAAGTAGTTAGGTGGTTTTGAAAAAGATAAGAAACAAACAAAAAGTTAGTTAGTTGATTGAAAAAGATTTTAAAATCAAATTTGAAAAAGATAAGAAGATAAGAAGTTAGATAAGATATTTTGAAATCAAATTTTGAAAAAGATAAAATTTTTGAAAAAGATCAAATAAAAGATAAAAATATTTATTTCAAAAATTTTGAAATTATTTACTTCACTAACAAGAAACTACAATATAAGATTCTAGAACTTAAAGATTGAACCTTTCTTAACAAGAAAGTAACAAACTTCAAATTTTTGAACCAATCACATTAATTGTTAGCTAATTTTCGAAAATTTGATATAAAGATAAGAAAAAGATTTTGAAAATATTTTGAAAAAGATTTTTGAAATTTTCGAAAAATAAAAAAAATGAAAAAGATATGCTTTTTGAAAAAGATTTTGAAAAGATAAGATTTTTAAAATTGAAATTTTGACTTGACTTTGTAAGAAACAACTAATTTTAAAAATTTTTGACCAAGTCAACCCAAAATTTCGAAAATTTGGAGGGAAATAAGGAAAAGATATTTTTTTGATTTTTGAATTTTTAGTTATGAGAGAGAAAAACAACAAAAATACTCAATGCATGAAATTTTTAGATCAAAAAAATGAATGCATGCAAGAATGCTATGAATGTCAAGATGAACACCAAGAACACTTTGAAGATCATGATGAACATCAAGAACATATTTTTGAAAAATTTTTGATGCAAAGAAAACATGCAAGACACCAAACTTAGAAATCTTTAATGCATGAAAAATATGAATGCAAAGATGCACATGAAAAACAAGAAAAGACACAAAACAAGAAATCATCAAGATCAAACAAGAGGACTTATCAAGAACAACTTGAAGATCATGAAGAACACTATGAATGCATGGGATTTAAGAAAAATGCAAGAAAAATTTTTAAAGCATGCAATTAACACCAAACTTAAAAATTGACTCAAGACTCAAACAAGAAACACAAAATATTTTTGATTTTTATGATTTTCTAATTTTTTTTGAATTTTTATTAATTTTTTCGAGAATAAAGTTTTAGAAAAACGAAAAATAAAAGAAAAATTTTTGAAAAAGATTTTTGAAAAGAAAATTACCTAATCTGAGCAACAAGATGAACCGTCAATTGTCCATACTCGAACAATCCCCGGCAACGACGCCAAAAACTTGGTGGACGAAATTGTGATCCATATTCTTTTGTACTTGTATGAAATCATTATTATGGCACCAGTTGAATTCACAACTCCGTTCAACTAACCAGCAAGTGTACTGGGTCGTCCAAGTAATAAACCTTACGTGAGTAAGGGTCGATCCCACAGAGATTGTTGGTATGAAGCAAGCTATAGTCACCTTGTAAATCTCAGTTAGGCAGATTAAATTGGTTTATGGTTTCGAAAATAGAAATAAGAAAATAGAAATAATAAAAGGGATAGAATACTTATGCAGATTCATTGGTGGGAATTTCAGATAAGCGAATGGAGAGACTGTATGGCTCAAGAATGCCTACTTTCCTACTGCTTCAACTCAATCCTTCTTACTCCTTTCCATGGCAAGCTGTGTATAGGGGTTCACCGTTCGACGATGGCTACTTTCTATCCTCTCTGGAAAATGGTCGTCTGCGCTGTCACTCGCATGGCTAATCGTCTGGAGGCATCACACTGGCCGAAGGCTACATCCCATCCTCGTAGTAAAAACTACGCTCACGCGCTCTGTCACAGCACGGCTAATCACTGGTTGGTTCCCGCTCCTACTGGAATAGAATCCCTTGATTCTTTTACGTCTGTCACTAACGCCCAGCACTTGCGAGTCTGAAGCACGTCACAGTCATTCATTACCGGAATCCTACTCGGAATACCACAGACAAGGTTAGACTTTCCGGATTCCCAGGATCCTACTCGGAATACCACAGACAAGGTGAGACTTTCCGGATCCTCATAAATGCCGCCATCTATCTAGCTTATACCACGAAGATTCTGTTGGGGAATCTAAGAGATACACATTCAAGCTCTGTTGCATGTAGAACGGAAGTGGTTGTCAATCACACGCGTTCTAGGTGAGAATGATGATGAGCGTGGTGCACGAAATTGCAATCACACTTTTGCAACCCCGCACAACTAACCAGCAAGTGCACTGGGTCGTCCAAGTAATACTTTACGTGAGTAAGGGTCGATCCCACGGAGATTGTCGGCTTGAAGCAAGCTATGGTTATCTTGTAAATCTTAGTCAGGATATCAGAAATTATCAGGATTGATTGTGAAAAGCAAAAGAACATGAAATAAGTACTTGTTATGCAGTAATGGAGAATAGGTTGAGGTTTTGGAGATGCTCCATCTTCTGAATCTCTGCTTTCCTACTGTCTTCTTCATCAAACACGCAAGGCTCCTTCCATGGCAAGCTGTATGTAGGGTTTCACCGTTGTCAGTGGCTACCTCCCATCCTCTCAGTGAAAACGTTCCTATGCTCTGTCACAGCATGGCTAATCATCTGTCGGTTCTCGGTCAGGCCGGAATAGAATCCATTGATTCTTTTGCGTCTGTCACTAACACCCCGCCTGCTAGGAGTTTGAAGCACGTCACAGTCATTCAATCATTGAATCCTACTCAGAATACCACAGACAAGGTTTAGACCTTCCGGATTCTCTTGAATGCCGCCATCAGTTCTAGCTTATACCACGAAGATTCTGGTTAAGGAATCCAAGAGACATCTACTCAATCTAAGGTAGAACAGAGGTGGTTGTCAGGCACACGTTCATAGTTGAGAATATGATGAGTGTCACAGATCATCACATTCATCCGGGTTAAGAACAAGTGATATCTTAGAATGGAAGCAAGCATGATTGAATAAGAAACAGTAGTAATTGCATTAATCCATCAAGACACAGCAGAGCTCCTCACCCCCAACCATGGGGTTTAGAGACTCATGCCGTGGAAGGTACAAGAAACGTGTAAAAAGTGTTATGAGGTCATAAGGTACCGATTACAATGTCAAAAGATCCTATAAATAGTAAATTAGTATCCTAAGGTTTACAGAAATGAGTAAATGACAGAAAAATCCACTTCCGGGCCCACTTGGTGTGTGCTTGGGCTGAGCAATGAAGCAATTTCGTGTAGAAACCTTTTCTGGAGTTAAACGCCAGCTTTCATGCCAGTTTGGGCGTTTAACTCCAAGTTTTATGCCAGTTCCGGCGTTTAACGCTGGAATTTCTGTAGGTGACTTTGAACGCCGGTTTGGGCCATCAAATCTTGGGCAAAGTATGGACTATCATATATTGCTGGAAAGCCCAGGATGTCTACTTTCCAATGCCGTTGAGAGCGCGCCAATTGGGCTTCTGTAGCTCCAGAAAATCCTCTTCGAGTGCAGGGAGGTCAGAATCCAACAGCATCTGCAGTCCTTTTCAGTCTCTGGATCAGATTTTTGCTCAGAACCTTCAATTTCAGCCAAAAAATACCTGAAATCACAGAAAAACACACAAACTCATAGTAAAGTCCAGAAAAGTGAATTTTAACTAAAAACTAATAAAAATATACTAAAAACTAACTAAAAGATACTAAAAACATACTAAAAACAATGCCAAAAAGCGTATAAATTATCCGCTCATCAGAGCGTCACATAATCATCACATTCATCATGTTCTTGGGTACGAATGAATATCTTGGAATAAGAACAAGAGAGAATTGAATGGAAGAAAATAGAATTGCATTAATACTTGAGGTACAGTAGAGCTCCACACCCTTAATCTATGGTGTGCAGAAACTCCACCGTTGAAAATACATAAGTAAAAGGTTCAGGCATGGCCGAATAGCCAGCCCCCATGATCTGAGAACTAATCGTCCCAAGCTGATCAAATACATTAGTTAAATGTTCTATTTATAATAAACTAGCTCCTAGGGTTTACATGAGTAAGTAATTGATGCATAAATCCACTTCCGGGGCCCACTTGGTGTATGTTTGGGCTGAGCTTGATCAATCCACGAGCTGAGGCTTCTCTTGGAGTTGAACTCCGAGTTATGACGTGTTTTGGGCGTTCAACTCCAGATCATGACGTTTTTCTGGCGTTTAACTCCAGACAGCAGCATGTACTTGGCGTTCAATGCCAAGTTACGTCGTCAATTTCCGAATAAAGTATGGACTATTATATATTGCTGGAAAGCTCTGGATGTCTACTTTCCAACGCCGTTAAGAGCGCACCAATTGGAGTTCTGTAGCTCTAGAAAATTCATTTTGAGTGCAGGGAGGTCAGGTTCCAACAGCATCAGCAGTCCTTTTGTCAGCCTTTTTCAGAGTTTTGCTCAAGTCTCTCAATTTCAGCCAGAAATTACCTGAAATCACAGAAAAACACAAAAACTCATAGTAAAGTCCAGAAATGTGAATTTAACATAAAAACTAATGAAAACATCCCTAAAAGTAGCTTGAACTTACTAAAAACTACCTAAAAACAATGCCAAAAAGCGTATAAATTATCCGCTCATCACCTATCCACCCCAAACCTCCATGGAGAAAGCATTTACCGATCTAAACTCTACTATACAAGCTCTCGCCGCCTGAATTGGACCATCAAATACCTTCAACAATCAACCTTCAAGCTCTAGTGCACTTCCTTTTCAACCACATAATGATCCACCCATCCCATCACCACAATCCATGGAAGAGCACCCACATCCATCAATCCAAGAGCAAGATGATCCCCATGATGCTATTGATATGGAACAAGAGAGAGGGGATTGTCTTCGCAAATCCATACTTCATAAAGACCCTTGATGGTGAAGGAGTACTTGAAGGGAGTTGTCATGGAAAGGTAATCGTCAAGGAGGAACAAGAGTCAAGGGATCATTTCAAGGAAACAGCAAATCAATTTCATGCAACCCTTCATCAACTAGAGCAAGCAATAAATCAATTATCTTCCAGACGTTCAGACATCCAACAGACTCCCATGGCCCCATGTGGAGAATCCAATGAAGAACGTAGCATGAGGGAGGCACTAGAGACTCCAGTGGACAATAAGGAGCAAGACTTTATACTGGAACAAGTGGAGAAAGCCATAATATTTGCAGAGGAAGAAGTGGTTGAAGATTTAGGAGATGCAGAACCTCCACGAGAACCTCAAGTCACAGAACCCTCTTCTAAGGAGTTTGAATTTATTATTGAGGAAGGTGTACAACCTCCAAGGTATGTCATGATAGAAGACTTGGAAGAGGTCAATCAAGAGATGGAGATTCAAGAAGAAGAGGCACAACCTCCCATGCCTTTGGTGAGCAATGAAAAAGAGATTGAATTGGCAGAAAGCTACCAAGAGGAAGAAGTTGAGATTGAAGAAGCTTACAAAGAGGTAGAAGTTGTCAGAGAAGAGCACAAGGGAGTGGAGCTTGCAAATTCATTAGAAATATCTCTCCCAAGACCATTACCGTCCAATACAACGTTCAAGTGGGTAAAATTCCTATCCTTATCCTTTACTTTCCCACTTGAATATGGGCTACTGGAGACGGATGGTCAACTCAGAACTCTCTGTGGCATCAAGAGTAAGAGGAAGATGGTTAGTGGTAAGTATTGTCCTGCAAGGTTCAACATGGTTATGTGCTCAAAGTTTAAACGTAAAGGTTGGTGTAGAACTCAGTTGAATGGGTCTAGGGAGTTATTTGGTAGCTCCCCTGAGGATTCTAGAAAAAGTTATTTGACAGCTCCCCTGAGGATTCAGATTATTAGCTACCCGGATGGAATCATGATGATCAACAAGAAGACGGGTGCACAAGCAAAGTTTGGGATCCCGGAGGATATTGGACGTACAAACATTGGTGGGGATTCCTGGATCAGTACAAGCATAAGCCACCATAATAAGGAGCTCGTCAAATGTCCAACTTAAGGACTTTAACTAAAAGTGCTAGGTGGGAGACAACCCACCATGGTATGATTGTTCTCTTTTTAGTTTTCATTTTAGTCTGTTTTTGAATTTTTATTGAACCTGCAAATTTTGCATAACATTCATTGCATCTGCATTTGCATCTTATTCGGAAAAAAAATCAAAAATCGCACACGACGCGGCAGCGTCGCTGACGCGTCCGCGTCACTAGTGCGTTGGGGAGAAAATAATTGAACAGAGAGTCACGTTGGAGCGTGGCTGGAGGCGTGCCAGTGGCACAAATCGACCCACGCGACCGTGTCGCCGACGCGTCCGCGTCACATGGGAACATTGGCCTCCAACGCAACCGCGTCACTCACGCGGCCGCGTGACCTGAATATCGACGTGAAAAGCGTGCATGACCGAAAGTTGTGCTGGAGTTGGGCCGGACTCGTGCTGGAAGCCCAGGCCCTCCCACGCGTCCGCGTCATATCTCCATGATGGCCACTCACGCGATCACATGACCCACGCGATCGCGTCACCCCAGATTTGGCAAAAATAAAAATTTTGAACAGAGAGTTGTGCGAGTGCGAAGCTGCCCTCGCGCCAGTAGCATAAACTGTGTCACGCGACCGCGTGACCGCCGCGACCACGTCAATCCGTATAAGTGCAAGTCACGCGACCGCGTGCCCCACGCGATCGCGTCGCTTGCGTCGCACAACTTATCCTAATTTGCCAAATATCTTATCTTTTCTTCTCCAAATCCTTATTTTTCTTATCTTTTCTTATTTCTTTCTCCTTCCTTTCTTATTTTCTTTGACTTCTCATCTTTTTCACCTCCACTCTATTTTATTTAATTTATTTGCATACTTTCTTCCATTGCATTTTAATTTTGTGCATCTTTTTATTTTCTTTTCTAAATTTATTATTTTTCCATTGGTGTTACTTGTTCATATTCAACTGTTGTGTCTTTTTTGGTATTATTTTGGTACTCAGTGACTTGTTTTACATTGTTGGGTAATATTGTTTAAGTCAATGCTAATCTTTTATGATATTTGTATTAATTTTGCATTGACATGAATTTATATTATCTTGCACTCTCTTTCCCATTGTTGCAAATTTTTGCACTCTTGCTTTGCCATGTACTTCTACTGTTTTCTCACTTGCATGTTGTAGCTACCATGTAATTGAGACCCTTATTATCTGGCATTAGCACCCATATTTTATTTATTTTCTATCTTTATTTTTGGGTTACTTTTCTTTTTTTCCCTCTTCTTTTAGGATGGCCACCACGAAGGGAGAGGAAAAGCTTCTTAATGAGAAGACAAACAAGTCCACCTGCACAATCTTTGGAGAAAGGCATCAGTTGGAGCAGCCCATCCACTTGTACATCTTAGCATGCACCGAGGACGGTGCAATCTTTAAGTGTGGGGAGGTCGATACCGATCTCCATGGGTTAGTACTTTCTTGTCTCAACACCAATGTTTAAGTTTTCTTTGTAGCTAGTTGTTGCATTTGCATATTTATTTGATTTTGTGCATATTTTACCACTTGGTTAAAGTACTATTTTCTTTTTCAAGAAATTTTTATAGTATTTCACTAATTTGAATAAAACTTTTTGAAAAACTTGTTTGAAGAAATATTATTTTGGAACATAGTTTAGAGCTCGAACACACAAAACCAGTGAGATTTTGAGCCTATTTGATTGGTTGCATTTTATCAACCAATATTTTATTTTTGGTATGTATTTTTCTCTCTAAAATTGTGATCTTTGTCTTGCTTAATTCTATATTTCCATTGTTTGATGTATGCATGCACTGATATGATTGATGCCCTTGTTTCACTGAGCTTACATACCTATATGGCCTTACCCTTTCATTATCCTTTGCAAACCAATTTGAGCCTAATATACCCATTTGTTCTTTACTTTAGCTCATTACTAACTCTAAGCTGAAAACAATAATGTCCTTAATTTGAATCCTTGGTTAGCTTAGACTAGTAAAAGTGCTCATGATTTAAGTGTGGCGAAGTTGGGTTTGAAAATATTTGGTTTGAATAATTGGGTGTTGTGTATTTTAGTGAAAATGTGCAAAATAATGGTTGAGCACATGTTATTGCATTCAATACTTTAATCATATGCATTGAAAAAAAAAGTAAAAAAGAAAAAGAAAAGAGCAATTAATAAAAGGGGACAAAATGCCCTAAAATAAATAGTGAAATCAATGCATATGAGCTGTACTCAAAACTTGGAATGCATAAATATGTAGTAAACACGGTTAATGGGAAGTTAGATTTTGTATTTTAATTAAATGGATTGTTTTAAGTTAGGTGGGAAGTTTATGTTAATTAAGGATTCAAATTTTAGTCCACTTGGCCAAATACAATCCTACCTTGACCCTAACCCCATTACAACCCTTAAAAGACCTCTTGATTTGTGTATTGGTGCATTAAATTTTTGTTGATTGTTAGATGAAGAGCAAGCTAGAAAAAGAAAGATTAGTAGAGAATTGAGAGAATTGACCCTAGACACTTGAGAGTTAGAGTGATATACACTACCAAGTAAGGGTTCAGCGTTTAATTCTATGCTCCCTGCTTTTATGAGCTATCTTCTTCTTGCAAGTTATTTGTATTGTATTTTGTGATTTGAATTAGTGAAATCCAGTTCATATTTATTCTTGAAAGATTTATTTACTTTTTCACCAAGTAGGTAGAAACATTTTTGCATTTAGTTGCATTCATAGGTTGCATCTCATACGTTCTATCATTCCTCTTCATCTCTTTATAGTTTTTCTTGAGCTTAGCATGAGGACATGCTATTGTTTAAGTGTGGGGAGGTTGATAAACCACTTTTTTATGGTTTATCTTGTGCTTAATTGAGTGGATTTTATTAACTCTTTACCCACTTATTCATACTATTTGCATGGTTTTACATTTGCCTTCCTAATTATGTGCTTTGATTGAAAACATGCTTCTTTGGCCTTAAGTTCCCTATGTTTAATCCTCTCTTATTACCATTAGATGCCTTGATATGTGTGTTAAGTGTTTTCAGATATTATAGGGCAGGAATGACTTAGAGAATGGAAAGGAAGCATGCAAAAGTGGAAGGAATACAAGAAGTTGGAGGAATTGCTAAGCTGTCCAGCCTGACCTCTTCGCACTCAAACGGCTATAACTTTAGCTACAAAGATCCAAATGACGCGGTTCCAGTTGCATTGGAAAGCTAACGTTCGGGGCTTCGATTTGATATATAATTTTTCATAGCTGCCTCGAAGTTAGACGACGCGAACGCGTGAATGACACGCCCGCATCGCATCTGCGAACTGCAATCCGCGCGGACGCGTAGATGACGCCTCCGCGTCACTTGGCCGCGACCTGTACAGACCAGAAAGCACTGGAAGTGACTTCTGGGCTGTTTCTGACCCAGTTTTCAGCCCAGAAAACACATATTAGAGGCTATAAAGTGGGGAAATGCATCCATTCATTATCATGCTATTCATAATTCTCTTTTTATTATTTTAGATGTAGTTTTCAGAGAGAGAGGTTCTCTCCTCTCTCTTAGGATTAGGATTTAGGACTTCTCTTAGTTTTAGGAGTGACTCTCAATCCCAGGCTTAATGTTCTTTGTATTTATTTATTTTCAATGTTCCATGTTTGGATTGATTTTCTTAATTAATGTTATTTGAGGTATTTCAGTTTATGATTGTTTTATTTATGAATGCTTTTTATTTAATTTAGATAGTTTCCCTTTTGGCTTTGGTTAAATAATTGGTGACTCTAGAGTTATCAAACTCATTGTTGATTGAAAATTGGATTTCTTCATTTCATTAATTCATATTCCAATAACTCTAGCCTTTCCCAAGGAAAGGCTAGGACTTGAGGATTCGAATTAATTCATCCACTTAACTTACCTTCATAGTTAAAGGTTAACAAGGTGGAAGAAAAATCCAATTCTCATTACAATTGATAAGGATAACTAGGATATGACTTCCAGTTCTTATACCTTGCCAAAGGTTTATTTTACAGTTATTATTATTTTATTTTACTTGTCATTCAACTAACCTTTTACCTTAATCCAAAACCCCAAAACACACTTTTTCATAACCAATAATAAGAACAGACTTCCCTGCAATTCCTTGAGAAGACGACCCGAGGTTTAAATACTCGGTTATCAATTTTAAAGGGGTTTGTTACTTGTGACAACCAAACTTTTGTACGAAGGGATTTCTGTTAGTTTAGAAGCTATATCTACAACGCGAATATTTTTATAAATTCTTTACTAGCAAAAATCCTAACGTCAGAGCTCACCCCACCTACACAAAGATCATCAGTCAGATAGATAAAGCAAATGAATAACAAGAAAACAGCAATATCATTACCTATATAAGACCTCAGACCTTCACTGTCACCAGCATCATGTAAACGAAGGAGTTCGGGTATAGACAAACACACATCGTTAGCAAAACACTCTATTAAAAATTCTAACAAACATTCCTCATCCACGCTCTGCTCAGTACCCTCAAGGATTTGGCAAGGTTCCGAACACCAATACAACGGAAACCTCTCTATAAGCTCGTCATCAAGATAAAAGGGGTACTCGGCCTCCTTCGACCGAACTTTCACAAACAAAGATTTAAAATTTTTGAAAGAAGATTTATAAAGTAAGAAGAGAGAACGACCGGAAAAGCTACTCAAACACACCCATTGCCCTCTCCTAACCCCCTTAGACTGAAACAGTGAGAAGAATAAAGAAAGGGAACAAGGAAAAGACAAGAATTCCATCAGACACTCAAAAGCACAAAGAAACGCCTACGAATTAGGGTGTAGCTGAGATGGCGCACAGTTCAATTGAGTAAGGACATCACATTTGAAAGCAGAAAAGGGGAATTTAACACCTAACTCCAACAAGCAAGGCGTATACATATAAAAATACTCCCAATCTTCTCTCCTCTCAAATACCCTATCCTCACTCAAACAAGGCATTAACTCAACACCTATACCAAAACCTTCTTTCACGATCTTCAAACCTTCGAATTCATGCAAGGACGCAGAATCAACATATGAAGACGATCGAGTTTTCACATCATCATGAACCCAGTGGTATGGGGTTATCTTTCTTCTCCTCAACAACCGTTTTCTTATCTTTCTCCCTCGCCATAACGAAACAAAAACAAAAAATGAGTGCGGATGGAAGGACTAACCTTTTGAAGTCATAGTCGAAGGTATGAGTGACAGAAGATGAAGAAACAAAGCACCAGTCCCAAAACCAGAAATCAAATGATATTACCAAGCCTACTAACTAAGTAGATAAACCAAAACTTAACTGCTACAAACCTCGAAAAACCAAACGAATAAGAAGTGCATTAATCACAGCGCGCCAAGCAAAGCAAGAAAACCTTTTGACTCCCCTTGACCTTTTCCCATAAGATAAGCCTAACAACCAAAGCCCAACTTCGAACAATCAACAAAACAAAAATTGCAAAAAAAAAGCTTGCCTGCCACTTAAGACACAGAGATAGACAAGCTTGGGGCTATGATGTGTACCCTATAAACTCGGAGATGAGATCAGAATCGAAACCGACCTTAAAATCCGGAAGCCAACACTCAATTGAAGCAACCACTTGATCGAAATCACATAGGTCAAACACTATCCCCTAGCCGTTATTAACAGCAATGAAACTCACCATATGAGCTCCTAATATCGGAACAAATAGGCAATGCACAACACGACATTCATCTAAAAACCAAACTCCAATAGCCCAGGAGAGACAGGTCACATAACTCATTCTCACTTATTATTCTTTATTCCTTTATAACTCACATACTTACTTGAGCGTCGGAGTACTTTGTGCAGGTGCTCTCCCGCCGTGTTTCAGAGGGCCGAGGTTAATCCGCAACGCTCCCCCGAGACGACGTATACCTCGACCTAGGATTCAAGTGCCCACCCGGAAGCTATATACCTTGGCATACTCAGGACAGAACAGTTAGTAATAAATTTATTGTAGTAATAATTTTTATTAAGATCTAGGTATGATAACAAAATAATTATTATTAATTGTTATTAATAAATTTATTGTAGTAATGATTTTTATTATGATCATAAATTAATTATTATTAATTGTTAGTAATAAATTTATTGTAGTAATAATTTTTATTAAGATCTAGGTATGATAATAAACTAATTATTATTAATTGTTATTAATAAATTTATTATAGAAGATATATAAAAAATTATTGAATTAATTATTATTATTATGAGTATAATATAGATATTTAATAAAGAATTAATGATTTATTGTTGTGTGCTGTTAGAATAGAATAGTTAATTGAGAGTGTTTGTTTGTTATACTGGAAGTGGAAATTTTAAAATTGTTTTAATATAATAATTGTTGAAAATGAATTAATTAATGTATATTATTATTATTGTTATAGTACTGAAGAACGAAACTCTCGTGCGATCTAGAATTTTCACAAATAAATTTCTGTTGTAAGTATAGCTTCTAGACCGACAAGAATCCCTTTTTTACAAACGTTTGGTTGTCACAAGTAACAAACCCAATAAAATTTATAAACCGAAGTATTCAAACCTTGGGTCGTCTTTTCAAGAAATTGCAGGGAAGTGAGTTTTACTATTGGTTATGGAAAACAATGTTTTTGGGTTTTGAAAAGGTTTTGAACAAGAGAAATGGATTGCAGGAATTAATAAATTACTAACTAAGAAATCTCTTGGCAAAGTATGAAAACTGGAAGTCCTATCCTAGTTATCCTTATCAATGGTGATGAGAATTATATTTTTGCTACCACTAAGTTAACCTCTAACTATGAAGGTAAGTTAAGTAGACAAATCAATTTAACACCCAAAGTTCTAGTCAACTCCTAAGGAAAGACTAGAGTTATAGGAATCTAAATTAATCAGCAAATATAACAATTATCAATCACGATGAGTTTGACAACTCAAGAGTTACCAATTAATCAACCAAAGGCAAAAGAGAAAAATCTAAATTATTTATATAATAAATAGAAGAAAGCAATCATGAGTCTGAAATACCTCAAATTATATTAAATGAAGATATCAATTCTAACATGGATAAATTTCATAAATTAGATTGAAAAGATAAATAAAAGGAACATTAAACCTGTAATTAAAGAAGATGAAAATATTCCTAAGTCTTTTAAGAGGAGTCCTAATCCTAATCCCAAGAGAGAAGAGAGAGCCTCTCTCTTTAAAGCTACATCTAAATCCTAAAACTATGTATGAAAGTATGTTGTATGATGTATCCATTCTCTTCCCCCTTGATGAATGGATGGATTCCTCCATTTATAGCCCCTTAATTTGTGTTCTCTGGGCTTGGATCTGGACAAAAAAGGGTCCAGAAGTTGCTGGGGCCGACTTCTGCAAATAATTCTGCAGATCGCACGTCACGCGGTCACGTCATCTGGAATTCTGCTCTTTCACGCGGTCGCGTCAGTCATGCGTCCACGTTAGTTGTGTTTCGCGAGTCACGCGTTCGCGTCGTTCATGCGCTCGCGTCGATGCTTTTTGCGCTAAGCACGCGTTCGCGTCGCTTCCAGTTTCTTCAAAAACTCCAATTTGTGCTTTCCTTCCATTTTTGTATGTTTCCTTTCCATCCTTTAAGTCATTCTTGCCCTATAAAACTTGAAAGTACTCAACACACAAATCACGGCATCGAATGGTAATAAAGGATAATTAAATTTAATAATTTTAAAGCTTAGGAAACATGTTTACTCATATGTCATATCATAAGGAAGGAATTGTAAAACCATGCAAATTCATATGAATAAGTAGGTGAAGAGTTGATAAAATCATTCAATTTAAGCGCAAGATTTATCATAAAATAGTGGTTTATCAAGTACCATGAAGAATGGAAACCGAATAAATTTAGTGTAATTTAGGTAATGAATTATGTTAGTGATACTAAATTTTAAATATGAATTTAATAAATTATTTATGATTATTGATAAATTTGGTGATATAAAATGTATAACAATAATTTAATTGAAGTGTTTAATATATTTTAAAATTATTCTGGTTATATAAATAGAAAATAAGGAATAAAAATTATTATTATTATAAAATAATTAGGTTTTAGACATTAGAATATGTAGTTTTAATGTATCTAATAAAAATTAGATTTATATTTAAGGTTCGTTTAAGATTTATTGATATATGGTTACGTTTTGTAAGATTTATAGATGTTGCAATGTGATCATTTAATGTCGCCGGATCCATACAATCAAATTGTAGAGGGGGCATTTACGGGAAACTGTCTTTTATCACGTTTCCCATATCAGAGTTGTCCAATGTCAATCGGCATTAGTTAATGCTCTAATCGAGAGATGGTGCCCTGAAACTCACACATTCTATTTTCCGATTGGTGAGTGTGCTGTGACGTTGGAGGATGTGGCAATAATTCTTGGTCTTCCGGCGAATGATCTACTAATTACAGGACCGACTCTCAGTAGTTATGAGGCCTTAGAGGCTGAATGCTTGGATTAGTTTAGTGTTTCACCTAGAAAGATAGACTGTAGAGGAAGCTTCATAAAGTTGACGTAGTTTCGAGAACTGAAAGATCGTTTAGTGTTAGCTAATGTTATTCACATTCTTAAATATGTGTCTTAATAATAAAATCTATCTATCATTTAATAATAAATTTATATTTGTGTTAAAATTTGACTAAAATATATTAGCCTTGATTATTATTTAACGACTAGGATTTATTTTGAGAATTTTTTATATAAAATATTAGAAGTTTTATTTATTATTAGTTTATATTTCTAGTTAATTTATATTTGTAGTAAGGTTCTGAAAATTGAACTGGTCATCGAACTGCTCTAGCTATTGGTTTACTAGTTCATAGGTTCAATCGGTTTGACCATGGTTGAACCGAAAAAACCATTTTATAATAAAATAATAAATAAAATATAAATAAACACATTAAAACATAATTATAGTCTAATATAAATCTTAAAGTATCATTCAAATTAAAAAGTACTACATAGACTAGAATGTTATGATCTCATTCAAATACAAACTCAAAAGTCAAATAACAAAAACAACCAATCAAACATAAACATAAGATGCCAGCATCCAACTGATTCAAGTTTGTCATCAATCATCAAAATTCGCTATAACTTATTGCAGATTTGCTTTGTTGATATCATCACCTTCATGTCCACTACTAGGACTAGAAAAATCAAGTGGTGCAGCATAAAATGTACTACTACTACTACCACCACCACCACCTTGATCTAAATCAACATCAATCTCATCTAACAAAATATATAACACATTATCAATAAATTAAAGATTAAAGCTGTTGTAATAAATGATCAGACAATAAACTATAATACTCACGAAGCAAGTCTTCAATATTACTTCATTTACTTGGAAGATCAGGCTCTTTTTCAACAACCTCTTCCGTCACCCAAAAGTCAACCAAATTAATACTTTCAATATCGATTGGATCATATTGTACCTTTTGCTTTCTCTTTTGTCTTTCTGTCCTAACAAATTAAATACAATATATGATAAGACTAGTATATTAACTACACAAAATCTCATGATATGAAATGAAAGGATGAAATATATATTACTTGGATTTAAGACGTAAATTATATGTAACATACACAATATCACTTAGCCTATCATGCTCCAATCTATTCCTTCTTTTTGTATGAATTTGATAAAAAAGACTCCAATTCCTTTCACACCCCGAAGAAGCAGATCCTTGGCTAAGAATGCGAACTGACATGCTTTGTAAACATGAAGCAGAATCACCAAACAACCTCCACCATTCATCTACAGTTACAATCCCATAGCTCAATTATTAGTTATCAAATTAAGGAAATGAAAACATAAAATAACTAAAAAAGTAATTATCAAACAGATACTCTTACCAGGTTGAAGATTTTTTGCAGCTCGAAAAGCTTCAGGCCTATCAAAGCTTTCCTTTCAATCTCTATATAAGTGTATTTCTTTCATTGCCTCAACTGAATCTAAATTATTAACCTTGCAATGCAATGTAACAAGATCAAGTAAACCTCGCATGACATCAGGTGCTTCTTTATAATTTTCATCGAAAAAGCAAGTAAGATTCAAGAAATAAGTCGCTGCATGAAGATTTTTTTCAAATGTTTGTCCTATCTTGAGTTGATAATCTCTGTGTAAGGTTGATATGCAGTCTTACTAAGCTTGAACATTTCTTTGATTCTATTTTCTGACCTCAGCATACTTTCATAAACAATTTCCAATGATGGTTTATCATCAGCATCTACCAACCTCATCAGTTTAATCAACGGACTCACAATTTTGCATGCAGTAAAACAATCATCCCAAAATTTATTGTCTAGGATAATTGCACTCACAGCTCTACCATTAGCACTCCTTCCTAATTTGTGTCCGGTAAAGTGTGTATCAACAACCAATGCTTGTAATTCCATTTTGCGCTCAAAGATACTCTTCAATGTGATTAAGACAGTGGCAAAACGAGTTGCACCTGGATGAACAATCTCCTTCCAAGTAGTTCTTTGTCTTAGCCAGGACAAAAACACCGTATGATTATACACAAACACGGTAATCTTTGAAGCACGTGTTGCAAGGTTAAAAATATGTGGCATGCTGCTTATATCTTTTAGAATAAGATTCAAGCAATGAGCAGCACAAGGTGACCAGTGAATATTTTCAAACTTCTTATTAATAAGCCTACCAGTAGCAACATAATTCGCCGCATTATTAGTCACTACATGAACAATATTATCAGGTCCAATCCATTCAATCACCTCAGAAAACAAGTCACACAAGCTTGAAGCATTTTTTACCACATTTGAAGCATCTACAGATTTCACAAAGCACAACCCTTTCGAACAATAAACCAACAAATTAATCAACGTTCTTTGCCTTTGATCTATCCAACCATCAACCATGAGGGTACATCCAATTTCTTTCCAAGCAGACCTATAGCTATCAACAACTATTTGACACTCCCTTTTGAGATCGGCTAATAAGTTAACCCTGAGCTTATCATAAGAAGGACCTTTATAATCAGGCCCAATGCCAGCAACACCATCCACCATATCTTGAAAAAATGGTGACATGACCATATTGAAAGAATCCTACAATCCTAAAGCCATCTAGCCACTCGCTTATCAACTTCATGAAGCGCCTCTTTGTTTTGAAACACACTTTTCAGACTTGGTTGACTTCTCGGAGTTGTTCTTGGTGCAAACATAGGAGGAATAATGTTTTTTGCTTTCTTTTTGGGATTGCCTCCAATCACCTACTTAGTCGGTAACTGACTTGGAGTTTATTGTTCTTCTAGAACTATTGCTTCGTCAATTGCATCCTCAATCTCATCACTACCCTCTTCATTGAAACTTACTTTTCTTTTACTACTTTACTTTTCTGAATCTCTTTCAATAAACCTTCCTTTTGTTTTTCTACATCATAAGGGATCTTAGCACATTTCTTAATATCTCCACCTATCTTCACCAAATACTTTTTCATTCTATTAATTCTCCCGTCCCAAAAGTACTCAGACAAAATAAGTATTGTAATGCGGTTTTCCATTTATATTTTGTAAAGCAATATATCTCCAAGCAGAATCAGTTTTTCCCCGAACATTAAAAGTATGTGATTGACTTTCGTTAGATCCGGGAGGAAGAGAAGGTTCATTCAAAGCCGAGTTATTCTCAGCATTATTATTCCTAGGTAGCTCTTGGTTGATACTCTTATCCATACCTAAACATTACCGGCAATCCAATAACAATACAATCCAATTCAATTATTTAATTGAAACAGGCAAACAGTCAATAACAATCCATTCCAATAACAATACAATCCAATCCAATAATAATAAAAAGTTCACAGTTCTGAATCAGTAACTTAGTTTAGTTGAAACAAGCAAACAATTATTCAATCAATTATTCAATCACTATATCACTATATCAGTTCACATTTCACAGTTCACAAAAAAATAATTATTCAATCACTATATCACCATATCAGTTCACAGTTGAATGCCTTGAATCAGAGTTCACAGAGCTTCACTATATTAGTAAATCATAAATTTAGAGTTTACAAAGGTTCACTATATCAGAGTTCAATCATAAATTCATAGTTAATAAAAAAATTACTTGGAGAACATGCAAGACACTGTGGTTGCGAAGAGGGATAGAGACACCAAGAGACAGAGACAGAGACACCGAGTGACTAAGGGAGACAGAGACACTGAGGGAGACAGAGCATGCAAGAGTGATAGAGCAGACGGTGGCTTCGAAGGTTGCGATGGCTGCTACGCCAAAGGAGGCTTCGAAGGTTGCGCTGGCTGTTGCGCAATAGAGGGGAGGTGAGCGAGCACGAGGTGGTGGCTATTCGAAGGAATGACGACGGTGGCAGCACGAGATGGTGGCCGGACAGAGGTGAGCTCGATGAGATTGAGAGGACTGAGGAGCCCTCCCTAGACTGAGTGTGTGTGAGAGACTGAGAGGAGCTCGATTAGGGCTTGGCTTGTTGGTGCACGAAATTGTGATCATCAATGGCGCCATCAACATGGTACGCTCAATTGCAATCTCAACTCTTTATCACAACTTCGCACAACTAACCAGCAAGTGCACTGGGTCGTCCAAGTAATAAACCTTACGCGAGTAAGGGTCGATCCCACGGAGATTGTTGGTATGAAGCAAGCTATGGTCATTTTGTAAATCTCAGTCAGGCGGATTCAAATGGTTATGGAGGATTAATGATTAAATAAAACATAAAATAAAGATAAAGATACTTATGTAATTCATTGGTGAGAATTTCAGATAAGCGTATGGAGATGCTTTGTCCCTTCCGTCTCTCTGCTTTCCTACTGTCTTCATCCAATCCTTCTTACTCTTTTCCATGGCAAGCTGTATGTTGGGCATCACCGTTGTCAGTGGCTACAGTCCCGTCATCTCAGTGAAAATGTTCAACGCGCTCTGTCACAGCACGACTAATCATCTGTCGGTTCTCAATCAGGTTGGAATAGAATCCAGTGATTCTTTTGCGTCTGTCACTAACGCCCAGCCTTCAGGAGTTTGAAGCTCGTCACAGTCATTCAATCATTGAATCCTACTCAGAATACCACAGACAAGGTTTAGACCTTCCGGATTCTCTTGAATGCCGCCATCAATTCTAGCTTATACCACGAAGATTCTGATTAAGGAATCCAAGAGATAAACATTCAAGCCTTGTTTGCTTGTAGAACGGGAGTGGTTGTCAGGCACTTGTTCATAAGTGAGAATGGTGATGAGCGTCACATAATCATCACATTCATCATGTTCTTGGGTGCGAATGAATATCTTAGAACAAGAATAAGCTGAATTGAATAGAAGAACAATAGTAATTGCATTAATACTCGAGGTACAGCAGAGCTCCACACCTTAATCTATGGTGTGTAGAAACTCCACCGTTGAAAATACATAAGAACAAGGTCTAGGCATGGCCGTGAGGCCAGCCTCCCAATGATCTAAGATAGCATAAAACTACTCAAAGATAGCTACCCCGATAAGAATACAATAGTAAAATGTCCTATTTGTAGAGAACTAGTAGCTTAGGGTTTACAAAGATGAGTAAATGACATAAAAATCCACTTCCGGGCCCACTTCATGTGTGCTTGGGCTGAGCATTGAAGCATTTTCGTGTAGAGACTTTTCTTGGAGTTAAACGCCAGCTTTTGTGCCAGTTTGGACGTTTAACTCCCATTCTTGTGACAGTTCCGGCGTTTAACGCCGGGCAGTTTTGAGCTGATTTGGAACGCCTGTTGGGCCATCAAATCTCGGGCAAAGTATGGACTATTATACATTGCTGGAAAGCCCAGGATGTCTACTTTCCAACGCAGTTGAGAGCGCGCCAATTGGACTTTTGTAGCTCCAAAAAATCCACTTCGAGTGCAGGGAGGTCAGAATCCAACAGCATCTGCAGTCCTTTTCAGCCTCTGAATCAGATTTTTGCTCAGGTCCCTCAATTTCAGCCAGAAAATACCTGAAATCACAGAAAAACACACAAACTCATAGTAAAGTTCAGAAAAGTGAATTTTAACTAAAAACTAATAAAAATATAATAAAAACTAACTAAAACAAACTAAAAACATACTGAAAACAATGCCAAAAAGCGTATAAATTATCCGCTCATCACTTGTGCGATAGAGTAAGAGTTAGGGATTGCTGGTGAGTGACACGGCGACGTTTAATTGCCTTTTCAAAACTCGGTCGGGTCATGGTTTGGTTCGACCGACCGGTTCCTAATCGGTTCATCAGTTTGATGGCGGTTTTTAAAATCTACGGTTTTGCCTTTTGTCCGAACCGTTTTTCTCAACGGTTTACAGAACGATCGGCCGGTCCGACCCGGTTTTCAAAACCTTGATTATAACCCATTCTATCTATGTTGGGTTCTGAAAAATCAACATCTTCGATTTCTTCGAACTCAACATATAACTTGATAAGTGAGGTTTTTGCTCTAATTTGATGGTAGGTCAAAAGCTTTTCTTGCATACTAGCTTTATCAACCACATGCATTATTTAAAATTGAATGAAACTACCAAATACTAGCACAGGCTGCCTGTACAAAATATTTATTACTCTATTCAGTATTTGATGATTTACAATTTGAGAAAGTATATTATTATGTCCTTCAAATGTTATCGAAAGAGAAATAACAATAACACATGAATTTTTACATAAAAAACTCATACCTTCATATGTATCATGCAAAATCTAACTATTGTCATATTTTTTTAAACTAACATAGTTCTCCATTTAATATACTCAATACATTTATCCACAAATTTTTTTTCACTCAACATATATAAAGTCAACTACTAAATAACACTCTCAAAATCTAAAAAAAAAAAAAAAACTTTGTATTGCTCACTTCTATTTCTCCGTAATATGTTCTCAAAATAATGCCAGGACTCTTTTTATAGTTAATTTATATTTTTTTTATTTGTGTTAGTACAAAATATCAATAACTTTTTGCTTTTACTACACAATGCTAACATTGTTTTGACCAATTTCAACTTTTAAATTTATATAATAGGCAAAACATCGCTGTTATTTTTCATTTTTTTATTCAAAAAAAAACATTCACAAGACGGCATTGTTGTTTTCTAATAGTAAAATTTTTAAATAATTATTTTATTACAAAATAGCATTGCCGTTTTGACTTTAAATGATTAAAAATTTTAAACACATACAATTCGGCAGTGTTATTTCAATTTGTGGTGTTTTGACATATTAAATTTTGGGTTAAGTGAGATTTTGGTTCTTAAGTATAGATTGAATTTTTTTTTATTTTTAATATTTTTTGTATAAAAAATCGTTCCTAAAGTTTAGTTTAATTTTAAAATCGTCCTTCAAACTAAAATGCTATTTTCCAACAAACTTTGTTCACCAAAATACTCAGTTTCGCTTTTTCTTTTTCTTCTTCTTCATCACAACATCAGCAACAACAATAATGGAATTAGAAGCCAAAACAATGTAATAACCAAAAGAAACAGAATTAGAAGAATCAACAATGTAATTAACAAATCAACAAATATGAAAGAATTAGAAATAGAAGAATTAATAATGTAATAAACAAGAAATACAAACAGAAATCAATACCAAAGAATCAAGAAATCTGCATTTCAAATATCAAAGAATCAATAAAATAATAAAAAAATTGGAACCCTACGAAACAATGGCGACCACGCAAGGAATAGCGGCGAGCGGCAAAGAGTAGGAGCAGAAACGGTGACGCTGTGCGTGACATCCTCCCTCACCAATCTGCTGGCGTCGACGTCAAACACTGGTGCAGGAGCATAAATGGCGACGCGGTGTGCGATGTCCGTCCTCTCTCCCTAGTGTCGTCACCACCTATCTCTTTACCCTTCTTCTTCTTCTTCCTTTCCCCTTTATTCTTCTTTCCCGTATTCTCTTTCTTTCTCTCTCTTTCAAACACTCTCTTTATTTTATTTTATTTATTTTTTTATTTTATAATATTTTTGTTAGGAATAATTTGGTCCAAAATTTTAAGATTTAAGTAAAAATGACGATTTTAAAACCAAGTTAAACTTTATGGACGATTTTGTATACGAAAAAAGGATGAAGACAAAAAATATTTTCGACTTAAACTTTAAGGATCAAAATCATACTTAACCTTTAAAATTTTCTCCCATGGCATTGTGTAATTTACGCATACAAAAATTAATGAAGAAAATCACTCATCTTCTACAATATTAAGAAAAAGCAGCCTAATTTCGAGAATTTTTTAAATAAATAATTTAAATATTTTATTTATGGATATAGATAACTTGTAGCCTATTTATCAATCTGTATTCTCTTATTTATCTCGTTTACACCATAAACAATATAACCCACGTTTTGTATTGCATGTATCACGTTTGTACACGTGTTGTAAAACGGGCTTATCTCGCTTACAATATAAACGAGATAAGCAAGGACCGCGCCTATAAGTTGTTTACAAGGTTACTCATGTTACTCTCACACCCAGTGGCGGAGCTTGAAATAAAATTTTGGGGGGGTCAGATAGAAAAAAATTGTCAATATGTTTTTGATATGAACCCTATTTAAGATAAACTCGTCTAATCCAATCTCTCTGGTTTGGGTGATATTGCCAAATTTAAAGCCTTTTTCCAGGGTCTCGTTTCAAAAAATTAAGGTCAAACTAATCAAATGCAACTCTTTGAACTTTTGAAGGTTGTATCTCACTTTCTTCGTGATTTATTAAAATAGAAGAACTATCTACAGGTGTTGATATTGTAAAAGTTATATGTTCTCCTTCTTAAATATTAACCTTCCTCTTAAAAAATGCATCAATTCTTTGATTTTTTATGATTATTTTATATAAAAATTTGAATATATATCCTGTAAAATATGTAAAAAAGAAGTTAGAAGAACAAATATTAAAATTTATAATATTTATTGAATTTTTTTATCAATTTATACAAATACGATAGTATCAATACTTATTGAATATTCTAATATTTTTTATCATATAAAAAATTAAATTAAATAAACAGTCAAATATAAAATAATATTAAATTATATAAATAAAAAATACCTAATTTTTTATATTTGAACTCAAAGATAGAGGGAGTGTTGCTTATTGAATAGAGAGTTGCGAAATGCGAATACACTCAATTCAGTCTAAATCCAACATGTTTTGAATGTTTAAAACTAAAAACTATTGTGCAATAAAAGCAAGAGATGAAGATTGAATTTTGGTATTTTAAGTTATAGTAAAATATTTGAGCCAACTTAATTATTTTTTATTTTTTAAAAAATATTACTAATTTTTTTAATAAAAGTTTGGGGGCCATGGCCCCCCTTGTCTAAACTAAGCTCCGCCCCTACTCACACCCTTTTTGACTTTCTTTCTCTCTTTTTTTGACATTTCTCTTTAATGTTCTTGAGGTAATATGACATTATGGTACAAAGATGCACAAGACAATGACATCAACCGCCTGAACATAACGTATTATATCGCTGGAGCAATTGACTTTTAGATTAGTGTTGTTATTTTCATTTTTAGTTAAATAAGCATATAATTATAGTTGGAGTATTTTTATAGATTTAGTATCTATTATATATGACTGAATTAGATGGTGTTTTAGTAACATAAAATAAGTTAGTTGTCATGTTATTAGCATTTGTTAGGTGGTGGAATATATTATTAATAAATATTAATTAATAAATTTAATTTAATTTATTTAGTAAATATTTATTACTTTTTTATTTTTTTAATTCGAATTTTATATTTTAATTTTAATTTTGAATATGCTAGATATCTTATTTTAGTGAATATTTATTCACCTTATTATGTCGATAACTTTTTTAAATGTTTGATTTATAAAGTTAATTATTCTGAATATATTTATGGATTTACGTATTTAACTTAATTCTAAATCCAACTAAATATGAAATGTGAAATAATAATTTATTATAATTTTTATCTTTTTATTTTTCAAAATTTAAATTTTTACTTTTGATTTTAAATATTTAATATATCAAATATATTTTTTATTAAAATGTTTGTCATTTTAACAGAGATCTCGCTTACAAACTGCACCTTGTAAACTAGGGAGAGTAATTGATGGGTTGGATTGTATGAGGGGAAGGAAGACACTATATATAAGGTTACTATCCAACTGTCGATAATCTTGAGATATGGTGGGGTTAAACAGGTGTGCGGATTGCCAAATTTACCCATTTCCTAACGAATTAAAATATAATCGATAGGCATTCAAAACCAAAATAATCATGATAAATAAGAATATGCATTACACTATAAAGTAAGGCTTACCAATATTCGAGATTTTATCGAAGGGCAACATGGAGACTCCAAGAACATCCTTTAGCAAATTGCCTGCAATGCACATGTTACTTTGATCGATTCGACTCCACAACTCGGTACTCAACACTTCTTCGAATGCTGTAATTCTTTACACTTTGTATGACTGTCTCTCTACTTTTGAATTTGTGACCAATGCGAAACTTCACACCACCATCTATGTTGTAATCATCCCCACCCATATTGGAAAATGAAGTTTCTTTGAACATCGCATCCAGATCCAATATATGATAGGACTGGATACAAGTGATAACTTTGCAATTGGTTGTGCACATGCATAAGATACCGAATTGAAGCACCAACTGGAATCTCTGGTACAAACTCTTCCTCCTTCTCATTTTCAGAAGAACCACAATCATTGCTATTGGTAACATACTCTTCATCGGACTCCTTACCGTCCACGTCTATATCTACCACTAGACTAGCACAGTGCAGCGGTAATGGTGCAAGACGTGGGTCATCCTAGACAAAAAATTTGAGTGGCCACCACCACTAACATTACCAACTTCCGCAGAAAGTTTCATCATTTGTTCGTTATAATTCTCCCGTTGATATCAAACGTGAGATGCACATGCTCATCGCCATCAAGGCAAAATAGACGAAACTGAAATACTCTATTTTTCATCAGTGATACTAACCTATACCTAACTTTTTCAACCTCTTTTGTCCCATTATCACTGAAATTCGTTAATATTAGATTCTTTAACTCAGATAAAGAATTTACTCTTCGAGTGTACAACATAGTAGGATTATCATACTCAAATATAACACCAGTGTAACTGTTTTTCAAATGATAATTGAAATACACACTTACAACAATATATCTACTATTACTAGACATTTTTACTAAATTTATTGAAGAAAGGGAGGAAAAGAAGAAGTAAAATGTTTGTGAAAAATACAAAATAATTGTAGATCTTTTTATAGCTGCTCGTAATTTATCGTACTTTATCTTGTTTACAGTGCAAACAAGTTAATTTTTCTAATATCTCATTTGTAGTGTAAACGAGATATGTGTTAATCGCTCTCTTTTATGTATCACGTATGTAAACGTAATACGTGCAACGTGAAATATGACTTATTTTATTTATAGTATAAACAGATATGCACAAATTTATTTCATTTATACTGTAAATAAAATAAATAAAAAATGTAAATTGATAAATAAATTACAATAATTTATATCCATAAATAAAATATTTAAATTATTTATTTAAAAAAATCCCAATTTCGGACCATTTCTATTAACTAATCTATCTAAACATCATTTGGGACACTTCACCTTTGGGTCAACAGATACCTCTGCTAACTCGGTTAGTTACGTCCCCTCATTATCTGATGCTCATTTACTATTAATAACATTATCTATCAAAAACAAAATTTAATTATACATTAAAATTCAATCATCATTAATTTTTCACTTATCTTGGATATTGGTAATTTTTTATAAAAGAAAAGGAACTTTGGAAAATAATACATGAACAATTATTTTTCAGATAATTTAAAAAAATTATTGATTTTAGCCATGGCAATTTTCATATTGTGATTTATTAAATATAGTAGAAGTTTTAATTTCTTTATCCACAAAGTATCATATTTTAGTCACCAAAAAAAAAAAAGTATCATATTTTGAACCTAACAAGTATTCCTAATAATTTAATCACGTTTATTTGATTGCAATTCGTTCTGTGTATCAGTGTGTGTTTATTAATCCAAGATGAAGTTCTAAACATTTTATGTCACGTGATATTACACTCGTGGCATGTTTGGATTGGAAAGATATTCGACGCACGCCGCTACCTTACTCTGTCCGAAACGAGCTGACGGTAGGTGCGACACAAGTTGAACACGATAAATTCGTGGTTCACGTTCTCAACTCCTTTTCCCTCTCTCTCTCTCTCTCTCTCTCTCTCCCCGTTCATGACCATGACGACTCAACTCCTCAAGCTCAATCTCTACCCGAAATCCAACATCTCCTTCAACCACGCACCAAATCGTCATGTTCAGTTCCTTCCCCTTCTTCCCACTAATCACCGTCGCAATGACATTCACCGCAACTGCCACCACCCGGGATTCCTCCGGCCACATTTCCTCGTATCTAACTCCTCACGCACCGAGATTGCCTCGCCGGAGCCAGCTCAGCTAAAGACTACAGACTCCCCGCTCCTGCTCGACGTCTCCGGTATGATGTGCGGCGCCTGCGTCTCACGAGTCAAGAACATCCTCTCCGCCGATGACCGAGTTGACTCGGTCGTGGTCAACATGTTAACCGAGACCGCCGCCGTCAAGCTCAGGCGGCTCGACGAGGAGAAGGATGTGGAGGAGCCGGCGACGGTTGCGGAGAGCCTGGCCCGGAGGCTGACCGAGTGCGGTTTTCCGACGAAACGAAGGGCGTCGAGTTTGGGAGTTGCAGAGAACGTCAGGAAGTGGAAGGAGCTTGTGAAAAAGAAGGAGGAACTCGTCGCCAAAAGCCGCAACCGTGTCGCTTTTGCTTGGGCTTTGGTGGCGCTGTGCTGTGGATCTCACGCTTCGCACGTTCTTCATTCTTTGGGGATTCACATTGGTCATGGTAATTCAGCTGCTAATTCTGGTCCAATATAAATAAACTAAATTCGGATTACACGATCATAACTTGCTTTTTATAATTCGTAGGATCGGTTTTGGAAATTCTTCACAATTCATATGTGAAAGGTGGTATAGCTCTGGGGGCTCTCTTGGGACCAGGACGAGGTTGGTTCATCTCTCTTCTATCTTGCTTTCCGTATACAGCAACATCTTTTAAAATTTAAATTATGGCACTACATCACCGAAACTTTTGTAATTATTATGTAATAATGGAAATGACGTTTATTTATTATATATAATATAATATAAAGATGTATTTTATTTTTTAGTTAATAATAATTATTTGTATTATAACAGTTTTGTTCTTCTTGTTATTAATTATGAATATACTTGTAAATTTTTTAATGTACTACATTCATGGTAATGCAGAGTTACTCTTTGATGGCCTGAACGCATTTAGGAAGGGATCACCAAACATGAACTCTCTTGTGGGATTTGGTTCTATAGCTGCTTTTATCATCAGTTCGGTGAGATTCTCTTTGGAATTTGACCGTTCTGCTAAGCTATAAGACTGCCAAGTTCCTGTTTTCGTTTGATGAATTAATCAAACTTCATCTTCTTTCTGTAGATATCACTACTGAATCCCGGGTTGGCCTGGGATGCAACATTCTTTGATGAGCCGGTGACTTTCTTTCCTTTCATACAATCATATGTTCCAATATCTGAAACTGGAAAATATTCATTTTGATCTAGCACTTTGTTCATAGGTTATTTGTTCTCTAATTGGCGTTTTCTTGTTCATGTCAATAGTAAGCTTCTCATGTAGGGATTGTGTATTTTAGCATGCAGGTCATGCTTCTTGGTTTTGTGCTTCTTGGACGTTCTTTGGAGGAAAAGGCAAGGATTCAGGCGTCTAGTGATATGAATGAACTCCTTGTAAGTTGCATTATTGTTCATCTCTTTCATCTGACAGTATCCCACAGTGGAATGTCTAAAATGCTGCCTGTACTGTATTCTTAGTCCTTGTGTTCGACGGTTGGACCCCTTTTTTTTTCCTTAAAGATTCTTCTGTCTCCCTTGCATCTTTGTTGCAATTGAAAATATTTATTTTTGTTCCGATCTTTAACCCGTCGATTTCTAGTTTTCTATACTTTGCTATCAGCAATCTGGAATCATATTTATGCTTACAAGAACAATAATTTCCAATGTTTGTAGGCTCTGTTGGATATCGTTAACAGTTTTGGTGAAAATTTATTTCTTGGAAGCCTAAATGCAAGTGGCTTTGCAAGTTGAAGCAATGTAAATTAGGAAATATATTGATTTTCTATTTAAAATTTCAATCTTACGACTGCTATTTCCATTTTTTGATCACTTTCATATGTCAAAATGAATAATCCAGATTGGGAACTCTGGTTGAAATAAGTGCATCATTTATGAGTATTATACATCAAGTTATAGTTTTTTTCTTTCCCCTGTAAAGGGTGTCATTTTTCTGTTGGAGTAATTATT
This sequence comes from Arachis stenosperma, assembly GCF_014773155.1. NCBI lineage: Eukaryota > Viridiplantae > Streptophyta > Magnoliopsida > Fabales > Fabaceae > Arachis > Arachis stenosperma. The sequence goes on along the minus strand of NC_080386.1, from coordinate 113,399,573 downwards.
AAACTTAATTATTTTTCCATTATTTAGTGTTATGTGATTCCATTGTTGTGTATTTTTGCCAGTCATTGATATCTACTCAGTCAAGACTTGTGGTTACTTCATCGGAAGGTTCACCATCTACAGAGAGTGTGCTCGGTTCTAACACAATTTGCGTTGAAGTCCCAACTGATGATATCCGAGTAGGTGACTCAGTGTTGGTGTTGCCTGGAGAGACTATTCCTATAGATGTAAGCATTTCTGACTGTTTAGCGAAATTCAGCCTATTTTATTGAAACAGATAAAGCAGTATTGTGGTGCCTGAGTTAAGTTCTAGCATCATCATCTCGATTATGCATAGTAATTTCATGGTGCCCATGACCAGGTAGATTTTTTGACCCAATCATCAGTAGCTTATAAAGTATAATAATGACATTGTCCTGACAAGCAGTTTCAACTTTCAAGTCTTCTATGCTTTTAATGAACTGCATCCCTTCATATCTTAAGATTGAGAATCTGATGAAAATTGTTGGTTCAATGCTCTTGCTTGCTAATGCTAGAAATACCTGGGCAGGGAAAGGTCATTTCAGGAAGAAGTGTTGTGGATGAATCCATGCTTACTGGAGAATCACTTCCTGTATTTAAGGAGGAAGGCCTCACAGTTTCTGCAGGAACTATTAATTGGGTAAGGTTATATGGAGACTTGTATATTGAATTTTATGTTGTTGCACTACATTCACATTTAGGGCTCCTGTGCAATTTTGTTTCTACCTTTGGTTCAGAGTGCTGTTACTAATCTAATTGATTGGCCATACAAATTCTATTTCAGGATGGACCTTTAAGGATTGAAGCTTCTTCATCTGGCTCCAACACAATGATATCCAAGATTGTACGCATGGTTAGTATTTCGTCTTGTGTGATAGATTAGTAGAGAGATGCTATCTAAAATTAATAAGAAATGCTAGAGGGCCAGTAGAATTTGTTGTTTTTGGCCAGTAGTTAGCCATCAATGTTTAAAAGTGTGGTCTAAAAATATATTGTTGGATTATTAGACTAAAAGAATTGGACTAATGGCTAAAAGTGCTGGCCAAAAACAATAAATTCTGCTAGCCCTTAGAGCTTTTTTCAAATTATTTCATAACAATTCAATTTTTTGCTTTTCCAGTTAATCATATAATTGTTTCCAGGCCTAATTGTTATAGATTTATTGGAGAATGTATGCTAATTTAAATAAATTGTCAATTACTTGATTCATATGATTTCAAATCATGCACATCCGGGAATGATGGTTTAAGACTGCCTGGCTGAAAGCACATTGATGCAGGGAATAGATGGAAATCAAACATTTGCAGAGAAAATTTCCCCAATGTTGTCATACTCATGGCTCTTTCTTGTATATTTAGGTTGAGGATGCCCAGTCACGTGAAGCACCTGTACAGAGGCTTGCTGATTCCATAGCAGGGCCATTTGTATACAGCGTAATGACTATGTCAGCAGCAACATTTGCATTTTGGTAAGTCTATTTCTGCTTTGCCTATATTTCCTTAAAAAAATTTGCCGTGTGATTTGCATCAATTATATCAAATGTTGGGGCTTATTTGACAAAGCGGAGACGAGACTATTGTTAATTTATTTTCACATTTTAATCCAAACCGTATAGTTCTGCCTCTAACACATCAAAAGAAAAAAAAAAGTTGTCTCGGAATCTGGCAATAAGATTTATGATTATCTTTCAATTTTAATTCTTCTAAGGAAAAAAGATTCATGTATGGCTCCTATACCATTTAGCTTTAACAAGTTTCTTGCAATTGTCTCCAGGTACTATATTGGATCAAACATATTTCCTGATGTTTTGCTCAATGATATTGCGGGCCCAGAAGGGGATCCTTTGCTTTTGAGTTTAAAGCTTGCTGTAGATGTTTTGGTGAGTGATTTTAAAATTCTACTTCAGATCTATGATGAAAACTAATCATCCTGATTGACTTCTCTTTCCCTGTTGCTTGAGCATTGATCACTTTGTTCTACTGGTTCTTAGCTTCTCTTCTTGATATGACCAGACCATGGCTGATAATTATTAGGGTAAAGTATATTTGATCTTTGAAGTTTGCTAAAAGTTTTAAAAATACCCCTAATTTTTATTTGTTTTAATTTTGTCTTAGAAGTTTTCGATTTACACCAAATTTATTCCTTAACGACTAGTTTTTCAAAAAGTTTATGACCAATTCAGCAATAATTTTACAAGAACAACCTTTAACACAAGTATATCAGATATCGTTATTATGCATTATTGTTAGATTGGTCCTAAACTTCTTAAAAATTTAGCTGTCAAGGATATATTTGATGCAAATTGAAAATTTCTGCAATAAAATTGAAACAAAATAAATCTTAGGGGCATTTTTGAAACTTTTGACAAATTTCAACAAACAACAACAACCAAACATTGTCCCACTAGGTGGGGTCGGCCACATCGATCAAACGACGTCATTGAGTTCTATCGTGTATTATATCTATAGAGAAACCGTTTACATGTAAATCTCGTTTGACTACTTCATGGATAGTCTTCTTAGGTCTTCTTCTGTCTTTCACTTGTCCATCTTCCATCTCATCCACCCTCCTGACTGGGTGTTCTGTCGGTCTTCTTCTCAGATGTCCAAATCACCTGAAAGGCTGAAACGCGATTCTATCATCTTTTCTACAATAGGTGCTACTTTAACTCTCTCTCTTATATATTCGTTCCTTATTCTATCCAATCGCGTATGACCATTCATCTATCTCAACATCGTCTCTGTCACACTTAACTTATGTTCGTGCTCTCCTTTGGCCATGCAACACCCTGTACCATAAAGCATAACCAGTTTGATAGCAGTACGATAGACTTTACCTTTAAGTTTTAAAGACACTTTTTTGTCACATATAAAACCAGACGCACTCTGTCATTTTGACCAATCTGTTTACATCCTATAATTTACATCATGTTCAATCTATCCATTATCATGTATGATGTACTTAAGATACTTAAAATTTTTAACTTTTTATAAGATATTTTTTCCAATCTTTACCTTTGTATTAGGGTTTTTCCTTCGGCGGTCGAACTTACATTCCATATATTTCGTATTGCTACGGTTTATGTGCAAACCATACACTTCTAGAGTTTCTCTCCATGAATCCATCTTCTTATTTAAGTCTTTCCTTGACTCTTCTATAAGGACGATATCATAGGCAAAAAACATGCACAATGACACAGGTTCTTAGATATACTCTGTGAGTACTTCCAAGACTAAAGTGAAAAGGTATAGACTTAAGGATGATCCTTAGTGTAATTCCTATATTAATAGAAAATTTCTCTGTCACATCATCTTGAGTTTTCACACTAGTTATATCCCATCATACATGTCTTTAATTGCATACTCTCTTCCTTTCAAAAACCTTCCATAGACCTCCCTTAGTACCCTATCGTACGTTTTTTCCAAATTAATAAACACTATATGTAGATCCTTTTTATTACTATAATACCTCTCTATCATCCTTTTTAATAGGTATGTAGCTTCAGTGATGAATCTGTCTGGCATAAAACTAAATTAGTTATTTGTTACTTGTGTCTCTTGTTTCATCCTCCGTTCTATTACTCTTTTCCATAACTTTATGGTATGACTCATGAATTTGATTTCTCTATAGTTTTTACAACTTTGTATATCCCTCTTATTTTTATAGATAAGTATCATGGTGTTCTTTCTCCACTCATTTGACATCTTCTTTAACCTTAAAATCTCATTAAAAAAACTTGGTCAATCAATTGATGTCTTTCTCTTCAAGGCCCTTCCAAATTTCAATCGGAATTTTATCGGGTCCTATATGTGTTGTTAAACTCTCTCTCAACTTTTACTCAACGCGAAAATTCATGACAAGCATCCTATATGTGTTGTTAATCTCTCTCTCGAAATAATTTTACAATTAATGTAAAATTTTTGGTCAACTCTCCTCAACAAGAAGTTTATTTGAGAGTTTGTCATGTCACTCTTATAGGTTATATAAGATGTTTGTCTCTCTTTTTAAAACATGCATTTGCGATGACAAGGTTAAAGGTTGAAGAAAAGTCCAAAATAATTTTATTCTCGATATTGACCACCTCAAAACCATGGCTTACGTGAATACTTCCATACCCAGTCAATTCTCTTTCAATATGGCTATTTAAATCTCTTCATAAGAAAATCTTATCTTCCAAAGATATGTTTTGGACCAAATCCTCTAGATCCTCCCAAAACCTTATCTTGTATTGCTTAGCCGAACCCACTTGCGGTGCATAGGCACTAATCACATGAAAAGTACTTCCTTCTACCACAAGTTTCATAGAGATGATCCGATCACCCACCCTCTTGACATCCACTATGCCCTTCTTCCACTGCTTATCCACGATAATACCTACTCCATTCCTATTTTTCACTTTTCCTGTATACTAAAGTTTGAATCCGAAGGTATCCAACTCGTTAGCCTTCGCGCCGACCCATTTTGTTTTTTGTAGGCACATGATGTCAATCTTTCTCCTTGTTATGGTATCCACCACCTCTATGAATTTTCTTGTTAGAGTGCCTATGTGTCATGTTCCAAATCTCAACTTTCTGTCGCACCGACTTTTACCTTTTTATTTGTGAACTAGCTTATTTACCCTCGTCTGTTCACGAAAACGCGGGAACCCTTGCTCATTTAATACTACACCCGGGCGCTAATGCTGCGGCTCTTGCTCATTTTGACACTGTACGCGATCCATACAGCGCATTGCTTCTGGGCAACGACCTAGCTTTAGCGCAATAATGCCTTTAATCCATGTCATAAATATTCGACTAAGTTTTTATGTTGGCTGTCGAAGGCCTAACACAACCCTCCCCTTTTATTCGGGCTTGAGACCGGCTATGTACTGTAGGTGTAGCATAGGCGGAGTTACTTTTGACAAATTTCATGGACAACAAATATACTATAACCTAATTATTAATATTTTGCATATTTTTGTGTTAAAAGTTTTAAGTCATTTCAAATAGCCTTCACCCTTCACATTATTCAGCTCTCAGACATCTGCTACAAGGCAATATTTGAAATGTTATCTATCTGAAACCAACTGTGTATGTAATGGCAAGAATGTGAATAAAAGAGATGAAGAGAAAAGTTGGGTCACAGAGATGAGAGCATGAATACAACTTAATCTTCCTGTATAAAGGAGAATTATCACACAGGACAACCATGCATTGTGTTTCTAACTTACTTTGAGTTAATTGTTATTTAAATAATAAAGAGTCTTCCCTTTTGCAGGTTGTCTCTTGCCCTTGTGCACTGGGTCTTGCCACACCTACAGCGATCCTGGTTGGCACCTCCCTTGGTAAGTTGCCCATATTTTTTGCATTTATTAAACTTAACATACATGTTACTCAAAGTTACTTGAATATTGATTCCAAATGTGAAATGTATACTCCACAAGTCATGCTATAAAACCTGTTTGTTCAAATACTGAATCAATTTTCTCTAATACTAATGTTTTTGAACCCCCCTCTCCCTCTCCCTCTCCCTCTCCCTCCCTCCCTCCCTCCCTCTCTCTCTCTCTCTCTCTCTCTCTCTCTCTCCACGCTTTTGAAGTAGGAAGCAGATGTGTAGTTTTTGCGTAAATACTTAAATTTGTAAATTATATTGCAAAGAAATATTATGGCCTGATAATCTGGTTCAGAATTTTAAGTACATAGTAGTATCTTTTAACCGGCCTTTACAAAGTAGGCATAACACATCTTGAAAATTGACTAGGGGCAAGAAAAGGACTTCTTATTAGAGGGGGAGATGTGCTAGAACGCTTGGCCAGTATAAATTATATTGCCCTTGACAAGGTAAATTCCAAGTCCATGGACTATTATCGTTGTCTCACCCCTCCCCTTTTCTCCTTCACTAAACATACATATGCCACTATGTTTATGCATGCGTAATAGGGTAAGGATCCATACATGGGTGTCATTGCAAATCAAGATTCGTCCTAAATAACTAATGACATTAATAGGATGAATTTCTTACACTGGTGGCTTAAGTTAAATATTCTTTATGAATAAAGAAGGAAAGGCTCTCTAAGTACAAAAGTAGTAGGTTGACTGAAACACTCCAATTTCAGACCGGAACCCTCACCAAAGGAAAACCAGTTGTCTCCTCGGTTAGCTCTATTAATTATGGAGAATCAGAAATACTTCAGATTGCTGCTGCGGTGGAGAAAACAGCATCTCATCCAATTGCAAAGGCTATTATCAATAAAGCTGAGTCATTAGAGCTGGTCCTTCCAGTTACACAAGGGCAATTGGTAGAACCAGGCTTTGGAACATTGGCAGAAATAGATGGGCGTTTAGTTGCAGTTGGATCTTTAGAATGGGTCCATGATCGCTTCCAGATTAAAATGAACCCCTCTGATTTAGTGAATCTCGAACATACTTTGATCAATCATTCATCAGAGACATCTTCAAACTATTCAAAAACTGTTGTCTATGTTGGACGTGAGGGAGAAGGCATCATTGGTTCTATTACCATATCTGACGTTGTACGTGAAGATGCTCAATCTACCGTAGCAAGGTATGTTTAATGCTGTTTGTGTACCTTCAAGCAAAAATATTAAAAAGTTCTATGGCATTATACAAAATGCACAATTAACATTGTCATGTTCATTTGTAAAAAGAAAAGATTGATTTTTCTTTTCTTCTTGTTTACTTTCCTATTAACGGGATGCAAATTGATTGCACAGTACTTCTTGTAGGATTTAATATATTTATGAATTCTTGTTATGCTACATTTGTTCTGTGTTGGCTGACTTTTTTGCCTTGATTGGAAGACTCAAGCAGAAGGGGATTGAAATGGTCCTGTTATCAGGAGACAGGGAAGAGGCAGTTGCAACTATAGCACAGACAGTTGGGATTGGAAGCGATTTTATGAAAGCATCATTGTCCCCACAGCAGAAATCTAAGTTTATTTCATCTTTGAAAGCTTCTGGACATCATGTTGCAATGGTACGATCATTTTTATCCTCACTTAAGACCCCCCCCCCCCCCCCTCTTCCCCCCATTCTCTCTCTCTCTCTCTCTCTCTCTCTCTCTCTCTCTCTCTATGTATGTATATATATATATATATATATATATATATATGTTGGCCTTACTCAAATATGGAATCATTGTATGGTAAAAGTTCAGAGTTCATAAAGTGGTGGCAAATTGATGTGCAATACAAGGTGTTGGTAGCACTTAAAAGTTGGAGATAATTGAGCGTGCTCTTAGAATTCAATAAAATGTTGAGCAACCCCTTTTAGAGTGTGTGTGTGTGTGCGCGTTTCTTGTAAAAATTGATTTTCAGCTAAGATAAAAGGCATTTACTGCGACGTTCCATTTTTTTTCCCCTCTCTTCTCAAAGGTTGGTGATGGGATAAATGATGCACCCTCTTTGGCTGTAGCTGATGTTGGGATTGCTCTACAAAATGAAGCTCAAGAGAACGCTGCCTCTGATGCTGCATCCATTATACTTCTTGGAAACAAAATTTCTCATGTATGGCATTTCTTTATGCCGATTTATTATTTCACATTTATGCTTAAGAAAAAAAAAGAATCATCAACTTTTCTGCTTTCACTGCACTTCATTTCGTATGAGAGATGCAAATATGCCATGCTACAATCTCGAAAAACCATAGTTATAGCTAATGCCTTTTCTATTTACAGGTTGTTGATGCACTAGACCTTGCACAGGCAACCATGGGAAAAGTGTACCAAAATTTATCTTGGGCGGTAGCCTACAACGTTGTTGCCATTCCCATTGCTGCTGGAGTGTTACTTCCCCAATTTGAATTTGCCATGACACCTTCACTATCAGGTAAGCAACACCTTCACATATTAGCGAGACAAATAGTTCTATTAGCCCCAATATATTTGATCTTATTTATTGATGTACTTTTCTATCACCTATTAAGTGTTCATTTATGTTTGTCACCCCTGATATTTGATCACAGGAGGGTTGATGGCTTTGAGCTCCATCTTCGTGGTTGGCAACTCGTTGCTTCTACAACTTCATGGGTCTCAGACCTCCAAAAAGGCCACATAATAAATCTATTTCCATCCATTCAAACATGGATATGTACAGTCTAAAAGATGCATAAGAGGCGGTGTGATCTTTATAATGACAGTATGAGTACAAATTTGGCATCCATGAAATAATTATATCTCAGAAATCCGAATTGTATTTGTGACCAACAAGCTCCTTTTTGTAAGTTATAGCTATCTATTCAATGTTAAAAGGTCATGAAGCATGGACTAATATCATGACACACTGGCTGCACTTGGTGCATTCAAATAGGTCTTTGCTTATAATATATACTTTGATCTTTAATGTATAAAATTACCAATTTGTAGTCAGTATTTATTTATGTAAAGCTGTAGGAGCAATAAGAGATTATCAAAGTTTGTAAGAGGGCCATGGTTCTCTTTTTTGCTATTATTCTTGGTTCAACTTTCTATTATGTAAAAGTAAAAATAAACAGTTCTTTGTTCTGTTTTTTTTTTTCAAGGTTGTCTGGGCTTTCGACGAAAGAACAAAAGTAAAATGAAGTATAGATTAACCAATGAATTTGTTACAAAACTAAATTTGCAATCTATAAGGGGAAAAAAATTACAAAACTCTCGCGTACATATGTACAAAAATATTTACATTTTATCATTTATCATCCACATTCATTATTCACAAAGTCAACTCAAATACGCACCCTATTTACAAGGGGGAAAAAATCACAAAACTCTCGCGTACATATTTACAATTAAATCAGAGATTCATCCTACAAATTAAATCTACATATTTACAATTGAATCATGGTATAACTATTCCAGATGGGTATCGTCCAGCACAAATCTCTCTTAATTTTAGATGGAGCCTGTAAATCTCTGCCTGAATTCTTGCCTTTGACCTTTCATCTTTTGATTCCATCGTTCTCTTAAGTTGTGAGATCTGCCTTACAGTGCTTTTGATCTGCTAAGCACATCAAAAGGAGCATCTTAAGCAATACATTATTAGCATTGCATATGATAGCTGAAAGAAAAAACAATGAAATTTACCTTTCTGTAAGGCCATCGTGATAATCCTTCCTTACGGCAAATTTTCTTCACAACGGTGGGGCAGATATTCATTTGCCTCGATGCTTCCTCAATTGGAAAATGAAAATAAGGGGCAAAATCGTCCAATTTCATCTTCCCCGCTCTATCCCTCTGTTCCGAAAGAGATAATCTTCTAGGAGCCTTTCCTGATGCTCCTACTCCATTGTCAGCCACTTGTTCATTCTCATCATCTACATTACCCATTAATAAAATGTTTGAAACTTAACACAACATAACATAGCATAACATTTTGCCAACAGGGAGATAAAGAACAACCTGAATTGCTTGCATTCAAATCGTCAGTGTCATCGCTGAACTCTTCGACCCATTCAAGTCCAGTGCATAGGGCCTCATAATAAGCAGATAGTGGATCTTGTAACATAAAGTACCCTGCTGCACTTTGTACTCTGCAATACTCAACTAGGAAATTCTTCACGTCATCAATGCTTCTCCTACAAAAACTATCAAAAATTGAAATTTGGTTATAAAATATCAAATAGAAGAATAATAGATTGCATGCATGAAGTTAATTGTTGAAAAAAAAAACATACTCAATCATTTGATATTGAAGGTTGCTAGTGGAAACAAAATCCCCATTCACAGTAGGATGTTGAATTGCATGAGAGATCAAGCCGGGCCTTCCATGAATCTCAACTTTTGTAAAGTTAAATCCTGCAATTAATTACATTAGTAAGATATATCAAGAGGAACACGTGATAAAATTATATAATAGAAAAAGTTAAGTCCATACTCCATACCATTGGTGTGAACAATTTCTCTGAGGATACTACAACAGCTACAAGAAAACGGGACTGGTGGTAGGGGCCAATGGGACAGCGTAATTGTATTCACATCGTTGTTGAAATCATGCGACAGACCTTCCTCAGAATGCACTTGTAACAAAGGAATTGATTCGAAGTTATTCCCTCCTGTTCCTCCAACAGAGTTATTATCTTGAATCATCGGATCAAAAGTTGGTTGGAGATTAGCCTCTTGAATTCCATTACTCTTTTGTTGAGAGTGACTGGGTTTGGTTCCACTGGAGACATTGGTAAGATCGAGAAGAGTAGGGTTGGAAATGTTGAAAAAACTCGGACTGAGTGGAGGAGTATCATATGGATCATGGTACGGCACAACAAAGCAAGGATTATCCATGGTTATTGAATCTATTCCTTGTCCTTAGTCGCAACTCACTCACTCTCCTCTTTCTTTTTACTCTCCCTCTTCCTCTAGAGCGAAGAGAAAAGAGAAAAAAGAATAGAGTAGAGAAGAGAAAGACTGAAATTTGAATCAGAAATAGAAAATAAAATTTCTAATGGATTATATACGAAGAAAAGACGGTTAATGACCGTTAGAATAATCCAAGTAGCTTTTCAAACATGAAACGAAACATCACTATATATTCACTCTCAGTGTTATGCTTAATCCATCCTCTACTTCAAATTTTTTTTTTATAATTTTGATTATTTTTGTAATATTAACGTATAAAAAATATATTCTATATAAAAAAATATATTCTTAGAATTTACCGTATTTTTTAAAATTTTTATATAAAATTTTTTGATAATTTTAATATTAATTTACAAAATATATTTTATTTTATTTTGCTTAAAAATTAGAATAATAATTAAAAATTATAGACACAGAGTACCTAAGGTACTCTAATATATTATATGAGTTGTCTTTGTAAATCGAATCGAAAAACAAATTGTATCTCATTGAAAGTTTAATCAGTGATCATTTTAAATTTGTCAAGGTACTCTAATATACTATATGAGTTGTCTTTGTAAATCGAATCGAAAAACAAATTGTATCTCATTGAAAGTTTGATCATTGATCATTTTAAATTTGTCCATTTCTTTAACAAAGCAATTATTGTAAATTATATTTATTTAATTTTGTGATAGTCAATACAATTTTGTTCATTAATATTTCCATTTTTTTATTCACTTAATTTTTCAGTCAAATTACTGTCTACCTAAAGTGGAATTTGATCGAGTGCAGTGATCACTCAACCAATCCAGGTTGATTATTCATTAATATTTTTTTATTCTGCCTCAACAAAATCAATCTCATCAAATAATAAGAACGATGTCAATGAAATAGAATAAGAAATTATTAAAAAAAATATGTTCACAATGTTTGAAGGTTTTAACTCACATAATTAAGTGTTGGACGAAGAAAATGCTTTTTTAACTAGTCATAGTATTGATTCTAATTGCTTTAAATTAGGGTCTGAAGTATCTGTTTCTACTTCAGCAGGGTCTTTGTATGAATCAGCTATAACCTTCCCTTTACTTAGCACATCGGAAGGCACAGTTTGTAAGAGACTGAAACAAAAACAAGTTATTAAGAATATATCTGTCAACGTGTAACGAACAAATCAAAGTTAATTAAAATAAATTCACCTGTCAATAGCGGTAAGCGCTGTATTGATTTTGTCTTTCATTGATTTGACCGAGGCTTCAGGATCCTTTCTTGAAGCATGCAGAAGCAAGGAATCAAGTTCTTCTAGCGACCTTTCAAAAAACAGAGTTTTGTTAGTTTGGATAGTTATGGAAGTTATAAAACTCTGTTATCAGTGAAAATTGAGTAACAAATGAAAATACCTAAGACATTCATCGACGTTGTTAAATGCAGTTTTACCATTTCCACTGTCAAATGCATACTGCGCCATCTATAAAACAAAAATTATGAAAGTTTTAATTAATCTTTAATATACAAAAGAAAGAACAAGAAAATGTATGTAAGAAATTCTAACTTACTGCGCGAATGTTTACACGAAGGGATGCTGCAGGTCCAGAACGAAGTAAAGAGCGGCATAGGCCAAACTGGGGTTCATCACCCTCTATTGTTTTTTCTAATAAACAAATCCATATTATATATAAGCATGCATTACAACCTTGTCTAGATTTCCGATTCAAAATACAAGCAATCAGTTTTTGTCAAAATTACCCAAATCCTTGATCTGGAACCGTGTAAGTATGACAGCTGGCACATACGTCTCTAGAGGATCGAGTTTTTTTCTACATAGACAGAAACTCAAACTATATGATTAATAAAAAAGAAAAAAAATTCAAACTAAGAGTATGATATATAAAAAATTAAAAATATTGCTACCTCTTAACATATTTATCGAAAATATTTCCTTCAGCAAGAGCACCTACAACATTGCAGAAGATACACATAATTTGAGAGTGCTAAATATGAGATGACATAAGATAAGATGAGAGGTAACGTACTGTTAGGAAAAGTGAGAAGGAAAGAAGAGAGAGCGACGGAGATAGACAGAGATCGACGACTCTCGTGGTAATGGAATCTAACTGGTGGTTGCAGTGAACACCTCACTGTCATAGGCACACACGACTGTTTGGCGTTGAGAGTTGATCGGCCTCGAAAGTAGTTGTTGCTGCTAACGTGCGCAGGAGTGGTGGCAAGTGACACCATTTCCACACAAACAATGGCAGGGAGGCTACTGTCGTGTCCGCTGCTGCTTATCCTCTAACTCTGAAAAATAAATCTGATCCATCTGCTATAAATTTCCAATTTTTTCCCAAAATATCCTCTATAAAAATAATCAAATTTATAGAATATAATTCAACCTAAATTTTATAATTTGATTCAAATAACTAATTATATGACAGTGCATTATACATGTTAGGTCAATCTCTTTTAAAACCAAGAGATGGATAAAATAAAAAAAATTATAATTAAAGAGTAAAATTTATTTTTTAATTTTAATCATTTTTACAAATTTTAAAAATATTTTTAATATTTAATAATTTTGTCCCTAACATTTTTTTAGAATATTAAAACTTAGAACAATAATTAAAAATGATGGAAGCAGAGTACTCTCTAATGTATTATATGAGTTGTTCTCATAAACCCAATGAAAAACAAAGTTGTATACTTGTATCTCATTGATCATTGATCCTTTTAAATTTGTCCCTTTCTTTAATAGAGTAATTATTGTAAATTATATTAATTAATAATATTACAAATCAATAAAATAAATAAATTGAATAATTAATGAGAAGAATATAGTTTTTTTTAATTTATAAAAACAAAAAATATTCTTAATATTTAGTTTAATTTAATTTTATCCTTAACATTTATAATAAATTTTTATTTATCTATTCATTTAATACTTTGATAGTCAATATAATTTTGTTCATTAATATTTCTATTTTATTTCATCAAAATCAACCTCATCAAATAATAAAGATGATCTCTATGGAATAGAATAGAAAATTACTAAAAAAAAGGTTAACTCACTATTAATTATCCAAAAAATTAATATAATTTTCCAAGAGTAGGACAAGTTGATTGAGTTATGGTCGTTGAATTATTAACTTAAATGTTGAAACTTATCTTTTCAAGCAACAATTTAATTTTGAGTTTTAGTTATAAATTTCTAATGCTTTTCAGTAGTGTATTTTTTATTTAATTTTCTTTATCTTATTTTTTTGTTTTGATTTTTTTAGTCCAATATAAGATTTTTCTGGCTACATAGACCAACTCAATGTCTGGTCTAGTGACAACAATATATACCTTGCTATAAAATATATTGGGTTCAAATTCTAGTTATAGCTAAAAGGTTGACATATGAAACTCATGGTAACTTGATTAAAATTAAAAAAAAAAAAAGCCTCATGTTAGTAGGCCGTATCCATTAGAGCTTGGAAGTTTAAATTCTTGATGATGCTTTTTACTTTCAGTAATGGATATTGCATAGTTGGGCGATTATACGATTAGGCAGGTAACTAGCCTTCATTCCTTTCTATTGCTGATATTGACCTTCGCTTGCCAACATCCTAACTTTTGCTAAACGCCAAATTTCAGTAACCATATCATTACTCAAACCCCCTTGTAAGATCTATCAGCCAGATGTTCATGACATTTGGCTACCCGGTGAAATTATTTGTTCAATTTCTCCATACATTAATGTTATTGAAGAAATTTTTGAAGATGATAGCTTTTTGGGAGCCAGATCTTGTGTCGGATCTGGCCAAATTTTACTGATCTATATATATGTTGGGAAAATTCATCATCGGCTTAATATTGCTATTGCGATAATATGGACACTAAAATTAACCATCATTAATATAAAATAAATTAAATTACATATATATTTATATTTAAATTAAATTACATATATATATTTATACATAAGTACGTTAATAGCTGATTTTAGCGTAGAAATTATATTTTTTTACTCCTGCAAAACACATTATAATACCGATCTAAGTTAGTCTTCATACCTACTAATTAACGAAAATTCTAAGTTAACCTATTAAGATTTAAAGAACTATCATTTTTTTTCCTTCTTCAAATCTACCCTGGTGATGGAGGATTAGTGATACTAAGATGGATGAGCTGCATCATTTCTTAGGGCGGTGGAATCCGGCATATTGACGGTTGCGGCTGTGCCACAATAATGCAGATCCGCCACGGAGAAGGACCGCCAGGCCGGAAGACTCCGCTGCAGAGGAGAGGAAGGGCCTGTGCTGGCACCGGACAGGCGATTGCGGCGATGGAGCGGCGGAAGCGACCGCGGTGGCGTAGGCGACCTTGAATTTGAACTTGAGTCCTCGCTTGTAAAACTACTAGTACTATCGTAACTACTAACGGCAAAGGCAAGAGCCAGAGCACTTCTACTTGAATTCATTGACATTGTTCTCTTGGAGATTCCACCACCGTTGCTTCTCAACTTGTCCCAAACGTGGTTGAAAGCCATCAAGTTCCTTCGCCTTCTGCTGTAAGCATTTTCCGCTTTCGCTATGTCTTTGACGGACGCAGAAGAAGCAGCGTCTGCTAGGCTTGCGAAGGACTTTGATTTTCCATTGTAGAATTTTGAGATCCCCCTCCTGCCAAAACAAGATTCATCATTTTAACCCTAGATTTAAGGAAACCGTAAATATTGTGTAAAATTTCTCAATAATATCATCTTATAAAGCCAAACACACACAACATAAAAAAAGAAGACGAAGAAACAATATCTGAAGGGTAAAAAATAGAAAGCAGAGGCAGTTACGATTACCTAATAGGGAGAACCTCTTCAAGAGAGTCCATCATATCGAAAGGGCCATTATAAGCACTCTGAACTTCATTCTCATTTTCTGCTATTCTTTCATTCTCTGATGACACATCGCTGTTCTTTCCGATCGACGATGTCGTTGAAGATGAGCACTTATCATCATCGTCGTCGTGATGTTCATCCTTTCTTGAATCCAGCACCGCTGCTGATGATGCTTCAATGTTCATCATGTTAGTTTTGTAATTATACTATCCTAATTCACCGATATCATATGATATACGAAATGCAGAAACGAAGAAGAAACCAAAAACGTTAGTTGGAAACAGAGAGAGAGAGAGAGAATGGGTTGCCACTTAACCACGTTGTGTTATGTTGCTGAGTGCTCTCTTTTTATCTCTTTCGTTTTCTTTTAAATTATTTATTTTAGTAGTATAAATTAGGTTTGCTTTGCACTTTATTGTTAATTGTTATTATTATTTAATAATTTATCTCTTAATCTTAATCTTAACTGAAAATTGGATAAAGTATCGAAGGACGGATGATCCCGGGTTTCTTCTTGTACTTGAGTTCTTTTCTTTCTTGCTATGTTAATGTGGAAGGCGAAGGCCTGACCTTATCCTCATCCACTCCACGTTAACACGTCAGCATAGTTACCTTCCTTTTTTTTAATATTCTATATTAAAATTTGAAAAGGGTGCGGTGATCCAGTGCTTCGCATTCTACTCGTAAACCTATTGGGATTTGTTAGCTTTTTGCCTCCAAACATTTTTTTTAATAACAATTAGGGGTGTTCAAAATCGATCCGGACCGAACAAAACCGATCGATCGAATCGAAAAAACCGAAAACCGAATAAACCGAAAATCGAAAAAACCAAAAAATTGTGTTTTACTATTTTTATTGCGGTTCGGTTCGGTTTTCGGTTTTGACAATGAAAACCCTAACCGAACCGAACCGAACCGGTTAAAAAAAACTCACAAAACCAACCCTCACCCCCCCACCCCCCACAACATGACCTAACCTAGCCGCCAACCCTCACATTCACTCTGCGCTCTCCACTCTCGCAACCCACTCCCACTCTCGCAACAGCCAGCACCTCCCACTCCCAACCTGCGTGAACCCCTTCCTCCCACCATCTCCCTGCGCCGACGAACCCCTTCCTCTCACCACCTCCCAGCGCCGCCGAACCCTTCCAGTCTTTCACACAGCGCCGCCGAACCCTTCGTTTCAGCACCTCCTCGCGGACAGCACCAGCCAACCCCATCGTCGCGGAGCCAGCACCACCCCGCCGCCACCCACAGCATTGTTTCTGGCCTCGCAGAGACAGCACCACCCAGCCACCCACATCATCGTTTCTGGCGTCGCGGAGACGCGGACAGCACCCGCCACCAAGCCACCGAGTCAAGTCAGATATGGAGCCTCCAATTCAGGTATTCAATTTCTGTTTCAGTGTATATTTGTTGCTGATTTTTGTTCTTGGTTTACTTTGTTGTTGATTTTTGTATATTGTTGTTCAATTTCCGTTTCAGTATATATTTGTTGCTGATTTTTGTTCATGGTTTAATTTATTTGTTGTTGATTTACTGAAATTGCCTCTGATTGTTGTTCATGGTTTAATTTACTTGTTGTTGATTTCCTGAAATTGCTTCTGATTGTTGTTATGTTGTTCACTGTTCATGGTTCAATGTTCATCAAGCTCAGAGGATGTCCTTCACAATTAACATAGAAAGCTCTTCCTTGTTTTGGGTGGTTGCCTCCAAGTTAGGTATGTAATTATTTAAATATTTATCATACCGCTCTTCAGTCTCTGAACTAACTTCATCATTGTTAGATTCTTCTATTAACTAGAAAAGGAATTTAAAGGTTCAACATAAAAAAAAGGGTAGAGAGCCAACATACGGTAGTTGTTTATGGTGAACAAGAACAAAGAAAAGTTATTGTCATCAACATAACAATCCTGTGGTATAGGTGTTCTTTGATCCAAACTCATGATGCATAATTATAAGAACAAATAAGTAGTTGATATAGATTAGACAGTTATTGAGCACAATGGAACATCCATCCATCCTGTTCTATTGTTTTATTGCTTTACTTGTTATTGATTCATTGTTCTAATTGCTGGTTCACTGATCATTGTTCATTTTATTTGTTGTTTTATTTTTATTTTATTTATTGTTGTGTTTCTGCTCTTGATTTTGTACTATTGAGTTAGGTTGGCTTTTTCTTGATTCTATGGTCGAGTTGTTGATTCTGATTTAGTTTTTTAATTTTGAAAATTTTCTGTTTTGATTTAGGGAAATTCTGGTTTAGGGTTGATTCTGAACTTTTTAGTTTAGAGGAAGACTTTGGAAGCTGTTCACGAAGCTGACTTTCAAGAAGCTGTTCACCATTATATGATTGATGAGAAGCTCCTGAAATTGAACAAGGATGGCCTAAGATTGATGAGAAGGTGTAAAAGATTCACCATTATATGATTCCGACCATTTATTTTATACTTTTTCATAACCTCTGTTGCATATAATCTGTTTGAAACCATTTTATGTAATTCTTGGGTTTACTTATGCTGCAGGCGGATATGTACACCTTAGGTGAAAGGAAGAATTTGTGGAATTGGTGCACCACATGAATATTTTTGGAATTAGTTTGGTTGTATTTTTTACTTAGTTTGGTTCTATTTCTTGATTCAGTTTGGAATTGGTGCACCATTTTTGCAAAATTTTTGGAATTAATTTGGTTGTATTTCTTGAATTTCTTGATTCAGTTCAGGTTGATTATTGTTCTATATGCTACTGCTGTTTTTGTAACAAAATTTGTTAGTGATTTATAAGTTGATCATTGTTCCATCTGCATCTACTGATTTTGCAAAATTGTTAATTATACTAGTACCCTAGATATGATTTGATGATTAGAATAGGAAAGGTTTTCAAAACAATTTAAAAACCGAACAAACCGAACCGAACCAAACCGAATTTAATTGGTTTGGTTTGGTTCGGATGGATTTGATAAAAAAACCGAACCAAACCAAACCGCACTATTAATATAACATTGGATCGGATGACTTTTCATTAAAAAACCGAACCAAACCGCACCGCGAACACCCCTAATAACAATGTGTATCCGAGTGTGAGTTAAGAATTAACGGGTTAAGCAATGTAATTAGTCAATTCAAACCCGTTTTACATTATGTTCCGTCAAAGAGGATTTTTTTTTAGGTATAACTCGTCTGCTAACGTCCAACGACCTTTTTTTAGATAACAATAAAAATTTTTTGGAATTTGAATTGGAGTAAAATTTACAAAAAATATTTCTACGCTAAAATCAGTATTTATCTTAAAAAATAGAAAATAATAGAGTTGGTGTGTATTTTTTTGATATTTTTTTCCGTATATTTTATAGATTTTTTTGTAGTTACTTTTTATAGGCAACTTTTGTAATTACTTTGTTATTTAGTATCCGAGTTTATATACAAATTCTGTAGAACTAGCCCATATATTCAGTCCGATTTATTAAAAATGTTTAAAAAATCTTCGAAGGATATTCGAATTGTTCCAAGATATAAGGGGAGAGGACCATAACCCCCAACTTTAGTTTGCTATAATAGGTCGTTGTTTTTTTAGCAAGTTGAGATTTTAAAAGATGACGTTATATTCATATATCTCGAATGTTGTTTTTACTTTGGTTTGATTATACAGCATGAGTTTCTAAACTCAACATGCGTCATTTCGTTTATTTGTGAATAAGCTTGGGGTTTTTTTTTCAGAATGTGCAATAAAGTGCATTTAATTTCATGTGGTATTTTTCGAGGGAGTCATTATCACGTTGGCCAATAGAAAATGAATAGTTTTAGAAATAGTTTATTTTGCAAAACGTGCGATAAAACTTCTATTTGCTATTTTATTACTTGGTATTTGTTGGAAAGGGATAGTTTTTATCTGCTGGGTTTACTTGAAGGAAGATAAATGAGTTTGAAAGATTAGTGCCTCTCTGTTTTCGTTTCTGTTATTCTCTTTGTGTTCTATGGCTAGGAAAAAAATTATGGCAGTAAAAGATGATATTTATTACTGAGTGCATGTGGATGTGAAGTCTCGTGCGTCTGTGTTTAATAACACAAAATCACTTTTCTCATTTAGTGGTGATAGTTGGGTAAAAAAGGGACTAATATTGGTGTGGAGACTGGAGTTTCTTTCGTGTAATGGAGAAGATAGAGTTTGTGAGAGGAGAAGGGACTTGGCTTATTTTTCCTTATACTTTTCTATTCTAATAGAACTAAAGTTGAAACTTTCATTTTTCTATTTTGAAAATACTGTACTGACACAACTTAACTGTGCCCCGTCACAATTACACCTTAATTCGTTGGCTTTTCTTCTAACTTATGAACAATTGATGGAATTTATTGAGTTTTCTCCCTCTTTAAATGTCTTCTTTTCACACTTTCAAGCTAAAGATGTTCGGAAGGGTACTTGGATTAATCTTAGTAGTTTTTCTGGTCATTTCATTTTTTGTTGTATAAATCTTCATTTAAAGATTTTAAGGTCATGTTTGTGAAAATTCGATCTTCTGAAACTGAATATCCCTTTTTTTGGATGATGAGTTGGTTGAAAAATTTCCTTCATTTTGGTGCCTAGAACCTATGCAAATTCTTGAGGTAGTAGAGAGGAGTGATGAAGAAAACTGGTTTCTGAATTTTTTAATTTAATGGTTTTTAGCTGGTAAATGTTTGTCTATTTTTAAAATGTTGAAAATGGAGGCAGACGAGAAAAATCTAAGCGATGTTTTATATATATATATATATTTTTTTTGGTTTTCTGATTTTTGGATGTGTGATTTTTTGTTAGGTGGAAAGGTTTCGACGTTTACCTTATCGCGATTAAAGTCGTTTTTGACTCAAAAGAAGAGAGGGGACAAGGATGGCGTGGCTATGAGTGTTGAGGGGAATGCTGGTGATGTGGCTCAATCCAGTGCTCTTCCGCCATCACCTAAAAGAAAAAGGCCTAATTCTAAGAAGTCTTTGGAGATCCTGTCAGAAAAAGAGTTGGACGTGGGTACTAAGTTGGAGCTACTGTTGAAAAACAAAAAAGACTTCATGATTTTTTTGATAGTGTCAGCATTCAATCGCTTTTGAGTGAGTAATTTCCTATCACTGAGTTAGCGGATAAGGGCACTCAACACCCTGGCAATATTAGGCTATTGAAGAGGGTGGGTAAGGAGGCAGTTGGGAGGTATATGCAGGTATGTACTTAAGAACGTTCTTAGTTGTTAATGTGTACTTTCTTTGGTCATGACTAACTTGTGCATTTTTCAGGTGGTTACCTCGAGGCTGCTATGTATAGGTCGGTCAACGGAGCTCCTTAGAGTGGAGGAAATGACCCTTACTGAAAGGTTGGCAAATTTGGAGAAGACCTTAAAGGAAAGAGATGAGGTCATAGTTGATATTACTGCAAAAATGAAAAATAGAGAAGAAGACGTGACAAAGTTGCAAGATTAAATTCGGTTGTTACAAGTCAAATGAAGAATTCCGATAATGAGAAAGAAAGGATGACTTCTGTAAAATCCGGTTCATTAATGAATAATTAACTCATAAATTAAAATGTATTAAAAAAATTAGAAACATGATTTTCATGGTTTAATATGATAGATAAAATTAAAACGAGAATTTTGACACTAATTTTAAAGAATTTGGCCCAAAAACTGGGTCGAACGGGCCGGACCGAGCAAAATGGGCCTATATTGGACCTAAGGCCTAGCCAAGCCTCATTAAACAAAAGGGCTCAGCACCCTCTTCTACCCCCACATAAGCAAAACACGCTGCAACACATTGGGAAAGAGAAGAACATATCACAATTTCTCCAACCTCCTCAAATCCTTGTAACTTTTGATCTGGAGCTTCGATTGCTGCACCGTTTGTAGCCACGCGACCGCGGCGTCGAGTTCTACAAAGCCCACAAGGTTGTGTAAGAGGTAAGACACGTTTTTCTTCCAGTTTTCTCAGCCCTTGATTTTGAAATTATGGGGTAAAAGTGTTAAAATTTTCAGCTCTTTGATGATATAGGATCCAATTAGCTTGATGAAAATGCTTAGTCTTGCCTCTTTGATCCTTGGGTGCGGTAAGAATTCTCAACCCTTGTGACATTCTTGATTTATTGTATATGGGTATTAAGTTGCTATGTTTAAATGTGATATTGTGGAATAGGTAGTGTATATATGTATATTGGAGCTTGGTTAAGGTTTTGGAAGGCTTGAAAGTAGAGCTATATGCTGGAAAATTTGTTGGTGAGGCATTGAGGCCTTGAAAGCTTGAGGATAAGTGAATTGAGAGTGTTTCGGATTTGATCAGAAAATCGGCCAAGGTATGGTTTCGGTTTTTCATATCTAAAATATAATGTAATGTGAAAACTTAGGCTAGTGCCCCTAGGATAGGACTTGAACTGTTGAGGTTGATGATTTGGTTTAAAATTGATTGTTATGCACGTGGTTAATATCCTTGGACATTATGAATTGGTGCTCTTGTTGATGAATGTATGAATTGTTCATGATATAGATTAGGTTGTGTATAATGATTGATGAATTTGAAGTTGATATGGTATTTGATATGGATATTTAATGAGTTATATTGATTGTTGTGAAATTGGAAATATTGGGTTGGAACTTGATGAAAATAGAGAATTGGTTGGATATGGATATAATGAGGAAGTTGATTATGTGGATTTAGAATGTTTGATGTTGAATTGGTAAGTTTGGGTTGGTTTTAAAAGGATTTGGAAGTTGTATGGTTTGAAATTGGAGGTTTACAAGTTTTGTGAAAATTGTGATTTTGGTCTAATTTTGATGGAGCATAACTTGGTCTCCAGACCCCCGATTTGTGTCAAACTTCTTTAGAAGTAAAATTTGGTCCAAGATGTTTACGCCGTTTGAAGAACGAAGGAAAAATATTTCAAAATGAAGAAGTTATGCTCAATCAAAATTTGGTGTACGAAATTGAAAATTCTGAACTTAGCAACTTTTCAAAACTTCTGCTCTGTATGCGTACGCGAGAAACACACGCGACGCGACCAGTGGCTATGGCCTCAAGGTCTCGCGTACGTAGGGTGTGTGTCATGTACGCAAGAGTGGCATTTTCTTGGTTGTGCACGCGACCACATCGCACGCGACGCAAGCGATCAATTTGGGTTGAGGAGCTCGCGTACGCGAACTAGTGATGCGTATGCAAGAAGTCCAGTTTTGCTAGGGTGTGTACGCGAGAAGGGGAACGCGACGCAAGCATATGCAATGGGCCATGCTCCTTGCGTGCACGAGCAAGAAGCCACGTACGCGAGCCCCTATTTTTCTACAACTATGATTTTTGGTTTTTAATACATTTCTCTAACGTTTAAATCCTTGTTTTCTCTTGTTTAATGCATGATAGGTAGTTTTTGGGTAATGAAACTTAGTTAGGGCTGTGAGGAAGGTAGCTTGTGAATGAAGTAACGGGAAAATTAATGATGAATCAAAAGTAATAATGATTGCATGAGTTGTTGAGGATGATGGTGGAAGTGCTGTATATGCCATGAGCTGAATGGCTGTAATTTTTAATGAATTTTGGCTGGTTATGAATTATGTTATGAGCCGGATGGCTGTGATAAATATTGATTTATGGCTGAGTATGTATATGAATATGATTGTTGATTGATATACGTGTAATTGTGCTTTCTACTTGTAACAACTGTATATACTTATGTGATCGGGCCGGATATCTTCACAAATAAGGTCTTGAGCTTTGATATATGTATTTTGGCACTCTTTTGTATATATATCCGTGTTAGCTTATCTTTTATCATGTTTCGCTTATGTTATTGCATTTGGGAGTGTTGCGCTTTTCAATTTGACAATTTTTGCTTTATCCTTCTCTTCAAAGGCTCCTAGTTAAAAATCTTTTTCACTATTAATATATATAATTTTACTTATAGAGGTCGTAATACCTCACAACCTCTGTCTTATGACTTAAGCATAAGGCTTTGTGTGGTAGGGTGTTACAACTTCCCAAATTCATGAGTTGGAAAATGAAGTGCTGGAAATGTTCGCTTCTGGCTTTGATCGAGCTGTGAGTTAGGTGGTGACTGTTTCACCTGAGTTTAATGTTTGCAATCTGGACATGACCAAGATCATCGTAAACGGAAAGTTAGTTGATGATGAAGCTATAGAACCTGAGGACGAGAATATGGCTATTGTTGAAAAGAAGTCTTAGTGACTCATTTGTTTATAGTGTATTTTATGCGGACCTTGTATGTTGGTCTTTTGATATGAACTTGTTTGAATTTCGGCCAATCTTTGATGTCGGTTCTATCTTGTAGTTTGAATATTGGCCGAACTTTTACGTCGATTTATTTTGTGAATAGTAATGAATATTTGTTTATTTTGTTGTTGGTAGTAGGAATTTTTTGACAAATATTGGAATTTTATTATTGATAGTATATGATTGACAAATAACCTTCTGATTGCTGAAGGTATGAGGTGATTGGCCTCGTTAAAATCTGTCTGAGTAAAACACTATGCGGGAGAAAACCTCGTGACCAGGAAAAAGAGTACTGCTCTGCCCCGTCTTTTACAAGATTTCATCTATAGTATAAACGAAGCGATGATATGTTCGATGTGTTGGGGAGGTCTGTTCCAGCTAATGTTTGTAGAGATTATGCTCCCCTTTCATGTACTTTTGTTACCCTGAAGGGGCCTTTCTAATTAGCAGCTAGCTTTCCATGTCCTTGTGGCTTTCGAACGTCTTCAATTCTCCGGAGTACCAGGTCTCCTTCTTATAATGCTCGTGAATGCACTTTCTTGTTATATTTTTGCCTTATTGTGATTTTCATGGATTGCTGTATGATGTTGGAAATATCTCGTTCTTTGTCCAATGTGTCCAGCGCAGCTAATCATGTTTCTGTGTTGGTTTCATCATCCAATAGATCGGCTCGAAGTGAGCCTTGCGAAATTTCAGCCGGTGTCATGGATTCGGCACCGTAGACTAGTCAGAACGAGTTTTCCTTTGTTGAAGATTGTGGAGTGATGTTATAACTCCATAATACTTTAGGGATGAGCTTGGTTCATTATCCTTTAGCTTATGTTAGCTTTTTTCGTAAAGCCTGCAAAATGACTTTGTTAGTCGCCTCTACGAGCCCGTTACTTTGTGGATGCTCGAGAAAGAAAAAATGATATTTGATATTAAGGTTTTCTAAAGAAGAACCTATTTTCTTATCGGTAAATTGCCGACCATTGTCGGTATTGATACCTTTAGGCAACCTATATCTACATATTAAAAACTTTCAAATGAAAAAGCGTACCTTATCCGAGGTCATTTTGGCAAGTGGTTGTACTTCTATTCATTTTGTAAAGTAATCTATAGCTACTAGTAAGAATTTTACCTGGCTGGTCGATATTGGGAAAGGCCCGAAGATGTCAAGCCCCCATTTATGAAAAGGCCATCCAATTTCGGTGGTGTGCAGAAGCTCGGCTGGGGTATGGATGATTAAAGCACATTGCTGGAAGCTGTCACAGTGTTGCACTTTCTCCATGCAATCCTTCTTTACTAAGGGCCAGAAGTATCCTGCTTGCAACAGTTTTAAGGCCAGACTACGTCTTCCAATATATGTACCACATATGCCATCATGTGCCTCGGCTATTGGTAAATCTGCTTCAGTTTTGCCGAGACATTTGAGTAATGGTCGAGAGAATCCTCTCTTTTATAGATTGTCTCCGATGGTTGTGAAGTATCTTGCCCTTCTACTAAAAATTTCTGGCTTCTCGGCTGTAGGTACCTTTCCTGTTTTAAGGTATTCTATGTAGGGGTGTCTCCAATCTGTTTGCTGTGATAAACTCATAACATTTTTATTATGTATACTTGGTTTCCAAGTGTCAGCTGGTATGGAGTTGGTGGAGTATCTTGTGTTCTACTTATGACTAACTTGGACAAGATATTAGCTCGGTTATTTTGTTCCCAAGGTATATCCACTATTTCAAAATGTTGGAAAAATTGTTGTAGGTTCTTTACTATATTCAAATATTGTTCTAAAAATTTATCTTGTACCTGAAAATTGCCACTTACATGCTGGATGATTAAGAGGGAATGACAATGTATTCTGATGTGCTTGATGTTTGCTTCTTTGGCGAGCCATAGACCAGCAAGCAATGCCTCATACTTGGACTGGTTGTTACTTTCCTAGAATGAGAATTTGATTGACTGCTTAGCAAAAACGCCGTTGGCATGCTTTAAGATGATACCAGCTCCGCATCCCTCGTTGTTTGACGTGCCATTAACATATAAGTCTCATATTGTTGTGACCTATTTTGTTGTAAACTCACTGATAAAATTGGCTAGGTTTTGAGCTTTCAATGAGCCTCTCGATTGATAGGAGATGTCATATTCTGAGAGTTCAATTGACTATTTGATGAGTCTTTCGGCAAGGTCTAGTCATGCCAGCACTTGGCATAGCGGTTGATTCATCCGAACTATAATCCAATGGCTTTGAAAATAATGACGTAGGCATCAAGCTGTGATTAATAAGGCGAAAGCGAGTTTTTCCAAAATATACTAGATATTGTTCTTTTCCTGTTTCTGTAACAAATACAAAGCTAACAATGTGAGGGGAAACTGATAGACACAAATAAATAGGTTTACCAAGTTGTGGTTTCTGGAGGATGGGTGGCGAGCTCAAGATGTTTTAAAAATCTGTGAACATTTTTTTGCAAGCATCCATCCATGTAAAATTCTTTGCTTTCGTAAGCTGTTGAAAAAATGAAACGATCTTGCGGCAACTGCCGACAAGAACCTTAATAGCGCAGCTAAGCGTCCGGTGAGTTATTAAACTTCTTTAACAGTGTTCAGTGATCTCATTTGAAGTACAACTTGCCACTTTTTGGGGTTTGCTTCTATACCTCTGTGTGACAGCATGAAGCCAAGAAATTTGCCGCCATGTACTCCAAATGGACATTTCTCGGGATTTAATCGCATGTTGTATTTTCTTATTTGCTCGAAGACTTCGAAAAGGTCATCCTGGTGGGCTTGTTCGGATTCTAATTTTACGACCATGTCATCGACATAAACTTCCATGTTTCGACCAATTTGTTCTTGGAATACTATCCATTAGACTCTGGTATGTTGCACCTGTATTTTTAAGTCTAAAGGGCATTACTTTATAATAAAAAAGACTTTGATCAGTTATGAAAGTTATTTTACCTTAGTCCTTGGGATGCATTTGGATTTGATTGTAGCCGGAATAGGTGTCCATAAAACTCAGGACCTAAAAACCCAAAGGGTTATCCACCAAGTTGTCAATATTTGGTAATGGGTATGAATCCTTCTGGCATGCTTTGTTGTGATCTATAAAGTAGACACACATGCGCCACTTTCCGGAATTTTTCTTTACCATGACCACATTGGCTAACTAGGAGGTGAATCTAATTTCACATATAAATCCTGCATCGAGTAGCTTTTGGGTTTCTTTTAGGGCCGCTTCCTTTCGTTCAGTTTTGACATTTCGTTTTTTCTATCGAATAGGTCGAACGGCTGATTTTGTTGCTAATTTGTGGTATATAATATTTGGACCGATCCAGGCATGTTAGTGGGTGTCTATGCAAAAAGATAAGCATTACTTTGAAGTAGGCGGATAAGACTTTGGTTATCATCTGCAGAAAAAACAGATCCAATGTTAGTATATTGTTCACTATTTTTGGTCTGTGTGTATGGTCGTCTTGGGGGTCGAGCTCGGCCAGTCTTGGAATGTCCTCCTTGTTGCACATTGAGTTGACTTGTTGGATTTGTTCCTCTAGTGGTGATCTGATCTTTAGACCTATATTATAGCAATGTCTTGCCTCTTTGTGGTCACCAAGAATGGTTGCTATTACATCATTCTGCACATGAAACTTGACACACAAGTGAATTGTTGAGACAATTGCTCCAAAAGCATTTAATGATGGTCATCCCAGAATTATATTATAAGGGCATATGCAATCGACTACTAGAAACTGAATATTTAATATTTTCGAGCATGGAGGCTCCCCTAAGGTTGTTCTTAACCAAACATAACTTGTCATGGGAACTCTTTCATTAAGAACCCTACCAATTCTCCGATGGAGGATTGTAGAGCTTTGTCGCTAAGTTGTATCTTCTTAAACGAGGAATAGAATAAAACGTCGACACTGCTTTCCGGGTCCAATAGAACCTTTTTAACTGTTAATTCTCCGATATTCACAGAGATTACCATGGGATCATCAAGATTTTGGCATTGTGATTGAAGATCCGAGGTGGTGAAAGTAGTACTGGTTGGTGGCGTGTGTGTTTGTGCTATTAAAGATCCTTTCATAGTTAACATAGCTCGGTAGCTTCATTTTCTTGCTGAATAAGTGGCTCTGCCTCCTATGAAACCTCCTAAAATGTAGTTGATAACTCCCCGAATTGCATAAAATTGGGGTTGGGTATCCCATTTTTCCTTATCTTTTGGTGTTGAGGTTTTATCTCCTATTGTTGCTGCATGCTTCCGGCCACTGACATATTTGTCCTGTAAACCCTGCCATGCTAAATGTTCAAGTAGATCCTTTTCTATGACACTTTCATCTGTTGTGTGTCCAAACTTTTGATGAAAGGCACAATGTTTTCTTCTATCCACGTAATTTTGATCTTGATAAGTTCCTGCCTTACTGGGTGATTTTATTATTTTAGCATGAAGAATTTCCTTGATTATATCTTTTTTTTTGGTGTTGAACTGTGTATACATGTCAAATTTAGGTGTTAGCCTGAAAGGCTTCTTTTGCTCCTATGCTTAGTTTGACCTTTCATATTTATCCTCATCTTTTCGGGGTGTTTGTTTCTTGCCTTTTCTTGCTTTGCGAAGCTTTTCAATCTCAATTTGTCCTACCGCTTTATCCTGAAACTCAGCGAATATTTTAGGTTTGGTGACCGTAATCGTTTCTTGGAACTTTCCGGGCCTGAAGTCGCTCTTTAGGGCATGTAGACGTACTTCGAGGCACAATTCGGGAATTTTTATTGCAACCTCGGTGAATTGAGTCATGTAGTCCTTTAAATTTTTGTGTTGGCCTTGCTTGATGGTACTAAGATAGTAAGAATTTTTGACATTGATTTTAGAGGCTACAAAATGTTTGATGAATAGGTCGGCAAACTCTTAAAAGTTGAAAATTGAACCTGCAGGCAAACTAGAAAACTAAAGTAAAGCAGCTCCATCCAAAAAGGTTGGAAAAGAACGGCATAAAATAGGATCAGAAGCACCGTTCAGAAATATCATTGATTCAAATTTTGTGACATGTATCTTTGGGTCACCCAGTCCTTCGTATGGCTTCAAAGTGGTTGACAGTGTAAAATTCTTCGATATTTGAAAATTTACGATCTCTGTCAATAAATGATTTGTTCTTCTTTTGCTGGTTTTAGGGAGGTAACCTCCATTGCCGTATTCGTGTCAGAGTTATGCTTGTCGTTGAGATGTTCTTTGTCAGCCTTCTTTTCTCCGTCCTCTTTACTCCCACTTGTCTTGATGGCAAGTAGGTTGGTCATTTTCTTGACTTCAGCTTGGAGTGCAGCATTTATAGCCACCAGCTTGGCATAAGACGGAATAAGAGGGGGAGTACCATCATTTGCCATGACTGCGGCCCTGCAGAAAAAGGCTAAAATAAAATGTAGGGTAACTTTATTATCGGCCCCACGGTGGATGCCAAATATTCCGTTAAAGAGGATATCTTCTGAGGTATAACTCGTCTGCTAACGTCCAAAGGCCTCTTCTTCAGATAACAGTGAAGACTCCTCGGAACTCGAACTGGGGGCGTAGAAGCTGCAAAAAAGACTCTGACGCTCAAGTTAGTATTTATTTTAAGAAACTGAAAGCAATAGAGTTGATGTGTATTTTTCTAGTATCTCTTTCTCGTATATCCTATAGATTTCTTTGTTGTTGCCTTTTATAGGCATCTTTTGTAACTGCTTTGTTACTTAATATCCGAGTTTATATGCGGACTCTGCAAAAATGGCTTATAAGCTCAGTTCGATTTGTTAAAAATATTTAAAAAATCTTCGAAATATATTCGAATTGTTTCGAGATATAAAGGGTGAGGACCACATTACATAAAGAATTTTTATAAAAGATCATTATCACTGCACCTGGCTTAATTAAATTTATAATATTATATTTTAAAGTTAAAATTATATTTCTTAAATTAAAATATTATTCTTAGGTATTGTGATCAGAAGATTAAATTACTATTTTTAATTGTGAAAGATTTAAAAACTAACAATTTTAATTAAAAGAATATAAATTAACTTAACAAATATTAAATATTAAAATTCTTTTCATAAAATTATCCAAAATATTCAAGAAAATTCTCTTATAAATTATATATTTTTGGATAGAATTACTTATAGTGAAATTAATAAGCTGTATACCTTGCGTAATTAAAGAGTAATTAGCCAATAAATTAATTATTAATAAAAAATTAGAAAATTATATTTTATAGTTTAATGAAGTAGAAATAATTAAAATATGAGTTTGAACACTAATTTTAAAGATTTTGCCCCAATATTGAGACAAACAGACCAAACCAATTGAATCCCAAGACCCAACCCAACTTATCAACACTCATGAGTTTCAGCTTATCTTCTCCTCTATCACATTGAATCACGCTAGATAGGGGGAGGAGTACAAGAAAACCTAAACCCCTTTGCTTTCAAAAATTTCAATATCTCATAACTTTCAATCTGGAGCTCCGATCGCTGTACAGTTTGCGGCCACGCGATTATCGTGTTGAGCTCTACAATACCCACTGAACAATTCGGTATGTAAGTCTTAAATTTTCATCCAGCTACTCATCTCTCTCATTTTTGAAAATCTTGAACAATGGTGTTAAGCTTTTGTTGATTTTGGTGTTTAGGATCAAGCTAACTTAGTGGACATGCCAAGTCGTGTCCCAATTTTTGTCGGTAAGGTGAGAAATCTCTAATTCTCATGAATCATTAATAACAATGAACCATAAGTTAATTTTTGCATAATATTATTTGGTATTAGACTAGATTATATGTGTTAGAACCAAATTGGTGGTGAGAAAGCTTGATTGTGGACGTTGGAGGTTGGATTTTTTGTTTGGCGTGCGTTTGGAACCTTGGGTGTTAGTGCAACAGAGAAATTTGAGGTGCTTCGACATTACGGAGAAAGCGGCCAAGGTATGATTTTGGTTTCTCGTAGATAATATATAATGTTTTGTTAAAACGTAGGTTAGACGACTATAGGATAGGTTGGAATGTGTAAGCAGGTTAATGTTTAGTAACCTTGATAGAATTATGGAATTATGTTGAGAATGAGTTTATGAATGATGTTATTGTTGATTGTGATGTTGATGTTTGATGATGATAATGTATTATGATCAGTTATGTTATATGATTTTGGGTGTTTGGAGTGGAAATTAATATAATTAAGTAAATGATAAAGGGGAGGAGATGAAATGGTTGTGATCTTGTTTTATATACAATGGGTATAGTTTTGAGGAGTATATATTAATTTTAAACTGAAAGTTGGTGAAAATAAAGGTTTTGGTGATTTTGTAAAAAACTAATCTTTGGCTGAATTTCGGCGGGTCATAACTTGATTTTTGGGCCCCCAAATTTATGCCGTTCGAAGAACAAATTAAAATTGATTTTTAACGAAAAAGTTATGCGCGTCGGAAGTTTGGTGTGCAAAAGTGAATTCTACAGGACTTAGCAGCATTTTAACACTTTTGAGGGACTTGCGTATGCTGACACACACGTGACGCGAACGTTCGGCTCTGTCCAGACATCTCACGTACGTGGGCGTGTGCATGCATACGCGAAAGGCGAATTTTACAGGCCGCAAGTACCACGCGACGCGAGACATCTCCTCTGTCTAAGGGGCTCGCGTATGCGGACCATGGTCGCGTTCGTGAGTTGGGCAAATGACACTTCCGCTACGCGAAACATGGCATGCGTACGCAGAACCCCTCTTTTTTAGAAAAGTGAATTTTTTGTGATTTTCAGCCTATTTTCTAACTTCCAGACCTCTATAGTTACCTCTTTGAGTTCCAAATTTTGTTTCTACTCATAGGGAGAGGGGTGAACCTTGAGAGGGTGTTTACTCAGTGGTGAAAAAAGATTGTGAAGTGGTGAATTATGATTGAGAAGTGCTGAAACACTGAATATGTGATGAACAATGGCTAAAATTATATTGAATAATTGAATCTGAATGATTATTTTGGCTTGTGCACTTCTTTTTATCTGAGATACAAGTTTCTCTGGGTAGATGCAATGGCTAGCCTCCACTTGCTCCAGGTTGAAACTCGATACTCTGTTGACTTTACGTCACAAGATGTGGACATGCACTTTAACTCCTCGAAAATTTTCCGAATGAGCTGAGTTTGATGATTGATTGTAAAAGCTATGTATAGACTCTTGGGGATGCACACACGGAGAGACAGTCCAGGGTTAGCTACCGGACATGTCGGGTTTGGCTATATAATCGACAAATGAGACTCATCAGCTATAGAGTAGGCATACATCATATGCATTTGTCTATTTTGTTTAAGTTTGCATTACTTGCGGTTGCCTACTTGATAATCTATGCTTAACTATTATATGTCCTGTTTGTTGTAACTGAAATCTATCTGTATTTTCTTTGTCTGTATTATATATTTATGCAACTAAGAGATTCCTTGTCTAGAGGAGGAGGGACGAGGGTGGTTCCACTAGAGTTTTGGAGGGTTGGAGGAGAGTGAGAATTAAGGGGTTGAGTTATAATTGGATTAGAGTCTCAGTACCTTAGATAGTTTATCTTGTTTCTAGTTTAACTCATAACTCTAAGTTTTTAAATCTGAGTGTCAGAGTTCTAGGATCGCCTCTGGCTTTTCCGGGACCTTATATATTATATATGTTGGCACCATTACCTCGCTAGGCATCTAGAGTTCTGATTGCAATCGAAGTTGGGATGCTAGACTTTTGATATTTTGCTATGTATATGTATATATGTCTAGATAATTCTCAGTGTTCATGTTCTAAATCTTATCCTCTTAGAGGCTTTTGTAGAGAACTAAGTGTATGTCTATGTATTTTGGGATAGTGAGTTGTATATATGTATATATGATATTATTCTCTGGCCGGTCTTGACTTCGCAAGTCGAGCCTGGAGCTTGATATTCTATATCTTTAGACACCGCACTCTTATTATTATATATATGTGTCTTTACTTTCTTCCTGTTCAAGTTTCCGTTCACGCAAGCGATGCGCTTTTCTTTTCACGATTTTGTTTAAGCTTTCCTTTAAGCCTCCTCGAATATTACATTCATTCAACTATTATTATGTACTAGCGGCTCAACAGGCACTATCGTGCCTGTTCAACCCCTTTTCTATTGTTTTGAAGAAATTAATTTTTATAATTTTATTTTAAAATTATAAATTTAATAAAATAATCTAAATATTAAGAATAAATAAATTTAAAAAAATAAAAAATTTATAAATTATTTAACTTTTAGAATGTATAAAATTTATAAATTAAATAAGATATTAAACAAAGTTATTATGTTGTTATTATGTGTAACAAAATGAAAATAAAGATTTAGAAACATTATTTACAATTAACTATTTAGAAACGTTATTGTTTTTTTATTTATTTTTTGATAATATTTAATTTAAAGCAATGATAAAAATTTATATTCAAAACACTCTTTATCTTCATTCATAATTTCAATTGATAAAAAATATTTTTTATTTTAT
Source organism: Arachis stenosperma (assembly GCF_014773155.1). NCBI lineage: Eukaryota > Viridiplantae > Streptophyta > Magnoliopsida > Fabales > Fabaceae > Arachis > Arachis stenosperma. The sequence continues at coordinate 113,366,686 of NC_080386.1, read as the reverse complement.
ACCTAATTTTTTTAAATTATCTTTATTTTCATTTTTTTCAAAATTATTAATTTATATTTTTATTATATCCTTTTACTATATTAAACACTATTCTTTCTCTTACTATATATTATTCTCTATATACATACATGTCATTGTTTCATCGTCACTATTATATTATCTTGTTCTCCTGTCTCATTTTTTTTCCTCCTTCGACATTCTCTTCATCCGATTATTATTAATTATTACCAAGTATCATCATCGCAACTTTTACTCTATTTATCACTTTGATTTATAACCATCTATTGTGTTAACTTTTATAAGTTGTTGAAGTTTTGCTAAAAAAAAATTAAGACATAAAGCATTTAAAATTTTTTCAAATTATCAAAATTTGATGCCAATAATCCTAAAAAAATATTAAAATATATTATTTTCAACTAAAATAATTAAAAATAGTACATAATTGTAAGTTTTTTAACTAATAATTATAAATTTAAGCCGCAGTTTAATATAATACCTTAGAAAAGAAGGCAATCATTACTATCCACATTTGACTGCCATTTTATAAGTTTCATATTTATTTTATTGTGCACATCAATTAAATTATACTTTATTATTTTATTTTATATGTTTTAAAATAATGCCATCGTATTATAAGGATGAGATTAATTTTCATAATCTAATGCGAATCTTCTTATTATTTTCTTCATCATTTGAAAACTATCCATAAAAAATAGTTACTTAAAGTGAAATACTATATAAAGAGAGATAAAAAAATTTTAGATTCATCGTTCTAAATTTACTTCTTAAACCCCACTTAGGGCCCGTTTGAAAAGTTTCAAGAGTAACTTTTTTGAGCTTATAACTTATGAAAAGTAGTAGTATTAATGTCTGGTACAATTTTTAAAAAGTAAATTGTAGCTTTTTAAGAAACTATTTAGGAGCTTATAGAGAAGTTAAAAAAAATGGCTTCTATCGTAATACTACTACTTTTTATAACATTTTTATAAAATAAGCACTTTTAGAAGTAAAAATTCAAACACAAAATAACTTATTTATAAGCTACTTTTAATATAGCCATTTATTGTTTAAGCTATTTTGTCAAAAGAAGCTTAATTAGACTGTTTATCCAAACTGGGCCTTAATATACTCAAATTTAATAGTTTCGATGGTGGTGATTTTTTGTAATTAGTTAGAAGGTTTTAACTTTTTCTTTCTCTCTCTAATTCTCCCTACGATTTTGAACAAATTTAATTTTGTTATTAATTTTTTTAAGTTTAAAATATTTTTAACTTCTTATATAATAAGTATCTTTTAAATTATCTAATACATAAAAAATTACATCTTTTCATGTATCTTGAAAGTTAAAAATTAAAGTTAAATGATATTAGTTTTTTTATTAAGTACGAAAATAAATATCAAATCTAAATGATATTAGTTCTTTTATTAAGGCAGAAAAATTCTATGAAAGGATAATATTAAGTCCCATGTTCTTATATATGAGAACATGTACCATTTATTATATTATATATAATCTTTGTACCATATAACAAAAGGTGAAAATTTATATCTTTCTCCTGTTACGATTTTTTTGTTGTTGTCTAAATTAGTTTGTATATTATGAACTTACTTTTATTATTTATGCAATATTTTTTTCTTCTAGTAGTTATCTATTAGTAAATGTTGAATTAACGATTCTGTTTATTGTATTTCAATGTGTTTATTTCGATTAGACTCAATAACTTACCAAAATTCAAACTTATTCTGTTGAACTACTTCTTGATTATATGGTTGAAATCATTTAACAGAAAATCTTTAGACTCTAAAATTTTTAAAGTAAAAAAAATACAATAAAATAAATTAGAAAACTTGATAAAATAAAATGATTTTTAAAATAGAATATATATAAAAAAATAATAAATTAAAACTTACATGGTCCATGACATAGAACAATAAATAGAAAAAATAATCATAAAAGTTGAAACAACCAAAACATATAACATAATTCTTATCTTGCCACATTTAAAAGTTATATGTCAATTTAATAATCAATAAAAAATAATATTTTTAATGTAAAATAGATTAAAAATAAAAAAAGATATTAACAAAATCAATTAGCAAAGTTGTTATCTTAAATTACCAGATTATTTAAAAAATCAATTAACAAAATTCTTATCTTTGTTTATTGTGTTACACGTCAATAATCTAATAATCAATAAAAAAATAATATTTTTGAATGTAAAATAGATTAAATAAAAAATAAATTAACAAAATATACATAAAATTTTTTCACTCTACCATTGGCATGTATAAATTTTTTTTGCATCTTTTATATGCCAATCATGTGAGAGACGAATAATATTTTAATTAATTAATATTTTTGCAATATAATTTAAAAAATTAATAAATTTTAAATCTAGTACTCGATATAATTAAATGTCAAATTCAGTACTCTACATAATTAATAGTTTAGATGGTTTAAGAAATTAACATATTAATGTTTTTAACGAATCTTTGATAGATGTAAAGTCCGCTAAAATCGGTAAATAATTAGTCAATAATTTGAATTTTAATTAAAAAAATTAAAATTACAAAAACTAACATCAAAATAGGATAGAGCTCATCAAAACAAGAATTTTGATACCAATTTCAAAAATTTGACCTAAAATTGAACCGAAAGGGTCGAACCAATTGAACCGAGTCCCAAACCGGACCCATAAATTAAAAAGGGACAGAAGCTCTTTCTCCCCATTCAGTAACAACAACACCGAACAGCTTTGGGGGAAGAAGAGAGCTTTCCCTAACCCTCACAAATCTTCCAACTACCACAACTTTTTCGTTCGAGCTCCGATCGCCGCACCGTTCGCAGCCACGCGTCCAACGCGTCGAGTTCTACATTTTTATAGGATCAATTTTACCAGTAAGCTCCATTTCTGCCCCAGAATTTCTATCTCCTTTCTATTCTTGAAATTGAAATCCTATGATGAGATTTTGCCAATTTTGTTGTTCTAGGTTCGATTTAGCTTGTAGGGCTTACTGGGTTTGAGTTGCAACGCGTGTGGGAGCGGTAAGGATTTCCTAAACTTTAATTTAATTTTGAATCCATTAGGTAAAATCTGAATTTAGAATATATGTATGTATTAGGTGTGAATTAAGTTCATATACATGTATTCGAATTGAAAAGTGAGTATTTGGAGGATTATTAGTGATTGAAGCTCGGTTTGTGGCTGGTTTTGTTGAGCTTGGGGGGCTGTATTCTAGCTTTTGAGGCTGCCTTGGTTTGAATAAAGTGATCGGCCAAGGTATGGTTTAGGTTTCGCGCGTTTAACATTTAAGGCGTTGTGAAAACTTAGGCTAGAGATCCATAGGTTAAATTGAAAAGGTTAAATGCATTGAATGATTAGTTTTGTGATGATATTGGATAAATTTATGACTGAGTTTGAATTAGAATTTATGAGCTTGAGTTGTTGATGTTGTTGAATATGTGCTCTTGGACTTATTAATGATCGGTTGATGTTGATGTTGTTACATGTTAATGGAATTTGGTTGATATATGTTAATAAAGGATTGATATATATGTTGAAGGGTTAATATATGTGAAGGGTTGATATATGTGTTGAGGGGTTGATATATGTTAATGAAGGATTGCTCATATATGTGGTTTATGTTGATATAAATTGGTGGATATGCCTTGTTGAATTAGTTAAAGGTAGTTTGGGAATGGTTGTTAATGAATTGGGGCTGGATATGTTAATAACATGCAGGTTTATGGGTAAGGAATATGAATGTGGTGAAAATGAGGTTTGGATGTTGTTTGGTAAAAAAAATAAATTTTGGTGAACTTTGAAAGTCCATAACATGCTCCTCAAATATTGGATGGAAATATGGTTTACTCAAATGAAAGATGGTTTTATAAGCTTTTGAACGATATCAATTTTGTGAAAAATAGAATTTTGTAGAGAAAGTTATGGACGACGGAAGTTTGGTGTATAAAACTGTGTTATGCAGGTGTTAAAGTACTAGTTATGCAGCTTTTTGGGCATTCTGCCAATTTTGGAAAAATGTCCATCCACGCGTACGCGTGGCATGACATTTTGACGACGTATGCGTGAGTAGCCGTGCGTGCGCGTGAGAGGCCGATCACGCGTAAGCGTGACGTGCTATTCTCAACATACGTGCGCGTGGCCCATGCGCACGCGTGGCCCTTGTTTGCTGCAAAATTGGATTTTTGGCATTTTAAATCAGATTTTCACTTCTAAACTTTCGTTTTCTTCCTTTTAGACTTAAGGTATAGTACTAAATCCAGTAGCTAGGTGAAGCTAGGAAAATAAGATAACTTGGGGGTGAAGTAAGAAGTAAATGATGACTTATATGGAGAAGATGAGAGTAGTACTAAATCCAGTAGCTAGGTCAAAACTCGATACTTTATTGACCCTACGTTGTAAGGGTGACCTGGCACGTATAAATTCCCGGATTTTGATAGCCCCCATTGAGTGATTTAAATAATAATTGATTGTGAAATCTATGCATAGACTCATGAGAATGCGTGACGAGGGACAGTCTAAGGTTTTCAGACTTGTCGGGTTGGCTGGATAACCGACAAATGAGCCTCATCAGCCATAGGACAGGCATGTATCATGTGCATTTGTTTGTTTTGATTGCTATGCATTTCCTGGGTTTGCCTAATTGAATATATACCTCCTACTACCTGTTATACTTGCTACTTGCGCTATCTGCTTATTACTTGTGCATGAACTTGTTTTGGTTGCTTGTCTATGCTGAATTATGGATGACTGAGGGACGAAGGAAGGGTGAAATGGCTTGGTGTTATGTTAGGTTTAAAATTGAGTGAGTTTAGGCATGTTTAGATTACCTACCCTCTATTTGTGGCTTCTATTTAAAAAATTAGGTTTTACAATTGTATGACGGAGTTCTAAGATTACCTCTGGCATTTCCAAGACCTTATTTATTATACGCGTGGCACATTTACCATGCTGAGAACCTCCGGTTCTCATTCCATACTGTGTTGTTATTTTCAGATGCAGGTCGAGAGGCTCCTCGCTAGGCGTCTGGATCTTGAAGCGGAGTAGTCCCTGGGTTATTTTGGGTTTTATGATTGTATATAAATGGACCTATATACTTAGCTTGCTCTCCAAGAAACTTGTTTATTTTGTTCCTCATAGAGGTTAAGGGAGATCTAGGACCTTATTTTGAGTTCTGAGTACTTTGGGATATCTGTATATGTATGTATATATATTCTCTGGCCAGCCTTGGCTTCGTAGGCTAAGTCAGGAGCTAGTTATGCTGTTTTCTTGGCTTTCCTTTACTCTCTTGCTTATCTTTATCATTTCCTTTTAGATTTCTTAGCACGCAAGTAATCATATTCCTCGAGTGTTGCACTTTTCATTTTTTTCGAATTTGTTTTACCTATTTTTCAAGGCTCCTAGCATATTGTCTTTTCCACCATTATATGTATATATTTATTTTGTAGAGGTCCGTAACACCACACTACCTCTGTTCTACGACTTAAGCGTAAAACTCTATGTAGTAGGGTGTTATATTATGGTATCAGAGCAGTTCGTTCCTATAGAGCCTGAGAATGGACTGATTGTGCTTCTGTACATTCTCTGTGTATGTGTTTATGTGCTAGTAGGATATCTAATTGATATATGTGGCATAAATGTTCATGAGCATGCATTTGGGACTTAAAGCATTGAACTTGCGATATTGAGACTGATCAACTTGATATCACTTGTTTGGTGTGTATAGGGACTAGATGTAGACTCGCGGACGCGGACGCGGGTGAGGTAGAAGCAGAATAGGCAATGATATGTCTGAAGCGTCAGGGAATACTCCTAACACTGTAGACTTCATGGCTGCTTTAGGCAATATGGCAGCGGCAATGCAAGCGACAGCTGAAGCCCTGGGAAATTAAATTAATAATAGAAATAATGGCAATAATGGCGATAATGGCCCAATGTCACTTTCTTCCTTCCTGAAGGTTCACCCTCCGACCTTTAGAGGGAACTCGAATCCTACTGATGCTAATAACTGGATACAGGGTATTGAGCGAGCATTACAGGCTCAACAGGTTCCTGATGAACAGTAGGTTGAGTTTGGAAGCTACCAGCTGCATGATGAAGCTCAGCATTGGTGGCAGGGCATGAGGTGCATTCTGTAGCCTGATGGGGTTATGATATCTTGAGAATTGTTTCAAGAGAAATTCTATAAGAAGTACTTCCCCAACTCAGTTAGAAATGCCAAAGAACTTGAACTGCTTCAGCTGAAACAATGCCAGATGACCATTACTGAGTACACAAGTAAATTTGAGAAGTTGCGCCGCTTTTCACGCATCTGTCAGGGAGCTCCTGAGGACTTTGCTGAGTGGAAGTGTATAAGGTATGAAGGAGGCTTTCGGAGTGACATTCAGAGCTTTGTAGCACCTATGGAGATTCGGGTGTTCTCTGAGCTTGTGAATAAGAGCAGGGTGGCTGAGGATTGTGTCAGAAGGGCTGCAGCAGAAAAAGAGAGTATGAGGATGCCATTCCAGAGGACCACAGGGAGGAATTTTGCACCTAGGGACAGACAGTTTAAGCATGGCGGCTTTGTCCCTCAGAACAATCAGGGGCAAAGCAACTTCAGGAGGCCTAATACCAATGCTAATCAGGGAAGGAGACAGGGAAGCAGCCACAGCAGGATGTGAGTTGCCACAGATGTGGGAAGTACCATTTCAGGCCATACAGGTTTGGGACTGGAGTCTATTATTCATATGCGCAGCCTGGACATTTGGCTAACAGTTGCCCAGAGAAGAAGAGGTATGAGATAGGTAGAGTGCAACAACCAGGGAGAGTGTACACTACTTCTTCAGTAGGCGCTGAAGGGTCAGAGATATTGATCAGAGGTAATTGTGAGATGGCTGGTAAAACTTTGAATGCCTTGTTTGATTCTGGAGCTACACATTCCTTTATTGCATTTGAGAAGGCTAATGAGTTAGGCTTGAAAATAGTAGTCATGGGGTATGATTTAAAGGTATATAATGCCACCCACGAGGCTATGGTGACTAGGTTAAGGTGCCCCCAAGTTCCCTTTCGAATACAACAGCGTGACTTTGCGCATAACTTAATTTGTTTGCCAATGACTGGTCTTGATCTCATTTTGGGATTGGACTGGTTATCCAAGAACCATGTTCTACTCGATTACTCTGCAAAAATAGTGTGTTTTATACCTAAAGACACAGAAGGGCTGGTTGTGGTGAATAATTACTACCTGAATTCCATGATAGTGAATCGTTCTGAGGCCAAATGTCAGGGAATATTGTTGTTATCTGCGGGTGTTTCGGGTGATGTTCAAAGCTTGGAGCAAATCCCGGTTGTGTGTGAGTCTCCAGAGGTGTTTCCTGATGATATTGAGGAATTTCCACCTAACCGAGAAGTTGAGTTTGCCATTAAGTTAGTACCTGGGGCCAAACCGATCTCGAGTGATCCTTATAGGATGTCACCTCTAGAAATGGCCGAATTGAAGTCTCAACTGGAGGATATGTTTGGTAAGAACTTTATCCGACCAAGTGTATCTCCGTGGGGTGCGCCAGTATTACTGGTGAAGAAGAAAGACGGGAGTATGCGATTATGTGTGAATTACCGGCAGTTGGATTAGATTACTATGAAGAATAAATACCTGTTGCCAAGGATTGATGACCTGATGGACCAGTTACAGGGAGCCGGTGTGTTCTCTAAGATTGATCTACGATCCATATATCACCAAATAAGGGTCAAAGATGAGGATATTTCTAAAACTGACTTTAGAACGCACTATGGCCACTCTGAATACACAGTGATGTCCTTCGAACTAACTAATGCTCCGGCGATATTCATGGATTACATTAACAGAATTTTCCATCCATATCTGGATAAGTTTGTTGTTGTGTTTATCAACGACATTGTTATCTACTCTAAGATAGAAGAAGAGCATACAGAACACTTGCGAATAGTGCTGCAAATCCTGAAGGATAGGAAGTTGTATGCCAAGCTATCCATATGTGAGTTTTGGAAGTCTAAAGTGAAATTTCTTGGTCATGTGGTGAGTAAGCAAGGAATAGCAGTGGATACTGCTAAGGTTGAGGCAGTGATGAATTGGGAGCGGCCAACTTCAGTAACGGAGATCAAGAGTTTCTTAGGCTTGGCAGGTTACTACAGGAGGTTCATTAAAGGGTTTTCACAGCTTGCTTTGCCTTTGACCAAGCTAACTCAGAAGGATGTTCCTTTTGTGTGGACCCCGACGTGTGAGGAGAGTTTCCTTGCCTTAAAGTAGAGATTGACTACTGTACTCGTATTAGTGTTGCCTGAGCCGAGAGAACCATTCGAGGTATACTGTGATGCATCCTTGAAGGGTTTAGGATGCGTGTTAATGCAGCATCAAAAAATTGTAGCTTATGCCTCACGTCAGTTAAGGCCACATGAAAGAAACTACCCAACTCATGATTTAGAGCTTGCAGCTGTTGTCTTTGCCTTGAAGATTTGGAGACATTATCTCTATGGTGTGAAATTCCAAGTCTTCTCGGACCATAAGAGCTTGAAGTACCTATTTGAACAAAAAGAGTTGAATATGCGTCAGAGGAGGTGGATGGAACTCCTAAAGGATTATGACTTCGAGCGGAACTACCATCCGGGAAAGGCGAATGTGGTGGCGGATACCGTGAGTAGGAAGTCCTTATGTGCTGCTTGGATGATGCTAAGAGATGAAGAATTACTGAAAGCCTTCCAAGGATTGAAACTGGGAATCAGAGAAGAGATTGGGACTTTATGCCTAAGCCAGTTACAGATTTCAAGCAACTTTAAGGCCGAACTACTAAAGTCTCATTAGAATGACCAAGAATTGTATAAGATTTTGCCAGCGATTAAGAAAGGCAAGCAATGAAGAGTGTCAGAAGATAAAGATGGATTGTGGAGGTTCAAAGGTCGAATAATTGTGCCAGATGTCGGGGATTTGCGATAGAGCATATTGGAGGAAGCTCACAAGAGCGGGTTCTCCATTCATTCGGGAAGCACCAAGATGTACCAAGACCTAAAAACGATGTTCTGGTGGCCAAGAATGAAAAATGATGTGGCGTTGCATGTTTGCAAGTGCTTAACTTGTTAGAAAGTCAAAATTGAACACCAAAGACCAGCAGGAACCCTTCAACATTTGGAGATTCCACAATGGAAATGGGAGAGCATTGTTATGGATTTTGTGTTGGGTTTACCAAGGACTCGAACAGGTTGTGATGCTATTTGGGTGGTTGTAGATCGACTGACCAAGTCAGCTCATTTTCTGCCTATTCGGATAAGTTGTACTATGGAAGAGTTGGCGTAGTTATACATAAAGGAGATTGTGAGGTTACATGGCGTACCTTCCACCATTGTATCTGATAGAGATCCTCGCTTTACATCACAGTTCTGGGGAGCTTTTTAGCGAGCTTTCAGCACTCAATTAAGCCTAAGTACTGCATATCATCCTCAGATGGATGGCCAATTAGAAAGAACAATCCAAACCTTGGAAGACATGCTACAAGCTTGTATTTTAGACCAGCCGACAAGCTGGGATCGATATATGCCTCTGGTGGAATTTACTTATAATAACAGCTATCATGCGAGTATTGGAATGGCTCCATATGAGGTGTTGTATGGAAGAAAATGTTAGTCTCTGTTATGTTGGTATGAAGCAGGAGAAAAGAGCCAAATAGGACCAGAAATGATAAGTGAAACCACTGAGCAAATAAAGAAAATCCAAAGTCGAATGCTTGTGGCTCAAAGCCGTCAGAAAAGCTATGCTGACCAAAGGTGGAAGCCTTTAGAGTTTGAGGAAGGAGAACACGTTTTTCTGAAAGTTACTCCAACCACTGAAATAGGGAGATCCATCAAAACTAAGAAGTTAAATCCCTATTACATTGGGCCGTTTGAAATCTTGAAGAGAATTGGACCAGTGGCGTATAGGATCGCTTTACCACCACATCTCTCGAACCTGCATGACGTGTTTCACGTATAGCAGCTTCGTAAATACACTTTTGATCCTAGTCATGTCCTAGAGCCAGAATCAATTCAAGTGAGAGAAGATCTTACGCTTCCAGTAACTCCGGTTAGAATTGATGATACTAGAATTAAGCATTTACGCAGGAAAGAGGTTTCTTTGGTAAAAGTAGCTTGGATTCGGGCTGGTGTTGAAGAACATACCTGGGAGCTTGAGTCAGAGATGCGGAAAGACTACCCACACCTCTTTTCAAGTAACTCACTCTGAATTTTGAGGACAAAATTCCTAATAGGTGGGTAGGATGTAAACCCCGCAAAAATCGGTAAATAATTATTCAATAATTTGAATTTTAATTAGGAAAATTAAAATTACAAAACTAATATCAAAATAGGATAGAGCTCGTCAAAACGAGAATTTTGATACCAATTTCGAAAATTTGGCACAAAATTAGATCGGAAGGGCCGAACCGGTTGAACTAGGGCCCAAACTAGGCCCATGGATCCAACCGGACCCATAAATTAAAAAGGGACAGAAGCTCTTTCTCCCCATTCAGTAACAACAATACTGAACAGCTTTGGGGGAAGGAAGAGAGCTTTCCCTAACCCTCACCAATCTTTCAACTACCACAACTTTTCCGTTTGAGCTCCGATCGCCGCACCGTTCGTGGCCACGCGTCCAGTGCGTCGAGCTCTATATTTTTATTAGATCAATTTTAGGGACAAGCTCCATTTCTATTCTAGAATCTCTATCCCCTTTCTATTCTTGAAATTGAAACCTTATATTTTGCCAATTTTGATGTTCTAGGTTCGAGTTAGCTTGTGGAGCTTACTGAGTTTGAGTTGCTACGCGTGTGGGAGCAGTAAGGATTCCCTAAACTTTAATTTAATTTTGAATCCATTAGGTAAAATCTGAATTTGAAATATATGTGTGTATTAGGTGTGAATTAAGTTCATATACATGCATTGAAATTGAAAAGTGGGTATTTGGAGAATTATTGGTGATTGAAGCTCAGTTTGTGGCTGGTTTCATTGAGCTTGGGGGGCTGTATTCTAGCTTGTGAGGCTGCCTTGGTTTGAATAAAGTGATCGACCAATGTATGGTTTAGGTTTTGCGCGTTTAACATTTAAGGTGTTGTGAAAACTTTGGCTAGAGAACAATAGGTTAAGTTGAAAAGGTTAAATGCATTAAATGATTAGTTTTGTGATGATATTGGATAAATTTATGATTGAGTTTGAATTAGAATTTATGAGCTTGAGTTGTTGATGTTGTTGAATGTGTGCTCTTGGAGCTATTAATGATGAGTTGATGTTGATGTTGGTACATGTTAATGGAATTCGGTTGATATATGTTAATAAAGGATTGATATATATGTTGAAGGGTTAATATATGTGAAGGGTTGATATATGTGTTGAGGGGTTGATATATGTTAATGAAGGGTTGCTCATATATGTGGTTTATGTTGATATAAATTGGTGGTTATGGCTTGTTGAATTAGTTAAAGGTAGTTTGGGAGTGGTTGTTAATGAATTGGGGTTGGATATGTTAATAACATGCAAGTTTATGAGTAAGGAATATGAATGTGGTGAAAATGAGGTTTGGAGGTTGTTTGGTAAAAAAATAAATTTTGATGAATTTTGGAAGTCCATAACTTGCTCCTCAAATATTGGATGGAAATGTGGTTTGTTTCAAATGAAAGATGGTTTTATAAGCTTTTGAACGATATCAATTTTGTGAAAAATAGAATTTTGTAGAGAAAGTTATGGACAACGAAAGTTTGGTGTATAAAACTGCATTATGCAGCTGTTAAAGTACTGGTTATGCAGCTTTCTGAGCATTCTGCCAATTTTGGAAAAACGTCCATCTATGCGTATGCGTGGCGTGGCATTTTGACGACACATGCGCGAGTAGCCGTGTGTGCGCGTGAGAGGCCGATCACGCGTATGCATGACTCACGCGTATGCGTGACGTACTATTCTCACCACGCGTGTGCGTGGCTCCTGTTTGCTGCAAAACTGGATTTTTGGCATTTTAAATCATATTTCCACTTCTAAATCTCCATTTTCTTCCTTTTAGACTTAAGATATAGTACTAAATCCAGTAGCTAGGTGAAGCTAGGAAAATAAGATAACTTGGGGGTGAAGTAAGAGGTAAATGATGACTTATATAGAGAAGATGAGGATATTAAAGAAGTTTAATGCCAAGACTTGATAAATTATTATTGATTGATTATGAAAATGAAATTGGCTTATGAATAATAATATCTGAGCTTGCCACCGCGTGTTCCAGGTCGAAACTCGATACTCTGTTGTCCCTACGTCATAAGGGTGACTGGGCACGTATAAATTCCCGTGTATGGATAGTCCCCATTGAGTGATTTGAATGATAATTGATTGTGAAATCTATGCATAGACTCATGTGGATGCGCGACGGGGGACAGCCTAAGGTTTTTGGACTTGTCGGGTTGGCTGGATAACCAACAGATGAGTCTCATCAGCTATAGGACAGGCATGCATAATGTGTATTGTTTGTTTTGATTGCTATGCATTTTTTGGGTTTTTCTAATTGAATATATACCTCCTGCTACCTGTTATACTTGCTACTTGCGCTATCTGCTTATTACTTGTGCGTGAACTTGTTTTGGTTGCTTGTCTCTGCTGAATTATGCATGACAGAGGGACGGAGAAAGGGTGAAATGGCTTGGTGTTATGTTAGGTTTAAAATTGAGTGAGTTTAGGCAGGTTTAGATTATCTACCCCTATTTGTGGCTTCTGTTTAAAAATTAGGTTTTACAATTGTATGACAGAGTTCTAGGATTGCCTCTGGCATTTCCAGGACCTTATTTATTATATGCGTGGCACCTTTACCATGCTGAGAACCTTCGGTTCTCATCCCATACTGTGTTGTTATTTTCAGATGCAGGTCGAGAGACTCCTCGCTAGGCGTCTGGATTTTGAAGCAGAGTAGTCCCTGGGTTATTTTGGGTTTTATGATTGTATATATATATATGAACCTATGTACTTAGCTTGCTCTCCAAGAAACTTGTTTATTTTGTTCCTCATAGAGGTTAAGGGAGAGCTAGGACCTTATTTTGAGTTTTGAGTACTTTGGGATACTTGTATATGTATGTATATATATTCTCTGGCCAGCCTTGGCTTCGCAGGCTGAGTCAGGAGCTAGTTATGCTATTTCCTTGGCTTTCTTTTACTCTCTTGCTTATCTTTATCATTTCCTATTAGGTTTCTTAGCACGCAAGTAATCCTATTACTCGAGCGTTGCGCTTTTCATTTTGCGAATTTGTTTTACCCGTTTTTCAAGGCTCCTAGGATATTGTCTTTTCCACCATTATATGTATATATTTATTTTGTAGAGGTCCGTAACACCACACTACCTCTGTTCTGCGACTTAAGCGTAAAACTCTGTGTAGTAGGGTGTTACAATAGGTGCTAACTTTCTTGCGTCCTTTATACATGTCAATTAAATAACTTAGCGAATATGTAAAATAAATGGTATTGTGATAGACAAAATTAATAATTTCATTTTATTTCAGAGAAAATATTTATGTACTTAAATTTTAAATATAGTACTCTACATAATCAATAATTTAGAAAATTAAAACATTATTATTATTGCAAAGCAATCTAAAAAAATAAGTTAACAATACTTACGAAACTTCTTCATTCCATCATTGATAGATAAAGCCATGTAAATAAAAATAAGAACACATATCAAATAAAAAAACTTCTACATCAAATTGATGACATAAAAAATGATTTTTTTTACATCAAATTGATAAGAGAGAAAGCCAGATATATTTTTTACATAATAAATTTATTAATTGGAAATATAACTTAAAGTACCATAGAGTATTAATGAGCGGCAATTATGACTTTATGAGTATATTTGTGATATCTTCTAATGGTGTTGTCATATTAGTTGGACGACTCGATGTATCAATTTGTTTTCTTTATAATAACGTATTCTGGCCAGGTGTTGCTGCCTCTATTCTTTACTCATGTTTTGTCTTTGTCTCTTGGCATAGTCTTCCCAAGTCGGTCAACGACTTCCACGTGAATCTTCTATTGGTATGTTGTCAACTGTAATTAATCAAAACAACCATGTAAACATATTCTTTCACTTTTATTTAATGACGAAAAACAAAGTATATTAGGTTTTACGCTATATTTAGGTGAAGTGAGAAGGATAAATGAGAAGATGGATAAGAAACAAAGGAAGTTTTTCATCCTGTAGTAACAGTAATGTGAGAGAGAAAGAGATAATTATAGAAGTTATGTCGATGTATGAAATAAGAGAGAACATGAATATATGTGTGTAATAAGAAAGAAGATGAGATAGTGAGAATTTTTTAACGTGGAATAACTGACATATAGTGGAGTTGATAAGAAAGGACAAAATTGGAAAAAATTTTGGACACCAAAACTTGTTTTGCCATTATATATTGTTATAGATATATTTCATTTTAGAGGTCGTAATACCACACCACCTCTATTTTACGACTTAATTGTAAAGCTTTGTGTGGTAGGGTGTTACAGAAAGACTCCGATCAACCATTATCTCTAAACTAGATGGAGGTGTGCTTATAAAGATTTTGATGATCAGATAAGTTCGGAGTTCAAGAAATATTAGTATTGGGATAATTACCTCTCGCCTTTAATATTTATAGTCTTCAATTGCTAAAATAAAGGAGATTTTTATCAGATCCTCTCTCGTTTTAATGAGATACGATTGTAATTTTGTTGTCTGACCTTCTATTGAACTCGTGTGATATTTAGATTTAGTTTGGATTGGTTTGTAACACTATTTATTTTAAATAATTTTATCGAATTAACCAAATTATATGAAAACAATAATACATAAACCCTAAATTACCTATATCATAACAATCAATTACTAGTTCTCCTAATAAATATATTTTACATTACTACAAAACTAAAAATAATTAAAAATGAAGCAAGAATTGAAAGAATGACTAACCAAATTAAAGTGTCATTCAATTGTAGAGAGGGGTCAGAAAAAAATTATATAGAAAAAGTAAGAAAATTTATCCAAAGTGGAAATGATGAATTGAGAAAAAATTGGAGTTTTGTAGGATTTGAAAAAAATGGTACTTTTATGATTAGTAATGTTTTTACTTTAAAAATGTGTATACACTTGACTTCTTCAAGACACCTCTAATAATAGCATTCAGACTCAGAAAGATGCTCTCTAATTTAATGCCTCCCAACTAATATGAAAAATAAAATAAAATATACTACAGTGTTAAAATAGTAGTATCCAAATAAATAATTTAAAAAAATTAGTATTTTTTAGAATAAATTGTAGAGAAAAACAATAATACATAGGTAGAGAAGCTTAGAACGACATATTAAATAATAATACTGATAATAAATAGAGTAAAATTTAAATTTTATTCTAATTTTATTTATGAGTTTTTTTTTAAATTCAATCATACTCTATTTACAACTCTATCAGCATCCTGAAATTTCATATATAATTTTATTCGTAACAATTTTTTAATCAAATATTTAATCATTTATATTTCAAAAACATACTAATAAAAATAAATATAAAATTAAATTTATATTAAAATTAAAAATAATAAAATTATACTAAAATTTTTATTAAAATTACAAAAAAAAAGTTGTGAATATGATCTTTATCAATTTCATTATACATATATAATAATTTTTAACTATATTCTATAATATATTAAAGGTAAAAATAGATCAAATAAAATTAAGTTTAAACTTATATTTAACTTTATTTGCAGCTCAATTCATTTGGCTTTCCCCAACAATTATAGATCAAATTATCAACCCTACTGAAACAAATTAGAATAGAAGTTAGTATTGCTAGTCCTACAAAATATTGATTAGAAGTGGAGACTAAAAATAAAGAGCTTGTGAGGCTGGCCACATGTACATCCATCACGCGATAGGTTCCCAAATATGGACGATTGAATGATGCTTGCTTGCTGCTGCTTTTTTTTTTTTCAGTCCCGCTATATATATAATTTTTTTAGCAAATAAACCTAGTTAACCTTAATCCAACAAAACGCACTTACATAACAAGCGCATGAAATCACGCCGTTTTTCTTCGTAATTCTCTTCCAACATTTGTATCCCGCTTTCCTCCTCCTCCTTCTCCTTCTTTGCGTTCCTCCTATTTTTTCTTTGCGTTCTTTCTTTTTCGCGTGTTTCATATTCATCGTCGTTCTTTTTATTGAAGTTGTTGTTGCTGCATTTTTTTCTCCTCCTCTTTCTATTTATTTTGCAACATTATGTATTTTTTTTTCTTTGTTTGATTTTTTCTCCTAAGAAGAATTATGAGAAAATGAAATAAGAAGATGAAGAAGAAGCAGTAGCAGAAGATGAGGAGGGGAAAGAAGAAGAGTTTCGAATTATGCAAAACTTATCAGAATACAAATGCACCGAAAGTTTTTCAAAATACACCGAAAGTTTTTCAAAATACACCGAAACAAGAATGGAACAAATTCATCACAATAATAATTCAGATTCAGAACTCCTACACCGAAATTTTGCTACAAATACACAAAAATATTTCTTTTAATGCATTTTTTTTCTTTTTTTCTTATTTTTTTCTTTCCTTTAGTTGAATGAATGTAGGTTCATCATCTTCCAAAAAATTTTGCAGCATTATGTATTTCTTCTTCTTCTTTGTTTGGTTTTTTTTTGTTTTTATTTCTGTTAAGAGAATAAAACAAGAAGAAACTCGAAAAGGTAAAATAAGAAAAAAAAGATGAATAAGAAAAAAAGATGATGAAGATAAAAAAAAGAAGAAAAGCAGTAGAAGATGAGGATGAGGAAGAGGAAGAGGAAGAGTTTTGAATTATGCAGAACTTATCAGAATACAAATACACCCAAAGATTTCCAAAATACACTGAAAGTTTTTCAAAATACACCAGAACGAGAATGAAACAGATTCATCACAATAATAATTCAAATTCAGAACTCCTACACCAAAATTTTGCTACCAATTCATAAAAATATTTTCTTTAAATGCATTTTTTTCTTTTTTTATTTTTTTCTTTTATTTGAATGAATGTAGGTTCATACTCTTTCAAGTAATTTAGCAGCATTATGTGTTTCTTCTTCTTCTTTGTTTTCATTTTTGTTAAAAGGGTAAAATAAGAATAAAATTGAGAAGGTAAAACTAGAAGGAAAAGATGAATAAAAAAAGAAGATGATGATGATGATGAAAAAGAAGAAACAGCAGCAAAAGATGAAGAGGGGGAAAGGAAGAGTTTTGAATTACGCATAATTTATTAGAATAAAAATATACCAAAATATTTTAATAATAACACATAAATTTCTTAGTTTTTACACCAAAATTTCGCTACAAATACACAGAAATAATTTTTTAATGATTACAACACACAAATTGAGTTTGAAAACAACACAAAAATGTCTGAATTATCAACAAAAACACATCCAAATCAATTCTGGATCAGACAACGTTATCAATATGGCAAAAATTCTACGATAACGATAATAATAACGATGATACATATAATAAGAAGAAGACGACAATGACTATAACGATGATGATCATGATGATGAAGATGGAGGAGAAGGAGAAAAAGGAAGAAGGAGAAGAAATTTCAATAAAAATAAAAGGAGAAAGAGGAGGAGGAGGAGGAGGTGGTGATGTTGGTGACGACTATAACGAAAGAAAAAAATAACAAACAAAAAAGAGAAGAAGAAGAATGTGCGTGCGTAAATGTAAATAACTTATTGCATTTGTTTGGTTAATTAAGTTGTATGTAAAAATTATTTTTTTTAAACAGTTAATTAAGTATAATATAAACTTATGATGCACGGACACTGACACAGACACGGGACACGACACGACACGGGACACACCGACACGCGAATTTTAAAATCTTACATGATACGGGGACACGCATACATATAAAATATAAAGTATTTTTTAGATGAATCGTAATGATATTTTGATATTTTATTGATATTGAAATATAAATTAAATTTTTTTAATTATTTTTAATGTCTTATTTTAATTATATCAACTATTTAAAATATTTTTTTGTTTTAATAAATAATAATATATACTATATTTAAATTTCTTTTAAAAATATATGTTAAGAATAAGACTGAACACGATGATACGTGATGGTATTTAGGTGTGTTCAAATATGTCTAGAAAAGAATTTTTTATTTTTTATTAAGACACGATTGGACACAACAGACACGCGTGTCAGACGAATGTCGGCGAGAATCGTGTCTGAAATTTGTCACACCGGCAATTCAGTAAAGTGTCCATGCTTCATAGATATAAGCTAATAAATTTTAGTAGTGTTAAATAATCTTATCTAAGTTTTGTTATATATTAGCTCAAATTTAGGTTAATAATAATAATAATAATAATAATAATAATAATAATAATAATAATAATAATATGACAAGACAACGTGTAACTTGTGCAAGAGTGGTCAAAACCGAGATAAAATTATATTTATTTTATTAATCATGTTGTGATAAGAATGGGACGTGGATGCCCATTCCTATGAGAAGCTAACATTCTCAAGATAGATTGTAATTAATAATGTTGAAGAAAGTTAGACTTTCACAAGTATAAATATAAGGTTTGATCAGAAGCCATTTACACAACAATAATAACAGAACAAAAATATTATTCTTCCTTCCTTTTCATACAAATAAATCAATCCTCTTTTATGTTGCAATCAAATACCATTCTCCTTATATTACTATTACAATTCTTTCTCTTCTTTTATTTTATAAGTATTTTAAATTCTATTTTCTATTACTCTTTACATATAATATTAATAGCAATATTAACCATCTTTATTATATTGAGATAGTATCAAATACAAATCTCTCTCTCTTTATTTTTAATACTTTTTCTTATCTTTGTATATATATACACAATACAACATATAATATTATTATATATATATAAAAGTTATTGAGCTAATTATATTAATAATAGAGTCTTCTATTTATACATCTTTATTTTATATATCCTTTATTTTACAACACGTTATCAGCACGAGACTCTGATCAAATTTTTAGGAAGACTCATGTAATATTTTCATTATGTCGAAGCTCTCTCATCTTGAATTCAATGCTCTTGATATATCTGGAAACAATTATTTATCATGGATATTAGATGCTGAAATCCATCTTGATTCAATGGATCTTGGAGATACCATTAAGGCTGAAAATAATGTATCCCAGAAGGATAAAGCCAAAGCTATGATTTTTCTTCGTCGTCATGTTGACGTATGATTGAAAAATGAATATCCCACATTAAAAGATCCTGCAGATATGTGGAAAGACCTTGAAGAAATGTACAATCATCAAAAGACGGTTATACCTCCTCAAACCCGATATGTTAGAGAAAATTTTCTCGACCTTCCACATATTGATTGTGCTCCTGCAGCAGCAGTATTGAGAAAAAGAATTTAAAAATGTTCTGAGTTAATTTCTTGCTTTCTTGTTGCTGAACGCAACAATTAGTTGCTCTTAAAAAATCATGAAGCGCGCCCAGCTGGCGCCGCCCCATTTCCTGAAGCAAATGCGGCAAATTATAACCCCAGAAGAGGTAAATGACAAGATTTTGATAACAAGAAAAGTTATGGAAGGAAAAGAAATTATGCTCACAAGAAAAGATCTCACCAGAAGTGGGATAAAGAAAGAAACAATGGGCAAAGTATATCAATTGAGGATAAATGCTTCCGTTGTGGTGGAAAGGGCCATTGGTCACGTACCTGTCGTACCCCAAGGCACCTAGTTGATCTTTATCAAGCATTTTTGAAAAAGGATGACAAAGAAAAGGAAACAATTTTTTTTACAAATGATGAAAATTCCACCACTCATTATGATGTATCTAATTTCTTTAAGGATTTTGAAAGAAATATTGGCTATTTGATCAATGATGGAATAGTTTGATATGTGTATATGTTTGTTAAGTATTCATGTGAATAATTTTTACTGTGTATGTATTTCTACTCATTTTATTATTATTATTATTTGTCTTTAAAGGAAAATGGCAAGGACATATCCTGAAGATATTTGCCTTGCGGATAGTGCAAGATCGCACACTATTCTTAAAAGTGATATATATTTTACCCATCTTGTGCCAAAAGAAGAATATGTTAATACTATTATTGGCTCGGGCAATGTGATAGAAGGCTCCGGAAGAGCTATAATTTTGTTTCTTGGAGGAACAAAATTCATAATAAATAATGCACTATTGTCTACCAAGTCTCGAAGAAACTTGTTGAGCTTTAAAGATATTCACCGAAATGGATATCATATTGAGACTATGAATGAGGGAAATCATGAGTACTTATGTATCACAACTCATGATTCAAATAAGAAAGTTATATTAGAAAAGTTGCACTCACTTTCATCTGGGTTGTATTATACCAAGATTAGTGCAATTGAATCACATGCCACTGTAAACCAGAAGTTTACTAGTCCAGATGAATTCATAACTTGGCACGATAGATTGGGTTATCCGGGAACAACCATGATGAGGAGAATTATTGAAAATTCTCATGGACATTCACTAAAGAACCAGAAGATTCTTAAAACTAGTGAATTTTGTTGTGCTGCATGTTCTCAGGGAAAGTTAATTTTAAGGCCATCACCAGTAAAGATTGGATTTGAGTCCCCTGAATTCCTAGAAAGGATTCAAGGTGATATATGTGGACCTATTTATCCACCATGTGGATCTTTTAGATATTTTATGGTCCTCATAGACGCATCTTCGAGATGGTCACATGTGTGCTTATTATCTTCTCGCAACCTGGCGTTTGCGAGATTACTGGCTCAAATTATTCGATTAAAAGCACAATTTCCAGAAAATCCAATTAAAGCAATTCGTCTTGATAATGCTGGTGAATTTACTTCCCAAGCTTTTGATGCTTATTGTATGGCTAATGGAATAAGTGTTGAACATCCAGTAGCTTATGTTCACACACAAAATGGGTTAGCAGAATCACTTATTAAGCGCCTCCAATTAATTGCTAGACCCTTGCTTATGAGAACAAATCTCCCAACCTCGGTTTGGGGGCATGCTATTTTACATGCCACAGCACTTATTCGTTTGAGGCCAACGAGTTATCATCAATTCTCTCCTATACAATTAGCTTTTGGCCAGCAGCCAAATGTTTCCCCATTTAAGAATATTTGGGTGTGCAATATATGTTCCCATTGCACCACCTAATCGCACCAAAATGGGACCCCAAAGAAAATTGGGGATATATGTTGGATATGATTCTCCCTCTATAGTGAGGTATCTTGAGATACAAACTGGTGATGTGTTTAAAGCCCGGTTTGCGGATTGTCATTTTGATGAATCAAAATTTCCAACATTAGGGGGAGAGAATAAGCTTCCTGAAAAGGAACTTAATTGGAATGCATCATCGTTGATGCATTTAGATCCTCGATCAGGGCAATGTGAACTAGAAGTTCAAAAGATTATACATTTGCAAAGAATAGCAAATGAATTGCCTGATGCATTTTCCGATACAAAGAGGATAACCAAATCTTACATACCAGCGGAAAATGCCTCAATTCGAATTGACGTCCCAGTAGGACAAGTAGCCACTGAAGCAAATTCATGCCAGAAGCGTGGCAGGGCGGAAAATGCCCCAATTCGAATTGATGTCCCAGTAGGACAAATAGCCACGGAAGCAAATACACGCCAGAAGCGTGGCAGGCCTGTCGGTTCCAAAGATAAAAATCCTCGAAAGAGAAAAGAGGTAAATACGATTCCTGTTGAAAAAGACATAGTAAAGACACCGGCAGTTGTCCAAAATTCTGATATAACGCCAGAAGACGTTCAGGTACCTGAAAATTGTGAAAATGATGAGATCTCAATAAATTATGTCTTTACAGGAGAGAAATGGGACCGAAATAAGACAATTGTCAATGAAATATTTGCATATAATGTGGCATCAGATATCATGCATGAAAGTAAGGATCTTGAGCCAAGATCAGTCGAAGAATGTCGACAAAGAAATGATTGGCCAAAATGGGAAGCAGCCATGAAAGCTGAATTAGACTCACTTGCAAAACGTGAAGTCTTTGGACCTGTAGTCCGTACACCTGAAGATGTAAGACCTGTTGGATATAAGTGGGTATTTGTGAGAAAACGAAATGAGAAAAATGAAGTTGTGCGCTATAAAGCCCGACTTATGGCACAAGGTTTTTCACAAAGGCCCGGTATAGATTATGAAGAAACGTATTCCCCTGTAGTGGATGCGATAACTTTGCGTTATTTGGTCAGTTTATCTGCATATCATAAACTGCATATGCATTTAATGGATGTGGTAACAGCCTATTTATACGGCTCATTAGATCGGGATATCTATATGAAAGTCCCTGAAGGATTAAAGATATCTAAACCATCCAATGAATATTCACAAGGGCTATACTCAGTCAAATTACAAAGATCTTTATATGGTCTAAAGCAATCTGGACGAATGTGGTATAATCGTCTTACTGAGTATCTGGCCAAAAACGATTTCAAGAATGATGACATCTGCCCATGTGTTTTCATAAAGAAAACTACATCTGGGTTCATTATAATTGCTGTGTACGTTGATGATTTAAATATCATTGGGACTCCTGAATAGATTCCAACAATTATAAAAACTCTAAAAGAAGAGTTTGAGATGAAAGATCTTGGAAAGACTAAATTTTGTCTCGGCCTGCAGATCTAGCATATAAAAGACGGGATCTTTATTCATCAAACAACATACACAGAAAAGATCTTGAAGAGATTTTATATGGATAAGTCACATCCATTAAGTACCCCAATGATCATAAGATCTTTGGATGTGAAAAAGGATCAATTCCGTCCTAAAGAAGAAAATGAAGATATCCTTGGTCCTGAAGTACCATATCTTAGTGCCATTGGAGCACTAATGTATCTTGCTAATAATACGCGACCTGACATATCATTCGCGGTGAATTTACTAGCAAGGTATAGTTCCTCTCCAACCAGAAGACATTGGAGTGGAATCAAACAAATTTTTCGATATCTTCATGGAACGGTTGATATGGGATTGTTTTATCCCTATGGATCCAAGTCACAACTAGTTGGCTATGCAGATGCCGGATACTTGTCTGATCCACATAAAGGGAGATCTCAAACAGGATACCTGTTCACATATGGTGGTACAGCTATATCTTGGAGGTCCACGAAACAGACGATTGCTGCAACATCCTCTAATCATGCTGAAATACTGGCGATTCATGAAGCTAGTCGCGAGTGTTTTTGGTTGAGGAGTCTGATTCAATATATTCTGTCATCATGTGGACTGATTGATCATAAGATAGCTCCAACCGTCCTGTTTGAAGATAATACAGCATGCATTGCTCAACTTAAGGGTGGATACATCAAAGGTGATAGAACAAATCATATTTCTCCTAAATTCTTCTTCACTCATGATCTTCAAAATCAAGGGACGATTGATGTCCAACAGATCCGCTCAAGCGACAATCTGGCAGATTTATTTACAAAGTCACTCCCAAAATCCTCCTTTGAAAGATTGGTACATGAGATTGGGATGCGTCGATTTCGAGACATTAAATGATGTCGACAAGAGGGGGAGACTGTACTCTTTTTCCTTGGTCAGGTTTTTTTCCCATTGGGTTTTTCTTGACAAGGTTTTTAATGAGGCAGTCCCATCACAAAGGATTTTGTACTCTTTTTCCTTCACTAAAGTTTTTTCCCATTGGGTTTTTCTTTAGTAAGGTTTTAACGAGGCATAATCCTAAATGGGCATCCAAGGGGGAGTGTTGTGATAAGAATGGGACGTGGATGCCCATTCCTATGAGAAGCTAACATTCTCACGATAGATTGTAATTAATAATGTTGAAGAAAGTTAGACTTTCACAAGTATAAATATAAGGTTTGATCAGAAGCCATTTACACAACAATAACAACAGAATAAAAATATTATTCTTCCTTCCTTTTCATACAAATAAATCAATCCTCTTTTATGTTGCAATCAAATACCCTTCTCCTTATATTACTATTACAATTCTTTCTCTTCTTTTATTTTATAAGTATTTTAAATTCTATTTTCTATTACTCTTTACATATAATATTAATAGCAATATTAACCATCTTTATTATATTGAGATAGTATCAAATGCAAATCTCTCTCTCTTTATTTTTAATACTTTTTCTTATCTTTGTATATATATACACAATACAACATATAATATTATTATTATTATATATATATATATATATATATATATATATATATAAATTATTGAGCTAATTATATTAATAATAAAGTCTTCTATTTATACATCTTTATTTTATATATCCTTTATTTTACAACAAATCAAACATGGTTCTCTTAAAATTATAACGTGTATTTACTATAGGCATTTTTACTAATGTACCCTTCTTATATTACTTTAATTAATTATAACTAAAAAAAATAAAAAATTAGTTGTCACCTTAACTGAATGGTGACATTTTGGTATTTAATTTTTTTAAAAATAGTATTTAATAATAAATTTTGAAAAAGATAGCACCGTCATTATGGAAACAAAAATGTTTCTTAGGTTTACAAGTTTATATGGTGATAGGGCGTTGAAACTTGGAAGGGATGAGGTGGAAACGAAGAATATCGAGTATGACTAAGTTATTACAAAGATGATAATGATATGATGATGCGGTTAAGCTTATCCATATAAACCACAGACCAAAACCAAAATCAAGAATAATTAGAGCTGATGGGGAATAATAATAATAATAAAGGGTTGAATTTATTAAGACCACACATGGCTGTCTTTGTCTTGCTCCCTATTATCCCTTTTTTCCATTATGTCTCATGTCGCACAAACTTCCTTCTTTTTTTCAACCTTCTCTTTTCTTTTTTTCTTCTTCTTAATTATTTTTATTTTGGAATTCAATTATGATCTCTTTCTTTAATTTATAATTTTTATGATAATTCTATCATTTTTAATAGTATCACATATATCATCACATAGTTAGGGTTAGTATCACCTACTAATCTACCATTTTGTGTTAAGCTTATTGTTATGATAAATTTTAAGAGGTTAGTTTTAATAGTGTTTGAAAAGTATTTTAGAGTATTTGAAAATATTCTGGATGATTTTAAAAAATTTTAGAATATTTAAAAAGTCATAAAAAATTTTAGAAGATTTTAGAAAATTTTAAAATATCATAAAGCATTTTAAAAAAGTATAGATATAAATAGAAGTATGAATAGAAATTTAGAATAATTAAAAAAATTAAAAAATATGATAAATTAGATATTTGTAATAAAAGTTTTAAATGATTAATCAAGACAATTAGTTAGATTTTATCTTAATCGTCCATTGAAAAGGTGGATGACTATAAATAAAAGTAAAAGTTTGAGTTATAGGTGTATAAATCATTTGTAACAAACACTTGAGTAGGAAAGTGTTCTTTCTACCAAAGTTTTATTTCTCTTGTATTCTCTTGTGTTCTTAGCTTTCTTGCTAAATATTGAGAGTTAGACTTACTTGGCCTTAGTTCAAAAAGTTGAGTGAGTCTAAGTGTTGGCACAATAACATGAGAGTGTGTCCAAGACCGTAACAATTTGGCATCAGAATAAGGTTCGAGAGGGAGCACAAATAATTTGTGTGGGTATTGCTTCTAGTGTGACCATGGAGCATGTTGAGACTCAAAAGAAAAGGGATGTTATTCCTTCTCAATGGAAAAGCAAAAATGTGAATTTTTTGAGTGAGCCTAGAGGTAAGAATTCTAACTTCTTAGAAGAGAGAGTTTATTTCTTAGAGAATATTCTATCCTCCATGGATGAGCTCTTCCAAAGGATAGAACATGACAAAGAGACCCTCAAGACTCATGTATTGGGAGAACTAGATACTTTCAAGGAAAGCATGCTCCAAATAGAAGAGTAGCCTGAGAATACCTTGAAACTATTTGAGGAGGCTCCAGTTTGGTTCGGGAAGGCGAAGTCTTGACCTACTATTATAAGGGAGACAACAAACATTGATCACTCAAAGGCAAAGGAGTTCAAGGACGTGAGAGACGCTCGAAAGGTGGAGAATTTCTTATGGCAAATGGAAAGGTAATTCGAAGGACAACAGGTGGTCGAAGAAACAATAAAGGTAAGCATTGCAGCTCTCTTTGATAATGCTACTTTATGGTAAAGGAAAAAGTGTGTAGATACGGAAAATGGTACTTGCAACATAGTCACATGGAAAGATTTCAAAAGGAATTTGAAAAGACAATTCTTCCCTCAGAATATGGTCAATAAAGCAAGGAAGAAGTTGAGGAAATTGAAGTAGAAGAGTAGAATTAATGACTATGAAAGGTGTTTACTATTCTCACACTTCAAATCTCCAACTTAGTATCAGACAATGCATTGTTCTTCTTTATTATTGAACTCCAACCTTGGGTAAAGCAAGAATTATAAAGAAAAAATGTTAAGGGTGTCGATAAGACTATTGTGGTGACCAAATCACTCACTGAATATTATCAGAGAGACTCCAAACCAAAGTCTTTTTCTAAACTTAATTCTACTAAAGGTGAAAAAGACAAGGGAGAGAGTTTCTCAACAAAAAAGAAAGGTAGTACTCTTCAAAGAAAGAGTACGAGAAAAAGAAGAAAACTTTTTTGCCCAGGTTATTTGTGTGCAAAGAGCCACACCAAATGAAAGATTGCTCACAAGCTAGAGAATTTGACATCTATCGTCGAGGAACGAAAGGCTCAGTTCAGGTGACCGAACATATTGGATCTATCCAACTCATAAATGTTGTAAAGCACAAGAAGGTAGGCACCTGTAAAAAATAAAGACTTGATGTATGTCAAGACCTTTATAAATGAAAATCCCATCATGACTATGATCGACACTGGTGCTACAGTTGAAGATCACTAAAAAGAATGGATGGTTCAAACTTGTGAATACCAAGGGTGAACCTCTTAAGGTAGTAGCAAAAGAGTTTGAGATGATTCTTGCTTTTTGGAAGGGCATTATGAATTTTTCATCAGTAGTATCCATGGATGATTTCAAAATAGTCATCACACAAATGAAGCTATGAAGTTAAATATAATACATATGTCATACTACGACATATTATGCGTGATGGAAAAAGCGTTTTCATGCATGATCCCTACAATCTCTGAAATTAGAGGATCACCGATGATCTCTGTTATACAACTCAATAAAGGGTTCAAAAAGGGAAAGAAGACATATTTGACTCTATTAAAAGAGGAGTCAACATCTAAAGGAGAAAACATTTTTCCTAAAATCAAGAAAATTTTTTAAGAAAATAAAAATATGATGCGTCCTGAGTTGCTAAAACCACTACCACCTAGGAAGAATGTGGATCACAAGATTGAATTGGAGTCAGGAGCAAAGCCACCTACCTTATAACCTTACAAGATAACACCTTTAAAACCTGAGGAGTTGAAGAAGCAACTTAAGGATTTACTGGACGTTGGATTTATCCGTCCATCAAAGGCACCTTATGGTGCATTAATCTTGTTCCAAAAGAAGCATGATGGTTTGTTGAGATTATGCATAAACTATCGAGAACTTAACAAGGTAACCATCAAGAATAAATATCATATTCCTTTAATAGCCAATCTGTTTGATCAACTTGGTAAGGTCAAGTGGTTCTCAAAGCTAAATTTGCAGTCAAGATATCACCAAGTGAAAATTGCTGATGGTGATTAGCTTAAGACAACATGTATCATGGTATGGATTGTATGAATGGTTGGTGATGCCTTTTGGCTTAACCAATGTTCCTGCAACCTTCTGTACCTTGATGAACGAAATCTTTTGCCAATATCTTGATCGGTTTGTAGTGATCTACTCAAATGATATTTTTGTTTATAGCATACCTTGAAAAAATATGTAGAACTCTTACAAACCATATTCAAGATCTTATAAGAGAATAACCTATAAGTGAAGAAAAAAATTGTTCCTTTGCAAGGAACGAAGTCCACTTCTTGGGACATATCATAAAAGATGAAACTCTCCACATGAATCAATGGAAGGTTAAGGCTATCAAAAAATGAGAGCCTCCAAACAAAGTGTCTGAGTTGAGGTTGTTCTTGGGTTTGACTAACTATTATAGGAGATTTATTAAAGGATACTCCACCAAGGATGCACCATTAACTAACCTTCTCAAGAATAATCAATCTTAGAATTGGTCAGAGGAGTGTCAAAAGGTCTTTAATGAATTGAAGGATGTTATCACAAAGGGACCAGTACTAGCATTGTCTGACTACTCTAAGGTATTTGAAGTCCATAATGATACTTCTAACTATGCTATTGGAGGAGTTCTGATGTAAGAATATCATCTTATTGCCTTTAAGGCCACAATTTGAATGATACAGAGAGGTGATACACCGTCCAAGAAAAGAAAATGATTGCGGTGGTGCATTGTTTGAGAATTTAGCACCACTATTTACTTAATTCACACTTTATCGTTAAAACAGACAATGTAGCTATAAGCTACTTCTAAACTCAAAGAAAGTTGAATCCCAAACAAGGTAGGTCTTAGCTGAGTTTAATTTCGAATTTAAGTTCAAGCCAAGCAAGACTAATGTTGTAGCAGATGTACTAAACCGCAAGACTGAATTGATAGCCATTTCTACTGTCGAGGGGGCCATCAAGAAAGGGTTACATCATGATTTATTAGCTAAGAAGTTAGTGTATTTTGCTAAAAAAGAAAAGACCAAAAGATTTTGACTAGAAGATGACCTTCTCTATACCAAAGAAAGTAGTATATATGTTCTATAGTGGAAAAATCTGAGGAGAAAATTAGTAAAAGAATGTCATGACACTAAGTGAACTGGTCATCAAGACTAACGAAGGACCTTAGCACTCATTGAGTCTTTCTATTATTGGCTTCAGATGCATTATGAAGTGGAGAACTATGTAAAGATTTGTCTTGTGTGCTAACAAGATAAGATTAAAAATAAGACACCAAGTGGGTTGTTAGAACATCTTCTACCTTTGCCAAAGAAACCATAGAAAAGTGTGTCACTGGATTTCATATCTGTCTTATCAAAGTTTGAGGAGTTTGGATCTGTTAGTAGTGATGCGTGAGCATCTTTCTTATCTTTTCTTAGTGATTTACATGCAGATTTGTTGAATTAATTTAAGATTTAGGTGTTTTAAGCCACCATGAATGCTATTTTGAGTTGTTTTTTGATTTGATTTATTACAGATGGCATTCGGGCGAGTTTGGCAGAATTCAGAGAGAATAAAAGCTTCAAATTCAAGGTTGTCAAGCTGGCGCCAAACACCAGATGGCCAAGTTTGGTGACAGAACACAGAAAGCTCACTATCATCTCTACCATGGTGGCGCCAAATGCCACAAGCCAGTGTTTGGCACTAGGGACCTCGTAAAGCGTGAAAAGTTGCTGCTCAGGTAGCACCAAACACCACCAACCCAACATTTGGTGCCAGTAGCACAGACCAGAGTAGTCCCTACATGATTCATCACCAAATCTCTTGCTCTAATTTGATTTTTAAATCAATTTTGAATTAAGAAAATATATTTTTAAGTTTTTGAATTTAAATTTTGTATCAATTAGGATTAGATATAAAAGGAGAAGATGCCTTGGCTTAAGTCTGCTTTTTTCTGCTTCTCTTTTCTCCACACTTTTACACTTTTTTCTATTAGAGTTTTTTTGTACCATGAGCAACTAAACCTCCATTGTTAAGGTTAAGAGCTCTGTTATTTTAATGGATTAATACTATTGTCATTCTTCTCTTAACTAATGCACTGGTTTATTTTCAAGGATTGGTTTCGTTCTTCATCCTAAGAATTAGAGTATATTGAAAAATAACTCTTTTTCTAATTGAATTCTTGTTGAATCTTGAAAAAGTTAAATCACTTGAATAACAGTTTGAAATAAATTCCTCATAATTCTCTAATTACCTGGACTTAACGTGATACGTGACATATAAATATCTTATCTTTAGGTACCTAGGGATTGTGTGGCTTATAAACTAGGATTGGACTTAAACTTCTAATTTAAATTAAGTGACCAAGGAATTGGCGATTGGTTTGGTTAGAAGAGATTAAATTGTTAAAGAATTAGGGTTTAATCAATTAGGGTTTGCTATGAATTGAACCCTTGCTTGATTAAAGTGAGTAATAAGAAGTATTAATCCGAAAATTTAACATCTCCAAAACCTTAACTATTTTCACCAACCATTCATTACTTGCTTTCTTGAATTCTCTGATTCATTGCTTTATGATACTTGGAACAAAAAATACTTAAATTGGCTTGTCTGACTAGTCTAATCACTCAACTATTGTTACTTAGTCAATTAATTTTCGTGGGATCAACACTCACTCACCTGAGTTATTACTTGATATGATCCTGTGCACTTTCCGGTTAGTTTGTGGATTGTAAATTTCGCACCAAGTACTGGGGATTATCTAAGAACATCATCAGCTATCGAGATTCACACTTCACAGGACAACTATGGACATAGTTGTTCAAATTTCTTGGATCAAAGCTTCACTTCTAAACAAACTTCCATCCTCAAAATGATGGACAAAATGAGGGAGTAATGCCTTAGTCGAGTGCTACTTAAGGTATTTTGTAAGTGCTAATAAGAAGGATTAGACAAAATTTTTGGACATTACTCAATTCTCATACAATCTGCAAAAGAGATTAGACAAAACTTCTGGACATTACTCAATTCTCATACAATCTGCAAAAGAGAGTCCACAAGAAAGAGATCATTCGAGATCATGAGTAGACAACAACCGCTTACGCGTACTCTCTTTCTTCCCCTTACTCTTGAAAGAGCCTTGAAACTTGTCATATGGTTAAGTCTTGAAAAGAACAAGCAGATGTCACTCATTCTTATCTTGACAAGGCTGTAAAAAGGATGAATAAGTGAGCAGACAAGAAGAGGAGATATGCTAGTTATCAATTGGAAGATAAAGTAATTATTAAACTTCATCCACAACAATTCAAAGGCTTTCGCAAGGTCCATAAGGACCTGATATGCAAATATGAAGGATCATTTGAGATCACTGGATATGTTTGGGAGGCTGCTTATAAAGTACAACTCCCTCCCTTCTTAAAAATTCATCCAGTCTTCCATGTGAACGTGTTAAAGCCATATCACGAGGATATGGATGAGCCTAGTATAGGTGACTCGAGTGTTTGAGAATACTCTAGATAGTTTCAGAAGATTCTAAAATGTCTCAAAAGATCTCAGAAGAACCTAGAAGGTTCTAGAAGATTCTAAAAGATCATAGAGTATTCTAGAAAAATATAGATATAAGTAGAAATATAAATAATGATATAGAATAATCTAAGAGTTTAGAAAAATGTGGTAAGTTAGATATTATAATAAAGGTTTTGAAAGTTCAATCTGAACTGTTAATTAGATTTAATTATAATCGTCCATTAAAAAGGTATATGGTTATAAATAGAAATAAGAATTTGAGTTATAGATATGTGATCATTTATAACAGATACTTAAATAGTGAAATATTCTTTTCAACAAAACTTTCTTTCTCTTGTGTTATCTTGTATCCTTAATCTTCTTATTAGATATTATAAATTAGACTTACTTGATTTTAACTTAAAAAATTAAGTGAGTTCAAATATTGATACATTAGCATTGAAATGTGCTCAAAACCGTTACACTACCCACAATTTGATAACTCTTTAAACCCATTCTCAATTTTGAAATTAAATTGAGTGACAAAACCAAAAATTGCAACTTTTGGTGTCAACATTATCTCTCAATGTGTCACATGAGTATTTTACGGATTAGCACTAGGCACCAAAATATATATCAAGAAAAGCATTTGGGTTTGGTATAGATCAAATCAAGTTACCAAATAAAGAGTATATCATCAATTAGTAGTATTTGTGAGAAACTCCAAATATTGATTTCAGCGGTATCATATTGAAAAGGAAATACGATTAACAAATTAGGACGAATTTTAAACGTGGAAATGAAATATGTTAGAAGCTGGTGATGATAAGGTTGGTTCGAATCAATTCTACTGAACACACGTACCCGCACATAGGATTACATTACCTGGTTTTGCTATGATGCTTATCTATCTTAGAAATTTAATACTTAGTATATATGAATTTTTTTTTTTTTAGTGGGCAATACTTAGTATATATGATGATAATGGTGATAATAATAATAATAATAAGCTATTTTTAATACTACTTTTATTTTAAAATAACTTACATTAAAATTAAGAATGAAATTTATACTACTATTAATTATTTGAAAAAAGTAACTCATTTATTGGTTTTGAGTTTTGACTAGAACTCTGAAACAAACCGTAGATAATTTATCATTTTCCTACTCCATTCAAAGAAGCGAGAGGAACTACTTTCGCTTCCGTGTTTCTTTATTACTCTAAAATGTCCATATGTATGAATTGCTATATAAATGAATGCATTTTTTTAAAATATTATTTATAACTTAAAATTAGTCACTAAAATTAATTATTAATATATATTTATATAAAAATAAATATATAATTTAATTTAATTTATTTTTAATATATATATTTATATTTTAATATATATTTTATATTAATAATTAATTTTAATAATAATAAATTTTTAATGTACACTTAATATAATTTTTTTTCCCACACACTTAGTTGACAAGCTCCTTCTTTTATTATTGGATAAGATTCTTCCATTGATGTAAATTTTACATAATATATATATATATATATATCACCCGGTAAAGAAGAATGTGACAACACAATGAATGAAAATTTTTTTATTATATACATGAGTATAAAATTCATTATTCTTATTGCAAATAAATACACCAGGAATGTTCTTTCAATCTTATTTCAGAATGAGAGTGACTATTTTGTATTCTCAACTAACAAGAACGATCATCGCTTACACCCCTGCGAAGGAAGTCATTGTTATCTTTGTTGAAATTATTTACTAGTAATTAATAGAGGAATATAATGTATACGAATTGGTCCCATAAGAAAATTTCACTAATACTCTAACATAATTACATAATATTCTTGAATAATGCCAGCATGTTAATTGGCTTCTGCAGAGACCCTGCCAGCAGAAATAATTTTCACAAATTCAGAAATTAATCACTTTTATTTGTCATGGTTTATTACTCATAATCAATTGTTAGCAAAATTCATCTAATAGGGAGGTGTTTACACTTAATATACATTACAACTTTACAACTCAGCATTATCGTCACATGCAAACACAAACCCATATCTATTATCTAATCTAACTAATTATCACCATATCTTATCATATATGCCAAATACTTAAAACATTAATAACTATACAAACTCTATGGATCTAGCTATATATGTGGTAAAGTAAGAGTTTGTCTGAAATCATTTAATACGAGAAAAACAATTTTATTCTTTTTAAAAAAATAATATTTTATTTTAAATTTAATTCTATCATTTAAAATAACTATAATAAAAAGTATTTACAAATTTGATATTATTAATATTATTATTAATAAATGGTTATTAGCGATTTATATATTGTCAATAATAATAACGATATATAATACCATTTGACTAAAGGGACACAAATCTTTAAAAATAGTGTACGTTTAAAAAATTATACCTTTAATTAAAAGGACCCAACTCTTTAAAAGTGGTATATATATTTAAAATATTGTATCTATTAACAATAAAATTATAATTGTTGTGTGCAATATATATAAATAAATTCTTGTTCACTATTAAAAACACACTAATCAAATGTGTATTTTAATTATAGAGAGTTTTTTTTGTTTAAGAGAGTTAAGAATTTTTATTATTGCTAATTAAGAAATTCATTGGTTTTATTATATTTTGAGAGAGTATTGTCATCAATCCTATAATAACTAAATATGGAAACAGATATCTCTAAAAAAAAAGTGATTTAATCGTGGCCCGGAACCAAAACAAATATAAAATTTTGTCATCTTCTTAATCTTATTTTACCCAATATATAATATATTAATAGGATAGAATTCAATTTTTAATTTAGAATAATTTTTATATGAATTAATTTTTTTATAATTTTATTTTTGAAAAAAAATTATTATTTGTAAATAAGGATATTTTTATATTTGACATATTAAGGCTTGATTTAATAAAGTTTTTCGAAAAGGTATTTGTGCTTTTTAAAAGTACAAATATCTTGTTTTGTGTTTAGTAAATCAAGAGAGTCATGTATTTTGTGCTTGCAGTTTTAAAAGTTAGAGATGCTTTTAAAAGCACATAAGAGAGAATTTTTTAAAATTGGTTTGTGTTTATCAAAACTAAAGAGTCTAATAAAATCTCATACATTAATTAACATGTAAATTTAATTCTTATATTAATGTTTATTATAATATTTTTAAATTTTAAATGGTATTTTATTAAACGCAATTGTTGTTATTTATGCTTATTAAAAGTCATTTTTAATTTAATTCACTAAACACATATGCTATAACTTTTAGAAAGCTAACTTTTATAAATTATTTTTGAAAAATAAAAATTTTATCAAATTAAGACTAAATTTAAAGGGTGTGGGAATTAATTTGAAATTCAAATTTTTTTTATCTAATTTATAAATAAAAAAAAAGTTAAAATTAAAATTCTCAAAGAAATTTGTATCATTCATTTTTAGTGGTTTTAAAATAAGAAAAAGAATTCAATTCTTATGAATTCTAATTTTTAGCATTCCAACCAAATTATGAGTAACTAAGACTTTTATCAAGACAAAGATGCAAGCTTGGCTAAAGGTCCAACTGCTAGAGAATTAATGTATGTGCATGGCTCAGTGTAAACAGATTCCCAACGCTTGTCTTTGAACTTGTCATTGCCGTCAGGTCCACCAAGAATAGCACCGGTGAGCTCATTGGGGTTAGGTTGGTCTTTATTCAACCATTTTGAGAAGCTCGTGGGACAGTTTACTTCTTCATCCTTTGGCAACTTTTGCATGGATGCACCTCTATGGTGAGCTTGTGTTGGTGGGTTCTTCCCAAACCCTACCATGTATGATCTTCCTTCAGGGTTCTTCCCTAGTATATAATCCATCTGCAGTAATATTTTCCAATTAGAAAAAAGAGCTCAAATACAATAAAATCGTACTCAAACAAGAGTGTTAATAATAATAATAATGATAAAACTAACTTGTATCTTAGCAAAGGAGAGGAGGTGAGAGGGATCAAATTGTTTGTCTCCGCAAGTGATTTTCTGTTTATGTTTGGCAAGCAAATCACCATACACAGTGAACAACAATGCTGCCCCGGTAGCATATTGTGTGTTGGCACCATCTCTCAAATGAACGAACCCACCTATATATATTTAATTATATTAAAACACACATACATATAGAAGAGAAGCCATTTGATATTAATATTAATATTACTAACCAGGGGATAAGTTAATTTGATGATAGGGACTTTCCGGATGAACTGAACATATGAAACTATCGGCATGAACTTTGAATGTGTCCAAATTCTTTGTTCCTTCAAAATGTAACTGAGGAGTAGCAACACCAACACACGTGGTGTTAATTAATAAGATACACACTAATTAACTAAAACACTTTTTCATAAATAAATAAAGAACTAGTTAACCTTGGTAAGAAGGATTTGGGCTCCTGCATATTTAAGATCCCAATTAAATTCTGTTACGCTAGCACTTATCGATTCTTCTTCTATGTACTTCAAATACGCAGGCTTCCTCGTAGCCATGTATAACCATGTTGCTGCCCACATAAGTTCATCCTGTATTATCCAATAATTATTATAAACAACCACATCATCACATATATATAACATTCACTGGATAAGATTGATAGGAAATTATTACATTATAGCCTGAGTAAGAGCAGTAGAAGGGACACTCTCCATCATAGGTTCCTTTGTGTGATTTCGAAAACACAAAAAGCTGCCAATAAAATAAGATACAAATTAAAATAAGAGCATGATTGTGTTTAATTATACATAACAAAACATTGTAACATACCGATTTCGCTTTGTTAAGGAGACTATGTGAATATTTACGATCAGAGTCCCTAAAAACGATAGAAGCAGCCGCCATTGCCGCCGCGGTTTCAGCTGCAATCTCAGTCCCTGGCGTGTTACTATCAATCTTCAAAACCGTTCTTTTCGTCTTCATATTTTCCGGTCGAACCCAACAATGGTGATCCTCTTCCGGGTCTCCTACCTGAAAAACAATAATAAAATATACATATATTGCAACTTTTTATTTGCAAAACATTAATTATTACGTTATAAGGCTCTGCTTAGATATATATACCTGGACATATAATCTTTTGCGTCTAGAACTAGCTTTGAGAAAATAATCAGTGCCCCATCTAATGGCATCATGAACATTCCCCATTTCCTTTGTAGCTTCTAATTCTGATTTGTAAAAAATTGCAGCCCATGATAGGGTTGTAATAGTAAAAGCCATTGGGAGGCCATATTTTACATTATCCCCAGCATCATAGTAACCTCCAACAAGGTCCACCTACGTACATAATAAATAAATAAATAAATATATTATTATTACTTTTCTATGTTTGTATTTGAGATGCATTATATAGTTACACATACATTAGCTAGTTTTCCATCATCTAGGGCTGAGTCTTCCCTCCAAGGTACCCTGTTATTGGAAGGGAGTTTTCCTGATCTTTGTGCCTCTAGAAATATTAATGACTTGGTGAGAGCCTCCTTGTAATTGAGTTCACCATTCACATAATGCACCATCATCTTCATTTCCAACAATGTAAGCCATGCTACAATGATGCCCCAATAATGCCAACAATGTGATCTTTGTGTAGTAGTACTGCTACCCATCACGAATAAGACACTAGATTGAAGAGTACTCAAAATGGGGCAAACACAAAGTGACTTGTTTCTTTGCATGAAGCACTTAGGGTTAAGGGTTGGACTTTATATGTGAAGAAAAAAACAAACTTGTTTCAGTTGTTGTGTTCACAATGAACCAAGAAGTGGAATAACTGATTTAGTTTGTGTTTGGCGGGAAAAGTGATGGGGGAGTTTGTTTTTTTGTTTGTGCTAATTGATGGAAAGAAAAGTAGGGGATGGTTGTGAGAGAAAGAGGGGTTAAGGCTTTTGGTTTTTGGGTGAGAGTGGTTTACAACCTCCTGAATGAATCCAATTTACACATTATACTATTCTTAACATGCGGTGCCCAAATCAACAAACTAAACCATCTTTCCCTAAATTTCTTGGTGAAGCCAACGGTTTATTTCAACTTCAATTTCTATTAGCTTGCAGCCTTTACCATATTCTTACCTAAGATTAGTCATATGATTCTTTATTTAGTAAATAACCACGGCAGCTTTGTTCTCTTCACATTTTTATAACGAAAACTTATGTGCAGTCGTAAAAATAATTAAAATAATTAAATTATATTTAATCAAATATGTCAAATTATTTAAAAATTTTAATTTATTATTTTTATACAAAAATAATACGAACAATTACCTAATTTTATATTTACAAATATAATTGACTAGCATTGAAATTATTTCCGAAATCATAATCATAGGTTAAAATTTGAAAAAAAAATGATAACATTACTCTTATTTTTTTATCACTCCTTACATAATTATTTTTAAATTATATATTTGTATAAATCTACTGGAAAAAAAAAAGACATTATCATTTTCCTAAACAATCCCATCCATAATATTCTTGTACAAAAGTATAGTGTAAATTTTCACGCTCTCATCATTATATCTTGTTCATGTTGAGAAATAGTTCCAGTCAAGTCAACCATAGAAATGCATCTCATCTAGACAACAATTCCAGTTAGCAAGGGCCGAAAGCTATTCGGTTTCGTGCAAGTGTTCAAAATGATTGTAAGAATAAAAAACTCTCTTCAAAATATTACAATTCAAAACATGACATATTGACATGACAAGTTCAAAGCACAGACAAAACCCCATAAAAAAACAAATAATGGATATAAAATATGAAAAATATCATGGGTTACTTTCAATAATAATAATAATAATAATAAACAAGAGGATAATCACAAATCATGATGTCATTCTGAAAACTTCAAGCACAACAAATTTTTCCTTCTAAAGAAGATGATGATGGAAATGGTGATCAAGTATTTGAGAAGGGCCATTTTCACCAATATCCACCTCACTCAACTCAACAGCATTTTACTGAGACACAAAATCAACAAATGGATTTTAAATACTGTGGTATACCCAAACCTCTAATGTACCCAAAATCTGATAACCTCTTCAATGTAAAAATATGTTTCATCTCTCACTGACATATTGTCTTCCATGGTCACAATAAACCAGCTTCAAAGAGATTCCTCCGCCTCAATGTCTCGTCGACAAGCTTGAAAGTCTTCTTTACAAGCTTTTGATCAAGGGCGGTCGTCCTATAGACCTTGAAGACGCGATCCACGTGGTCAGGAGCAGTGCTCTGGAAATATAACTCTTCAAACTTCTTCTTCACAAACCTGCAGAGGTAGTTTATAAACACAACTAAGAAGAAAGCTTGAAGTAATAGGTAATAATGCAGAATTTGGAATGATAATAAGTTGCTTACTCATATGCATGCTCAATCTCTTGCTTCCCTGTAGAAACTGGCTGATAATCTTTGAACCATTCACATACATTGAGTGGGACCTGAACAATGAAAGACACTGCATTAGACCGAAATGACGACAGCTTCAACCAATAAAAAGGTGTGCATTGTACAATGTCCGGAGGTTCTTACCTTCAGGATCTTCTTCTCGAATATGTCGAACTTGTTTAAAAATAACATGAAGGATGTTTTCTGTGCATAGAATGGAAGGGGTGTTATTATTCATTGACAGATGCAAACATTAATTGTTATCATCAGTTCTTTATTTTCCATAAGTATAAATAATATATATAAAAAAAAGGTAGTATGGAATGAAACCTCAAAACATGGCTGCTTAAGGACCCACTCAAAAAGTTCCTTAGTCTCCATCATTCTGTTTCTGTTCTCATCCTCAAAAAGCGTTTGATCATACCTGAAACGCAAATATCATGTCAAGACCATAGTAGCTTCACACACCTGTTAATTATCAGTTATTACACACCAAACTCTTTAACATTACTAACACCAAACATGCTAAATCCTTACCTACAGCACTAGAACGAGTTTCCGTTATTCATCACTTTCAAGTAATTGGTAAGTGCTTTTAAGTGCAAGATGATAACTCATAGAAGGTGTATACTCATAACTAAGTTATGCAGCTAAAATTACATTATTTTGTAATCATATTAATATACGCAAACAATTGGTAAATCATACTCGCTAATAGCAGCACAGAATATTACAGCTGAAACTCCTTCAAAAAGATGGATCCATTTTCTCCTTTCATTTCTCTGGCCCCCAACATCAAAGAGTCTATAGACCTCACCGCTTTTCTTGTTTTCTCCAACAGGGCTGTCAAAATAGCAAAGACATACCAATCAAGTTGTTCCACTCTCTATACCAG
This sequence comes from Arachis stenosperma, assembly GCF_014773155.1. Taxonomy (NCBI): domain Eukaryota; kingdom Viridiplantae; phylum Streptophyta; class Magnoliopsida; order Fabales; family Fabaceae; genus Arachis; species Arachis stenosperma. The sequence continues at coordinate 113,327,177 of NC_080386.1, read as the reverse complement.
ATTAAGATTTGAGAAAAAGCAACATGACATTATAAATAATAAGTAACCAACAAGAGCACAACTGCCTTCATGCGCACATACATGCCAAGACTGAATCACACTTGTCTCAATCTAAGGTTGTGAATACTTATTAGTAATAGGTAGAGAGAAAAAGTAATAGGTACCAAGATGCTACAACATTGTTTCTATATAAGCTCAAGCAACAGGAATCAAGCTAAAGGGTTAATATTCCAAAAGCTATAATTCATAACCAAGGAATTGCACTCAGTAAATGTAGAATCTAATTTATTGTCCCCTTCAGAGACTGCTGAGAATTTATATATGAAGAGTAACTAGTGAGACTAAAGACTGAATAATGCATTTGTTTGAAACTACGATTTATGCCTTCATTCTAAGTTGGTTAACAATGAGCAAATATACAGCACTACTCAGCATATAAAAATCTTCAATCCAGTATAAGGGAGGGTCAGAAATAAGCATTTGACTATCATTTCAGGTCAGTATGTTCACCTGAACTGGATTTCCACAACACCTGTTGTACGAACTCTTGCATACAGAACATCCTCCTGTATAATAGTGAAAGAAATATGAGGTATTTTACAACAATTTCATATTGACGGTTCTATAAAAGAAAAAAATATAGTGTGCTTGGTGTGGTGACTACATATCAGGTAACTTTTGCAGCATCACAATTGACAATATTAATATGCTTGCAACTACTAGAAAGTTAAATTGAATCATGGATAAAAACAAGTTTAGGACAGCAAACAGAGCTAACTGCTGATCAGATTTGTGATGAATAAAGCAAGATATGATCATTAATATGGTTATTAACAAAACATGATCTACAACTTTTTTTTTTTCAAATTTTGGACTGCCATACTTGGAACATTTAATACACATAGCCCAAATAGAAAAGAAAGGTTTGTAGTATACTAAGAAAATAAAACACATTACAGTAACAACAAAAGAAAGAGTGAAAAACCAATCTTGGATACCTTTGTTGGAACATAGTTTGCATCAGCCAGCCTCTGCAAATTTTCCATGAAATAATGGGTACAATCTGGAACTTGAAGTTCATTACCACGGGCATATGTTTCCTAGAGCAAGTAAAATGTTGACATAAATACCAAGTTATTTATGAGAGAAATACCAAAGGCAACACAATCAAAGTGTGCAATAGAGCCACCTGAATTGCAGCATCCTCCCACAGAGTCTCTATTTCCTTTGCAAGCTCCTTGGTGAGATGTGGGTAATCGAGCCTGCCTCCAATTTCCGAGAGTTTCTCACCAATACCCTGTCATAAAATCAATCTCTTTTAAATAACAAGACTTTTGACATACAAGTTAGACAACTGCAACAGATGCTTCAGAAAAGAAACCTAAATAACTACCTGCTTCTCACTGGATATCAAATACTTTGAAGAATCAATATCATTCTGAGCTAACTCCTTCGCCCCATCATGCAGTAGCTGTTTAAACATGTTAAGCACAATCTAAGGAACCATTTTCTCAAATATATCCAATAAAACTCAACTCACATTTAACTTTTTGTTGAAACTATGGTGGCACTATTAAGCTCTATGTATTTTTAAAAGAAAAATAATCAACACACCCTTTCAAGTATTGCGTACTTTTATTGTCTGATACACATTAGCATGAATGACTGGTATGTAGCTTTTTAGCTCTGCCTCATCAAAGCCCGTTTGAAACAAAAGTTTTATCTGCATATTTCAACCAATAGGCAATGTCAGCACTCAATATAAGGTAACCTAGCAATCATATATTATCCTAAGAAGCTGTAGAGAACATGCAATTTCTTGCCTGCTTAAAGATTGTAGACTTCCCTGACTCTCCAGCACCTAAATAACAGAGAAATCGATTCGTTTATTTATGCAAGTCCACAAAAGATAACATCAACAAAAGCATGCAGGTTGTAATTGTGGCATATATGATTATTTCTGCTCTTGACAACATCACAACTGAAGTAATGTTAGATTCCAAGTCCTTCTAGGAGTTTTAATCCTTGACTAATTTTATGCTTGGGAACTTATATGTGGAGTATATACAATAACACAACTGTGAATCTGTGATATAAAGGGAAAGCTGACCCAGATGAAACAAACCTAGTAGTAGAAGTTTCTGAATATGCTTTTCAGCCTTTGTTTCTAATTCTATTCTTCTCTCAATTTCTGCAGCCTGCAAAAGCACAACAGCTTTATCAAATTAGATCTCATTTTAATGTTTACAATTATCTGTGGCCTAAGTAGTATGCAACTTTTCAAGAAAAGAGAACCTGTGCATTTTCTTCAGCCTCGGCATCATTATAACGACGATTCTTGCTGCAGAGTGACCCCATATGTTCTGTTACAAAAGATAGCATAGAAGATGCACTAGTCAAGCTCCACCAGAAATCAGTGTTTCAATGCCCTTTTATAATGCATATGTCAAGTAGTGAGCTTGAGTTCACCTAACAAGGAACTAGAACAGTGTCAGGAGCATACAAACACAAGCAGGTTCCTCCCCAACCCCTCTCCCTTCCAGTGGAAAATCTTAGGCCAATTCATATGCTGATACCTCCATGCAACTTGCCATGGCATAATCAAATCAAATAATATATTCTCATCCATGTAATAAGACAAATAAGCACATAAATCAAAACAGACTTAAGGGTACAGCTGGACAGCAAGAACAGGTTGAATCAAAATCTGCATCGAAGTATGTGTTTGTTTTGTCTTTCAAAACATCAAAACATGTATTGTCAAAATCACATTCAGTTAAATTTTAAGTCCCCCTCCCCCCAAACAAAATAAAAAAATAAAAAATGGTCGTTGAATCAAACCATAATTTGCAAATTACCACCAAAATAAACTCTTAGCCAAAAATATTTTCCAAATCATATCCAAGGTTTAGCATCATTCTCTTCCAAGTTACTTGATTAAGGTGCTGTATTGAATATCCTAATCTCTATGCAGCATATGGAGAAAAATAGTGATCTAATCATGAACTACGCATGAATGACTAAAGTTCAATTTACAATTTGCTGTGTGTACCAGTATCTACAACTTGAATTTTTTTTTTATTTCTTTTGCTTAAGACCTTTTTGTTACCTACCTATGACTTGGGGTTTACCACACAGCTAGACCCCATCAGCACATAGAAAAAACAGCATCATAAAGCTCCATTTTTTTTTAGTTTAATATTTTTTATCAGCTAAGCAATACAAGCTGGACAGAAAGAAACTAATCATTTCAAGCCTTGAATGATGATTCCCTCCTCACTGAGCAAGGAACATTTTTTTGCAGTTGAAGTACAAAGAAAAAGCACGAGTATTCAGAGTACAATCACCTCAAAGGGGAGTTCACATCAAAAGGAGAATAACATAATAGAAAACTGTCAAAGAAATCAAATGTAAAACACACACACACACACACACACAAAATATGAAGAGAAAAATAAAAAGTGAAATAAACAAAGAAAAAGAAAATAATAATAATAAAGTAGCATATATGCGCATCTCGATCTGCATGTTTAACACCAAATACAGAGATCTCCTGAACAAAAAATCCTCCAAACTCCATAAATAAAAGATCTTGAATTAGGAATGCAACAGAAGAAGAGAATGGGTACCTGAAAAGAATCAAAAGTGAGTTTCTTTTTGCAGGGTTTTGTGGTGGAGCTGGAATATGCTCCTAGATTTGGTGGATTTGTGAGGTGTGAAGTGTGAAGTGTGAAGAGTGAAGTGTGAAGAAGTGAAAATTAGAAAGCAGAAAGCAAGTTCAGCAATGTTGTTCTAATGTGGGGGAAGATATAGTATTCTAGTTCTATCCTACTATGGTATAATAATAATATTAACAATATTATTAATTATTAATAATTAATGTTGGTTAAATTAAGGTAACAATGGCGCATATAATATAATAATAAAACGCATGTTGTAACGGTGCGGGTAATAACTAATGGGCATAGTGATACAGGGATGAATACAGACTTAAATTAAATATATACGAAATATGAGATTAAAGAAAAAGATAGAAAGGGGTCTGTTTCATACTGAACCTTGCAGAAAATAGCACAGGACTGGTCATTATAGTTTGGACCATTGGATGAGGCACTAAAATTAATCTATGGTCCTTAACTTAGTATCTAACTGCATAACATAAAATGCTTTATTCGGAAGAAAAGAAATTAAATGAGGTATTTGGTAATTGTGTCATGTCATTAGTAGAAAATAAAGGGGTCCATGGGTGGGCCAAATCCAATTCTCCAAGAAGAGTTGGATCTGTAAATAGCAACACTTGGATGCACATTAGCGTCTCAATCAAACCATCTCAACCGTCCACTTATCACGTTATGGACAAACTCAATAAAATCATCCTTATAAATTCAAGAATGTAACGTAACTTCAAATTAATAAAACAAACAGCATTTTGTTTCCATCAACAACGATTCATTTCCAAGCCTTTTCACTTTTCAGGTCAATTTTTGTAGCTGATTCCCAATTCAGAATATTTATTATTATTAAATATTAATCAACACCATTGCTCTGTTTTTTTTTTTTTTTTTTGCTTTTTCTTTCCAAATTTGTGACATTCTCGTATCAATTTGGTGCCAGATTTAATATCGGATGTTATAACTAAGCAATCGGCATCATACTGATTTTCGTGTTGTGTAGCTTACGAGTTGTGCCAGAATTATCTTATGTAGAGAAGACGATGGTTTATAGGTATTTTTCTACGTGTCATTCTGAAATTTAGGAAATAGATTTTTTCAAATTTTTTTTGTTTGAATTTTATAAGTAGAAGTAAGAGAAAATATAAAAAAAAATATTAAAGAATTAGAGATTATATTTTATTTTTTTAATTGAGAAAAAAATTAAGATGATTTATTTCTTGAAATTTATGCTTTTTTATTTTTTTTCTTGTTAAAAGTTATATTTAAAATTTTTTAAATATTTGTCCAAAAAAAATTAATAAGAACTTACATTAAATATTTTTCAATTGTAATGTCTCTTAAATAATTTGTAGTTACAAAATTATCTACCAGATTAAATCGAGAGTCAATTATTAAGTTTAAATTGATTGAAATCCTGTTGGAGGTATAAAACTTCAAATATTTTGTAACCTTACATTTTATAAAGGCTAAGAAGATGTGTTACGCTTACCAATTAAAAAATATTTATACAAAACATCTGAACATTAGGTTTTCAATACAGTTATCATGTATTTATTAATGTAATAAATTTAAAAATTTTATTGGTGATAATCTTAATATGATGTCTTAGATTGCGTTAAAATAAAAAAAAAACTAAAATTAAAAGATTGAGATTAAATTAAATTTTGGATTAATCTCTACATAAAGTGTTTAACACGTGAATATATAACTTCCATTTTTTAAAAGATTTCGTTTTCTTTTTTCGAGTTTCTTGTCAAATTTGCTCGATCTCTTTCGTGCGTTCTTTTTTTGTCTTGGATCTTCTTCTGTTTTTTTTTTCATAGTTTTTTAAATCAAACTTTGAAATTGTTTTGAAGATAATGAAATTTCAGAAATATACCCAAATGATTACAGAAATACACCAAAAAAATTACAGAAATACACCTAAAGGATTATAGAAATACACCCAAACGGTTACAGAAATACGCTCAAAGGATTTAAGAAATACACCTAATATCAGGGGGAGACAGTATATTTCTTCTTGAAATCTTTTAATGTTTTGCTGATTAAAGATGAGGCACATGGCAGAGACAATCTAGAAAAAAAATCTAGAAGAATAGTAAAACAGTACCTTGAATAATATTTCTTCGTTTTTTCTGGTGATTTTTTATGGAGATTTGTATCTTTTATTCTTGATTTCTTCTACTCTTCGCAGAATCGTAGTTTATTTCGAATGCCGCTTGAATCTTGACGGTTTGCGTTTTGATTGAGGAAGAAGAGGAAGAGTGCGGCATAATGAACATGTTGTAAGGCGCGTGAGTTGGATGCTCAATTTAAAGAAGTGGTGCGCGTATTTTTTTCTTGGATTTGGACCAACTTGTATAGCTTGTAAAACAAAAAAGCTTGTATGCGTAGCAGACCTCTTAAAATTTTAACTTGTATTTAGTATAAATTATACATGATTAAGTTATGTCTCAATATCATATTTAATTTAAAATAAATATGAGACTAATAGGTAAATTTATAATTTTAAAAATTAAATATAAGTATTTTTAAAAAGAATTATTAAAATTTCAACCTTTAACCTTAAAAATTTCAGTTCTTTGTACTCATATTTTTTATAGATACCCAAAGAATTGAAATCTTGTGTCCCACAATTAAAATTTTAATTTCAGTCTAAAAATCATTAAACATAATACTTATTATTGGTACTCAATCTTAGTTCTTTAAAATATATGCTAGCAAAAACCATTTTCCTAAACTAAATTAGTAATTGGTTTAGTTGTGAAAGTTTTGAACATTATACAAAAAGTTTAATTAAATTTTTTCATGTAGTATTTTTTTCTCTCTTGACTCTAACAAGGTTTTTTTATTTAAATAAAAAATTTAATATTTATCAATTTATGTAAAACTAAAAAGATGTACGTTTTTATACAATGTTAGATCATTTCTAAAATAAAACTTCAATTTGCTTGCGAAATTAATTTGCCCATATTTTTCAGGTAAGACTGCGAAATTGGGATGAATTGTTAGCCAATATTTCACATTGTATGAATGTGAAATCATGGAAAAACTGTTTCACTGCATTTATGCTTTCTATAGCTATAAAATGGTGAAAAAATTATCTAAATAGAATTTTAAATTCTCTTACTCCAAAAAAAAAGGGCAAAATTTTCGTATATATAGCAAAACCAAAGCAACCATGGGAAGGAAAGTGTCGACTTGTTGGGTTAAATAGTGAAATAGATTAAAAAAAATAAAATAAATCAAGACTCAAGTAATAAGTAGTTAGTTTTCTATTACTTCAGTTTCTGGTGTCTATAATTGAATGTTAATTGGTATCCTAAACTATAAATAACATACTCTATGTAAATAATAAAGAGTGGCATTCATTTTTTTAATTATAGTTTTTATTTATTTCTTTTGTAAGTTATTTGTTTTTTGCTTTTACACTATTTTTGTTTTTTGTTGAGTGAACTTTCAATTTGATTTCTGTCTATTTTTAAGAATGGCAACGCCACCCCTCAAAATAAAAACGATCCATTTCGGTCCCTATCTCCTAATTCCGTCATACAACGCAGTTTCTGCGCATTATTTTCTGGCGAGGGTTGACAAAAAATATTGAGCTGTCACGTTTGAAGCGTGACATGTCACATGAATTAGCTGAAGTGTTCATTCAATGCCTAATTAGACAAGTTCAAATGGACAGAGACTAAGTTGTCCAACTTCCTCACTTTAAAAACAACGTTGTTTACGTGGGAAGTAACATTTCAGTTGCTTCTCAAATGTTGTGTTTCCATAAAACCCCATCAACGAGCTTTCACATTTACAAGAAAAATGTAGCAGAGGCATGAGCAGCAGTAAGGAGCATGCGTCGAGTTCCATTGGTGAGAGTGGAAGAGAAGCTTTTAAAGAGGAAGGCAGAAGTGTTATAAGCGTATCTGCAGGAAGTGTTGGTGGGCGAAGAAGAAGAAGATGTTCATTGCTCTACGATGCCATTGTGGGGCGCATGCAATACTGTTTCTCTCCTTAACAGAATTAAACCCTAACAGATTATTTTATGAATGTCCACACTTCAAGGTAATTTCAAATTTAATTTAAGTTTCTTTGATTTTAACTCCTTGTGACATCTTCTTAGCTGTGGGTATATTGTACAAAGTTCAACACCTCATTGCAAATACTTAGCATGGTTGGATGATTATGTTGCATCATTTGATGAGTTACCAAGAAATTCTCCTTTTATAGAGGGGTGAAAGCCAGATCAAAATTAGATACCTGATGCTGCTGTTGTTGATGCTGAAAAACTTAGAGAACTAGAGGATAGAGTTACTGGGTTAGAAATTGAAGCTAAAAATTGTAATATCAATAGTGGTACTAGCTGCGTTAGTGTTAAAGTTATGGTTTTTACTTTTGTATTTGGAATTGTAATCTCAAAATTTGTTTAAGGCATTTGGCTAGCATAAAACCTTATATCATACTAGGTTTAAAGTGTATGTTGTTTTAAAAAGTGTATGTTGTTTAAGGCATTTGGAGTAAAGTGTATGTCTACCTTTTAAATTGTATTACTAACTTCAGAAGAATGTATGTTGTTTGAGATGAGATAATGTCTTGCTTTAATGAAAACGATCTGTTACTACTTTAGTGCATTTTAGTCTGTAGTTATACAAATTTCTCAATGGACAATATTAGATAAACAAATCAAACAGATGCTTTATATAAAACAGCTACATAAAATAACCAATCATATCCTTGTTCAGCATGAGAAAGGGACAACATATAACCCTTTAACAACAAAAAGAAAGGCAACATGTAGCCTTGAATCAAAACAGCTTCCAACTCAGTCTAGTAGAGTTTTAAATTGACCTAAACATGCATGCATACACTTAATTAAAGCAAAGTTTTTTCTAAATTTGTAAACATCGACATCAAAGTAACAATAAAAGGAGTTCAATTTTATATCATCTAAGTCAACAGCAACACATCAGAGATCATGTCTGCCTCGGAGGTACAAACCCACGGGTAGGAATGAACTTGAAAAATCTTATTGCAGTCCCAGAATTTGCTGCAGCCATAGTCTCAGCAGAAATAGCACTTATTGATGGCGGATATTGGTAGCTGTTGTCCTTGGTTCACATTCTGTTTGGTTGGAACACAGGGTCTGAGACCTGATGCTGGAGGACCAGGTGGTAGAGTAGATAGTCCAAATGAAGGTGGAGCCGATATAGGAGCAATCAGGGGCCTAATAATAAGATGTTTTCTTCTCTGGGCATGATTGAAATTGGAGGTGGAGTTGGATTGAGGAGGTGATTGATTCAGGTTGAAGGAGTTTGTTGCAACCTGTAACAAAAAATCAATGAGTTAATTGGGACACATAGGTTGAACAACAGTGACAAACCACGATACCTCTTCTATTTGGGGTGTAGTTTGTGAAAGGGAAATTTCGTCTCTCTGTTCATAAGACTCCAAATTACCCTTCCTTGGTAATGTCTTTAGAATTTTCTTCTTGTTCTTCTTTGCTTTTGTCTATCACAGTAACACAAAACATGTGAGTATAAGGAGATTATAATTTGTAACTTAAACAGCAATATAGACATATAAAGATTTCATAGATATTACCAATTGATCCATAGGTGGTGTAGGTTATACATTATCATTGTTCAGACTAGAACCTTCATCCTATTCATATAAACAAGCTAAAATAAGTGGTGTTTTAATATATGATACATAAACCCTTCATAATTTTCACAGGTGACTCTTAAACCCCTAACAATTTACAAAGTGGTCCAGTTCGAACCTTAATTACCTAGCCTCTGTTCTGGCTTAGGTCAAAGGGTACAATCTGTAACCCCTTTTCCTTAGCAGCTCTTCTCTCCTTCTTTGTCAATAGTTGCCAATTTGGATCTTTTGGGTCATTCTTACAAGTTTTGTAGTAATGCCCAAACTGTCCACACTTGCTGCACGTCACTTCAAAGGTTTTTCTAGCTTTAGTCGTGTGCATCTCAGGTTCTACATGATCTACCTTCCTCTTCATTTTAGGGTGATGAGATGGTCTTTTAATGTTGGGTGGTTCTGTCCTTAGAGCATCACAAGGGGTCCAGCACTCCTCTGAGTTAACAGGTTTGATGCAATCCATATATGTTGCTTTAATTGCTTGCACGGTGAACCATTTATGAACATATTCTTCTAGCTTGAGTCCAATTTTATACGTTGCTGCAACTGCATGACAGCAAGGCATTCTTGAAAACAAATACAATCCACCCATGCAATCTACAACAAATTAAGTATGAATTAGAAATCAATGTCACAGTGAGGCAATAGATACAAGATAAAGTAAAACATAAGTTACCATAGGAATCAAAGTATGCTGACCATAGGTAAAATAAGTATGGATTAGAAATCAACTTCACCAGTAAGTTGCCAAACATTACAAGTGCAGGTTCTTTGTTGAAGGTTAACTCCAACCTTGCTAGTTCCTCTATGAACCTCAAACAGTACTCTATCATTGTCTCCAGCCCAGATGGCTTTCCACTTGTTAGCTTTAGTCTTGATAAACTCGTCCAATTTCTTTTGTTGTACTAGTGCCAAGTGACCACTGTGATTCTCTAGCTTCTTCTTATGTCTTTTCATTTTGCTCATTAGGTAGCATCTTAAATCTTCACACATTGTTAAGATTGGTTTCCCCCGATACTCTACGATCTTGGCGTTCCACACCTCACACATATTGTTGATAATATTGTCCACCTTCGGCCCATGATTGAAATAAGCCTTCGTCCATACTGCCAGATCAAATCTCTGGAGATACTCCCATGCTCCCAGATTCATTGTCTTCATTTTCTCCATGCAGCGATTGAACTCTTGGAAAGTTGTGCATCTTGCACATTCCCATACCATTTGCTTAGTTTGTTAGTCTTTAAAGTGTGTGATAAAGTTTTTTCAGATATGAAGCACACAATTTCTGTAGTGTGCATTAGGAATTACTTCTTTGATAGCTAATTCTAACCCTTTCAATTATTAGACAACCATAAAAACAAAAACAATTTAGTTCTTTGATCCTCATCAGTACTTTTATCTTCAGTTTCATACCCAGCAACCTCATTACTCATGTTCTTCTTTGTTGAAACTCCCTTTTTTGGAACCTTTTTCTTCTTCTTTTTCTCTTCCTCACTACTGCTATCATTTGTCTCATATCCAGGAGTAGGAGGCTTGTAAGGCTTATCCTCTGTTGTCTCATATCCATCTCCAGATGATGATGACGAAGAATCCAGCACAACAGTCTCCTCAGCCATACATTCTCCAACTACTTCAAGCATGTCCACCTCGTGTTCAAAATAGATGTATAGCTCATCAGTTTTCTTGTACCTCAACTTACCCTCCCCCATCTGATTAATCTCTATATCTCTTTTAATTACATGAAGTCCAGCTTTCATGTTAGGTGCTCCCATATTAACCAGAACATCTGCTTATACTCTCGGTAACCCAATTCTTTAAACAATTCAATGAAGTCAAAGAAATTTACGTAATCTGAGTCTAAAGGAAAAAACATCTTCACTTTACCATCCAAGTAGCAGAGAACTCCCTCAGAGTCTCTGACAAATCTTACCCCATGGTGAAACATAGAAATGACCATATATTCAGACATCTGCAATCATATTTATTCAAACTTTAATAACATATCCTAATAATAAAAATTTTTAAACAAATAGCTAACCATGACTGCGTTATTTAACTTTTACGAAAATGCACAAAATTTATTCATATTTAAACTTTTCTATAAATAGGACCACAGAGGGTTGCAGACAACAATGGTGCGTTGTCAGAATCAGAATCAGAATGTTGGACTACACAAAGCACAACGGACAAACACTTTCTAGAAAGTCACTGACCTAAACTGTGTGAAGCGTCCTCAGAGAATTCCATCCAGCTCTGTCAATAACACCACCAACCTGCCGTCAACTATGACGTCGTCAGCACCCTTGTAAGCAGCAACGTCAGCGCTTCCCTCCACCAACCCAGCATCCATAGTGGTCTCGAGAAGTGAGAAACCTTTTCTCCTTGGGTTTTCTTGTAAATGTGAAGGCTTGTTGATGAAATTTTATGGAAACATAACGTTTGAGAAGCAAGTGAAGCGTTTCTTTCCACGCGAATGACGTCGTTTTTAGAGTGAAGGAGTTGGACAACTTAGACTTTGTCCATTTGAACTTGTCCAACTAGGCATTGAATGAACAAGTCAGCCAGCACATGTGATAGGTCACGCTTCAAACGTGACAGCTTAGCATTTTCCGTCAACCCTCGTCGGAAAATAACACACAGGGACTGCGTTGTGTGATGGAATAAGTGGACAGGGACCAAAGTGGATCGTTTTTATTTTTAGGGATCGCGTTATCATTCTTGAAAATAGATAGGAGCTGGGTTGGTAGTTCACTCTTTTTCTGTTCTTCGTTTCTTCTTCATTATGATTCTAGTTTTTGGTATTTCATTAGGTTGTATGAGAAAGCTTTCTTGGTATTAAGAGCTCAAGGTTTAAAGATCCATGGCTATCGAACTAGAAATTCCTAAAAATTCTTGCACTAATAACACTATAAATTCATCCCCTGTCATCAATAATTTTCCTTCAAATTTGTTCAATAAAAAACTCTTCATTCTTATCAGCTACAAATTATTTGATAATAATTACAAAACATGACAACAACACACTTTGTTTACAATTCGTGGACAGGGTCTTGAAGATCATCTGCATCCAAATCGAGTTCCTCCTTCTGTTTGATTCTACAACAAATCAGAATGCTGGTATTGAGTCTCAACAATTCAAGTAACGAAAACAAGATGACTACATTCTTAGTTTTTGAATGTTGACTTCCATGAATTCTGAATTTAAAAATAAAATATTAGGTTGTGTCTTTTTCTATGAGATTTGTACAAATATTAAAGAGTATTTTGCAAAATCAATCAAGTATCGGGTCAAGCAACTTACAGCGCAGCTCAAAATCATCAAGAAGCAAAGTACGATAACTTAAGATTATATCTCTAAAATTAAGAATATAGTATATTTTTCTGCTGTCTTGAAATATCCTCTCACAAAGAAAGAGCATGTTAAAACTATTTTAGAAGGCTTAAATGAGAATTATGAAAGTTTTTTAACCACTATCAATACTAAGGCAGAAATTTAAAGCCTTTATAAGGTTCAAATTCTAGTTTTAACCTATGAAAACATGTTAGAAATTTTTAGGAAGTCTGAAAATTTGTATATTCAGACTAACCTTGCTCAAATTTCTTTTCCCTCTATTCTTAATGCTATGGCTATGAGAGGATCATCTATTTGAGAACGAAATAGGAAAGGCAGGTTTGCTAGAGGTAGTAGATCCTATTATCAAAATCTTAGACCTCAATTCCAAGTAATGTTTCCATAAATTTGATCAAGATATTTCACCACCATCTCAAAATCAAGTATCAATATTGAATACCTTCAATCCTAATTCAACTTCAAATTCACCCTCAATACCGATTTATTTTACAGCAACACCCCCTCCTCCTCTAACATCTAATATGCACAATTCGTCTACATACATTATTGTCCCTTCATCTATTTTTGACTTTATTTGGTATTTAGATATAGGAGTGTAAACCCTGCTAAAATCGGTAAATAATTAATTAATAAATTGAATTTTAATTAAGAAAATAAAAAATACAAAACTAATATCAAAATAAGATAGAGCTCTTCAAAACGAGAATTTTGATACAAATTTCAAAAAATTTGGCCCAAAGTTGGACCGGATGGGCCGAACCGGGGCCCAAACCGGACCTGTGGGTCCAACCGAATCCATAACTTAAAAGAAGAAGCAGCTTCTTCTTCCCCATTTCATGCACATGATGCCAAACAAATTGGGGAGGAAGGGAAACTCCATAACCCTCATCAAATCTTTCTTCCACCATAACTTCCTCATTTGAGCTCCGATTGTCGCACCATTCACGGCCACGTGTCCAGCGCGTTGAGCTTTACATTTCTGTCAGATCAATTTCATCAGTAAGCTCTATTTTTGTTTCAGAATCTCTACCCCTTTCTTATACTGAAATTGAATCCTTGTGATGAAATCTTGCCCAATTTGGTGTTTTAGGTTCGATTTAGCTTCCGGAGCTTATTAGGCTTGAGTTATTATGCGTATGTGTACGGTAAGAACAACCTAAACCCTAGCCAATTTTGATTTTATTATGAAGAAGCTGAATTTGGAGCATATATGTGTATTAGGTGTGAATTAAGTGATCGGTCAAGGTATGGTTTAAGTTTCGCGAGTTAATATATAAGGTATTGTGAAAACTTAGGCTAGAGCATTATAGGATAGGTTGAAATGGTACAATGTAGGCAATGGTTAGTTTTGTGATGTTATTGGATAAATTAATGCTTGAGCTTGTGTTAAAAATTATGAGCATGAGATATTGATAATGTTGAATATGTGTCCTTGGAATTACTAATAAAGGGTTGATGATGATAATGATATATGTTAATGGAATTTGGTGATTATGACTTATTGAATTAGTTAAAGGTGATTTATGAGTGATTATTAATGAATGAAGAAAATGGGTTAATGAATTTTAAAATGGAAGCTTATGGTTGGAAAGGGTGGATTTATGATTAAGGTAAGAGTTCTATCTATTGGTGTGAATATTAATATATTAGTGGATAGTAATAATGGGATAAGGCTTGATATGTTGCAAATATGCAAATTTTGTGAGTGATGATAAGAAAGTTTGGCAAAAATGGGGTTTGGTATGTTTTGGTAAAATGTGAATTTTGATGAATTTTGGTAGTCCATATCTTGCTCTACAAATTTTGAATAAAGATGAGGTTTATTTTAAATTAAAGAGTGTTTAATAAGTCTGAGATTGATATAAAATTTGCGAAAAACTGAATTCTGTAGAGAAAGTTATGGATGCCAGAAATTTTGTGCGAAAAACTGGATGTTTGAATATTGCAGCAGAACCAGGCTTTCTGGTATGTGGGTACGCACAGACCTGTGCGCACGCACCCAACAGAAGAAAAATTTTACTTGTACGTACGCACGCCTCTGTGCGCACGCACACACAAGGATATTTTTCATAAAGTGAGCGTACGCACGCCCTTGTGCGCACGTACACACCAGGATAGGCCTTTTGTTGGTAGCGCTAGCACAGGTGAGGCGCTTGCATACTTAGTGATGTGTGCGCACGCACACATACGTGTTACGCACACATCCTGCTTTCTTTCTGGGTTGTGCGCACGCACACATATGTGCGTACGCACACGCCCTGTTTTCCAACACCTATATTTTTCTGTTCTAAATATGATTTTGAACCCTGAACCCCCTATTTTTTCCCTGTTAATCCTAGATCCTGCTAGTAAGTTTAGTAAATAGCAGAAGTTAGGAGCTTGAGGTAACTTAGGAGTGAAGAAAGAGGTAAATATGATGAGAAATGTGAAAGGAAAGTGGTTAATGAATGAAGTTATTATGCCATGGCTTTGTTGAATGATTAAATAATGATTATGACTATGAAATGACTTATGAATGATGATATCTGAGATACGAGTTTTCCTGGGTAAGAACAATGGCTTGCCACCACGTGTTCCAGGTTGAATATCGACACTCTGTTGACCCTACGTCGTAAGGGTGACCGGGCACGTATAAATTCCCGGGTATGGATAGCCCCCAGTGAGTGATTTGAATGATAAATGAATGTGAAACCTATGCATAGACTCATGGGGATGCGCGACAGGGGACAGTCTAAGATTTTCGGACTTGTCGGGTTGGTTGGATAACCGACAGATGAGCCTCATCAGCTATAGGACAGGCATGCATCATGTGCATTTATTTGTTTTGATTGTTATGCATTATCTGAGATTGCCTAATTGAAAATATATATTCTGCTACTTGCTATACTTGTTATTTGCACTATCTGCTTCTTACTTGTGCGTGAACTTGTTTGGTTGCTTGTCTCTGCATGATTTATGGATGACGGAGGAATTGAGGAACGGTAAAAAGAGTTGGTGGTTATGTTAGGTTTGAATTTGGATAAGTTTAGAAATGCTTAGATTACCTACCTCTAATTATGGCTTTTGCTTAGAAACTAAGTTTTATAATTGTATGACGGAGTTCTAGGATTGTCTTTGGCATTCCCAAGACCTTATTTATTATACACGTGGCACCTTTACCATGCTGAGAACCTCCGATTCTCATCCCATACTGTGTTGTTATTTTCAGATGCAGGTCGAGAGGCTCCTCGCTAGGCGTCTGGATCCTTGAAACGGAGTAGTCCATGGGCTATTTTGGGATTTTCTGTTTATATGTATATATGTACCTATGTACTTAGCTTACTCTCCAAGAAAACTTGTTATTTTGTTCTTCATAGAGGTTGTGGGAGAGATAGGATCCTATTTTATATTTTGTGTATTTTGGGACGGCTATAATATATATATATATATATATATATATATATATATATATATATATATATATATATTCTCTGACTAGCCTTGGCTTCGCAAGCTGAGTCAGGAGCTAGTTATCTTGTATTATTGACCTTCTTTTACTCTGTCACTTAGTCTTATTCTTATCTTCTAAGTTTCTTAGCACGCAAGTAATCCTATTCCTCGAACGTTGTACTTTTTATTTTACGATTTTTGTTTACCCGTTTTTCAAAACTCCTAGTATATTATCTCTTTTCACTATTATATGTATTTATTTTATGGATTAGAGATCCGTAACACCACACTACCTCTATTCTACGACTTAAGCGTAAAACTTTATGTAGTAGAGTAGTACAAAAAACATCTCACCATGTCACTTCTTCTCAATCTTATTTGATATCATTCACTGAGTATTCTAGTTTAGGACAAGTTCACCTTGATAATGGATATTGTATTACTATATCAAATATTGGTCATTCTTTCTTATATTCTCTTAAATCTAAAAAGTAATTTTCTTTACAACAACTTATATATTGTCTTAAGATAACTAAAAAATTAATTATTGTATTTAAATTTGTACAAGATAACTAAGATAATTTTGTTTAGAATAATACTATATATTTAAATTTTTTATGAACTAAATTTAATTAAATTAAATAATAAAGCGTAAAATAATAATAGACATAACTAATTTTTATTATATTACACTAACTAAATTAAATTTAATTAAAAAAATTAAATGTGTAGCGTCATTCTTTTATTTAATAATACCACTTGTTCTAGATGCGAATTAGATTTAATGACCGAAGCAGCCAGGCCATTGGGTAGGAAGAGGGATGTATGATAATGAAGTTGAAAAATCAATAAAAGAAAACGGAAATAATTAATTAACTGAAACGGGTCCAAAATTTGAATGCAACTTAAGTTACAGTTGTGGATGAAGTCAAAAGGTTCTATAGTGGACCATTGACCATAAGTTCAGGATAAGAGAATCCCAGAAAGAGAAGATTAGAGGAATAAAGGTAATTAGATTGAGATTAAAGAAAAG
Source organism: Arachis stenosperma (assembly GCF_014773155.1). NCBI lineage: Eukaryota > Viridiplantae > Streptophyta > Magnoliopsida > Fabales > Fabaceae > Arachis > Arachis stenosperma. The sequence goes on along the minus strand of NC_080386.1, from coordinate 113,310,040 downwards.
AGCGCCGAAAGGTGGGTGACCTTTTTAAAAAAAGAAAAAAAAAACAGGAGGATTGTTCATTGTTATTTGTTGCTTGGTGCACCCTTTGGGCTTTGGTTTAAATTGATTTCCCAGTTGGGGTTTGGGTCAAAGTTCAGAAATGGACAGAAGAAGCCAGCCACACAGAGACCACAGTGACAGCACTTTTTTTATGTGTCTTCTTGGGAAAATACACCCTCACCTCACACTCCCCTGCACCACAAGTACAACTCCATTTACGCATATTTTAAACATTTATGGCACATTATGAACTATGAAGTATATATTTAAGTCAGGAGAAGATTATTATTATTATTATTATTATTATTATTATCAAAATTCTGAAAATTAGATCGAATCGATCAGTTCATTCGGATTAATTGGAAACCGATTTTTTAACCGGTTCAATTGACTCTTAAAATTATTTTGTAAAAAACTGATAAAAATTTGACTAAACTGACTATTAATTGGTGAACCAGTTGAACTAGCCGAATCTTTTGAAGAACCGATTCTTCCCTTCAGCATTAAAATGGTGTCGTTTTGATGAAAGAAAAAAAAAACTCACCCCTTAAACAACAAAACACGCGACTCCCTTTCCCTTTTTTCTCACTTTCACATTCTCATCAAAATCCTTAATTTCACTCAGTACCTAACTCTATCAGAGCAAACACTGCCGCCACTATCAGTCCCCAGCCCGCTTGCTCGTCGTGAAGCCCCATCAGCCACCGTCATCCCCCCAACCGCCATCACTCTTCTCTTTCTCATCGTCTCTATGCTCGTCGCGAAACACCCCACCAGCCACCATCATCCTCTAGCCGCCGCTACTCTTCCCCTCATCATCATCGTCTCTGTGCTCGTTGTGAAGCCCGCTTATGTGATCGTCGTTGTCGGCAGTGACATAGGATACCGTCGTCATTGTTTTCGATCCTCTTCTCCTATACGTCATGTGAACGGTTGCTCAATCCTCTTCAAGCGCGTCCTCGCCTCCGTGAATCTCTGCCTGGAGTCTCGCCGTCACAAACTGAAATGAAGCTGGTTTGTTCTCTTCCACGAAGATATTCCTGGAGCATCTGGGGATGATACTCCAAAATATGTTTGCTTCAATTATATAATTAGTTACTATCACAACAAAGAAGCACAATAAATAAAAGCAAGAATGATTGAAATACATAGTTGTACCTCTCGATAAATTAATTCTCTAATATCATTTTTGGTCAATTTTCTTCTCTTAGACTCAAACTCAAATTTGAATGGATTGAATGGATAACCTACGATCCATATCTGACAAGACTAAAAAATAAGGATCGGCTAAAACCTGCAATCACAAGCATCATAGAGGTATTGAAATTTCTCCCTTGGTGACTACTAACAAAATTTCACATTTATAACTATATAGAAAATGGAAATGAAAAATAACTTCTTCAGCTATTGGATGATCTTTAAGATTTGGATGTTGAGTTTTCTGGATTTGGATGCTAAATTTTATGTATTATGAGTTTTTTATTTTTGTTGTTGAATACTCGATTGAAATATTTTTGTTGAAATTTATGATTCTGAATTTTATTTCTGATAGTTTGAGTTTTTGTATAAGTTTATGATTCTAAATTTTTGTTGCAATGAATATTTTTGCTAATTATTTTGTGATTCTAAATTTTTGTTGCAATGAGTATTCTAAAATTATATATTTAAAATTGTATATTGAATTTTCAATAATTTTATTATATATTTAACTAAACCGGTTCAATTACAGTTAGACTTCAATTAAACAATTGAATTATTAAACCAATTATTTGACCGGTTTAATGATCGGTTTAATTCTTACACCCTTCATTATTATCATCCAATTTTATTCTAATATTTTTTCAAATATGATTTTTTCAATTTATTCTTTACTTTCATTATTTTATTTTTCTGATAATAGAAATTAATCTATAAAAGTTAAATGTAATTTAAAAATTAATATATAACATAAAAATAATATTGTATATTAAAATAATAATATATACTCTTTTTTAGTTATATTAGTTATATTCTTTTTATCAATATAGTGGTATTTACAAAATTATGAGTTTTATTATAAAAATGGTTAGCATATATTTTAGAATATATATATTAAAATTATTATTAAAAATTATTATATACTTTATAAAAAAAATCAATGAATAACCATAACATGTTAATTAAACTATTAAAGAAATAGTAAATATTATTCTATTAAAATTTGCCTGCCATTCACATCTCCGACACGATCTTAGTTCTGGTCTGGTCAAACCATCAAAGCTTGTGCTGCTTAATAGGCACCCCTCTTTTCTCTCTCTATTGTTACATTATTTGTTTGTCTTAATATTCAATCAACAAATATCTTCATCAAGAGAACCACAGAGAACTTTTCTAACGATGAAAAAAAGAAAAATAAGGTTGGCAATTACATCATGTTGGTTCAAAGTCTAAAATTTTCATCACCAAAGTTTGAATGAAACTTAACTTGGGCTTTTTTTTATTAGTTTTCAATCACATTCTGGTGCATTAATTTAAATACCAACTAAATGCTACTCTAGTATGTTCTTTAATCAACGATTCAAGGTTTAAGTTATAATGGTAGGACAAAAAATTATTAAAAAATTTATTTAAGTTATCCTGAGTCAGGTCAAATTAGCTAAATTTCAAATAAAATTAGATATTAATGCATGTTTTATTTATTTATTTATTAGTTTTTTTATGATAATTTTTAATTTAATAAAATAAAAACTAATTAGTTTTGTACCAAAATTTTATTTAAACAGAAATTATTTTAGATATGAAAAAAGAATGGTGTTTTATTTAAATATAGATGTTTGAGATGTTTTACGAAAATATGTAAGTATAGAAAAGTAGTCCAACACGTTATATGCGTGTTGAATAGATGTGGGTCACGTGGCAACACGTTACCTGCATGTTGAACAAATGTGCACCACGTGACAATACATTACCTGCGTGTTACATGCGATTGTACTACGTGTCTAATACGTTAATTGCGTGTTGACTCAGTACATTACTTGTCTGCAACGTCTACTTATCTATATATACACTAAAAATCTCCATTTTTAGGTAAAGTACCCATTTAAAATTCATATTAAATTTTTTTAGTCTCGTTTAAGAGTTAGTTATTAATCAAAGACTTATTACATATGTAAATAAGTTGTATAGGAGAAAATTATGGAAAGTAAATACTTAACTGTGTAGAAGGAAAGAGAAAGAGTCAAATGTAGCAAAAATTTCACAACAGTAACAAGTTCAGTGCAATGAGAGAGAGAGAGAGTTGTGATTTGATTCCTAATGAGACATGAATGGCATGGCATATAGAATTGGAAGCGAGCGAGCGACGTGAGGCAGTCAAAAAAGAGACAGTAGTAAACAGGAAAGGACATATCCGTGCGCATAAATTGAGAAATACTTAAATGCTATAATCTAATATAAAAATATTTTTAATATTAAAAATTAGACATTAAATTAATTATTTATATATTGATTATATTTTTAAATTAAATAATTGATTAAATTTATTAACAATGATATAATAAAATAATTTTTTGAAATTCTAAATACATATTTTTATATATCATGATTGATGATTAATAATTAATTTTTTATTGAATGTAATATATAATATAACGTCACTTTGCAAGTTGGCACTTACCTGCTTTTCAGTTTTATTCCTGACTGCTACATCTCACCTTTTATCTTTGTTTTACTTTGCTTTATTCTCGTCGTGACACACTCATTTGAACCCCGGCCCCTTCTATTACCTCAATAATAATTAGTATAATTACTTTCATGTTCTTAATTAGATATATTAACCTTTGGTGTTGTTTGGTTGGAAATTGGGATGACAAATTCTCCTCGTGTGTTTTATTTCGTCTAATAAGTTCTATTTTGAGAATTAGCTGATTAGAGTTTTCTTTCTTCTATGACCTAATAAAAGGAGATTATTCCAACATGAATAATATAGTTTTGGAAGAGTTTTAAGTGTACCAAAAATACTGGTATTCAGTTATTTTAACTGTTAATCTGAATTATAAAAAATATATATAATATATATTAATTGAAATCAATGATTAAAATAATTGAAACATCAATATTTCTGATACACTAAATTTTTTCTATATTTTTAAGTTTTAACCGGACCTATACACTCTTCCCCATTTGTTCAATATGTTTGCGTTGAATAGGGGTGGCAGGAGTACCCGAACCCGCGTATACCTAACTCGTCCCTATCCGGATGGGGCGGGTTTAAACCCGACCCGAAGCGAGGCGGGTCCTGAGCGGGGTGGGGTGTTGATCGGGGCGGGGCGGGGTCAGGTTCATGGTAAACCCGCCCCTACCCGTCCCGGAGTGTACATATACTCCCTCATATAAATATCTCTTTTAGCAATTAGGGTTGTCTCCTTCATACGGTCATACTCACTTACCCCGTTACCCACATACCCAAATTCTAGAAACACACAGCACTTACTTACCCTTACCCAGATCCCAGAAACCCACACCTTGCTCACTGTCTTCGTGGCTCACCGCCGCTGTTGCTTGCTTTGCTCAGTCGCACACTGCCGTCGTCGCTCACCTCGTCGCTCTTCCTCACTGTACTCATTTCGGCCGCACTTCTCTCGTTGCTGTCACTCTCCTCGCCATTCGTCTCTTCGATTTGTAGTCTCCGGTCCTTCCTTCCACTGTCGTCGTCTCACTGGTAAGCAACAAGCACTTCTCATTTACTCACTATTTATCGCTCCTACCCGCTCCACTGTCAATCCAACGCCGTTGAATAGTGGTTGTACCATTAGATTATTTATTATATAAAAATGATAAATTAAAACCGTTATATTGATATATTTTATTACATTATGAATATAATATATTTATATTTTAACTATTATTTTTATATAATGATATTTTTATATAAGTATTACTATATTATTATATAAGAATTTGTTATTTACACTCTTGATAATAAGTTTTATTATGTCTCGAAAACGGTGATAATATAATTCAGTTTATATCGATATTTATTTTTATCAAAAGATAACGCGTGGAAACCATACCTATTTATTTTATATTTTAGAAGAGTACAAAATATACTTTTTTAAGATATCTAAATTCGTAGCATTCATCCAAAAGGTGCCATGCGGAAGGGGACTTGAACAAACAAAGGGTGCAGGAAACAAGAGTGTCAGAAATTATAAATATTCATCTAGGATTATTTATTTTATTTTATTTATTAATAGGAGCAGTTACGAACAAATTAATCTTCAAACCAATGTGTAAAGATCAGGCGAAAAAAACAAAAGAGAAGAGAAGATGTACGACTACAAACTTCGAAGAGTAAAGACAAATTTGAATTTTAGTGGCACGCGTTTATTGGATGGCCTGCAACTAAGTTGGATTTTACCCAAACGTTAATTAAGTAACGATCAACCTCTGCTATATATATTACAACACTTTTCAACCCCATCCATATAACTCGGGATACTAATAAATAAATAAAAAGTAAATAAATAAATATATTAAATTTACATTCAAATTAATCACTAAAATTAATCATTAATTTAAAATATATATTGAATATAAAATAAATTATGTTAAATAATTAATGATTTTTTGATCAACATAAACAACTATTAATCAAATAAAAATATATTATACCTCTAAATTATTTACATAAATCTTAATATTAAAATAATCATCCGTACACTTAATAAAATGAACATCTAATATATTTATTGTTCACATTATTTAGTATTTTTATTATCTACTTATACTTTTTCATATAAAGTATATTAAAAAGTTAAACTACATAGATATTTATATAAAAAAATTACTATTTCTATCTATAAATATTTAAAATATTAATAAAATTATTCATAAAAAAATTTAACTTTATATCTATAAAAAATAAATTTTATATGACAAAAATATTCAAATGCAAAAAAAATTTAAATTTCTACTGTGCTTTCGTCCTCACCACTCTTACCATTATCATTATATATTTAACACTTGTATACTACTTTAGTTTATTATAGTTAAACATTATTAATCATGCCAACTAAAATAAAGGAAAGTAGACTAAGGCACGATGAACTTACAATTTCGTATTTTGAAAAAAGTAATTTCACGTTGCTTGGAGAAGAAATAACACGTTTTACAAACACGAACACTATTGAATCTTATTTCTCTCCTTTTTTATATCTTCTTCTTTCTATTCCTTTTATTTTTCTTCCAGTTTTCTTTCATAATTAGGATTATAATTTTTTCAAAAAAATGATTTTCTCCTATTTACACTTACTCACTTCGCTATCTTATTGTAATTTTTTAGTTTTTGAGTTCTAATTTTACTATTTTTTTATTGAGATTCTTTCTTTAAAATCAAACAGAGCTTTTTAAGTTTAAGGTTTTTTTTCTATCTTTTAAAAATGTTGACGATGAGATAATACTACCATTCTAGTCCAAAGATTTGAGAAATTAAGGATTCTATAATTAGGATTCAACAGAATTATTAGAGAAATACCAAGTTTCGAGAATTTTGTGGATTTTGAATTTGCCTGTTAAGTGTTAGGGGGTTTATGGACTGGTCGGATCGAATTTAATTAGATCCAGACTTAATCCTAAAAGGTCATTTTAACTAAATTTAATGTAAAATGAGTATATACAAATTTGTAACTTTTATATACTAAAATAATAAAATTTTATTTTTAAAAATTAAATTTAACAAATGTTATATCATATTTATACCAAAATTATTATTTTAAAACAAAAATAATACCGTATAATATAAAAATATTAATTGAAGTATAGAAGTATAATATGACATTAGTAATTTTATGCTAAAATATATACTTTTATTATAAAAAAAATTTAGATCAGACCAGATAATCTAAAAATGACCCAAAAAAATACCAAGCAAAAAAACAATAAATTCAAATTCGATAAAATATTTTTTGTGTTTGGGTTGAATTTTGGACTGAACCGAGTCTTGAACACCCTATCAAATACTAATAATTCAAAGTTTTTTTTCCTAATTTTTTAGAAGAGATAAAAGGAATTAAAATAGTCACAAAAAAAGGTGTAAAAAATAGTGGTGGTGGTGGTAGTAAAAAAAATAAAGATAAATTTAAAATTTAAAATAATTTTTTAATATTTAAATATTTTTGTCATATTAAATTTATCTTTTGTAAATACAATATTAATTTTTTTATTGATAACTTTGTTAGTATTTTAAATATTTATAAATAAATAAAAATTTATTTATATATAATATATATTGACTAATTTGATAATTAATTTTTAATATGCACGTAATATTTTTAATAAACAAGTTATGCTTATTTGCTAATATCTTTATCACGTCGATGTAAATTTCTTCAATAAAAATTATTGATAGGTTCTATCCTAAATAATTGATGAGAATAATTTAATTAAAATAGAAGATTATTCGTTTTTGTTATAAATAGGATAATATATATATATTTTTTAATATTTTTAATTTTTTTAATGATATCAAATGTTTAATTTAATTTTTAGTATTGAAATAATTTTTTTTATTTATAATAATTTTTTGACAAACAATATTTATTTTTTTAATTTTATCCGTTACTCTATCATCATTATCATTCTTAATTCTAATTTTAACTTTTATTCTAGTTTAATCTCAATCAAATTCAAATTCTATTCAATCTTTATCTATAGACTTCCAAACAGTCAAACTAATCAATTCCTATCATCCTACCACTCTATTCACCATCCTTCCGTTATCGCTCTTGCCTCTAACTTCATCAAAACCTCTTTTTCTTTTTCTATTGTCCCACTTTTTCTTTTTTTCACCCCCCTTAATTTTTTCTCTACCTTATCCTCTCCTTTGTATCTTTATCTCACTTTTCGTATTCTCTTTTATCTCCATTGTCTATTCTTTACCTCACTATCACCTTCCACTTTTGCACTGGTCTCTGCCTCTAGCATATTTTTCTCTCTCAATTTCGTAGGGGTTGGAGGGTTGGATATTGAAGAGATCGAATTTAAAGTTAAAATTATTAGTAGAATTTACTGTTATCACATTCACCATCCTCCCGTTATCATTCTTATCTCTAATTTCATCATGGCCTCTTTTTCTTTCTCTATTGCCCCTCTTTTTCTTTCTTTCACCCTCCTTAATTTTTTCTCTACCTCGTACTCTCTTTTGTTTTCGTTTTTATGTCGCTCTTTGTATTCTCTTCTACTTTCGTTCTTTACTTTTTGTTTCACCATCACCTTTCACTTTTGCGCTCGTTTCTACTTCTAGCACATTCTCCTCTCTCAATATCGTAAGGGCTAGATGGTTAGATATTGAAGAGATCGAATTTAAAGTTAAAATTATTAGTAGAATTTGCTGTTAGAATTAATTTGAAGATTTAGGTTTAAGACTATAGTTTCGCAAGTTAGATTGAAAAGGTAAAATTGAGAAAACTTTAGCTAATAAGTGACCGTAAAAAATATAAAAATGAAATTAAAATTTATTTCAAATATTGAAAATAAAAATTGAATCAAATCAAATGTTAGAAGTAATTTAAAAAAGGGTAAAGTATATTTTTTGTCCCTAAAGTTTTTGAATTTTTTCAAAAATATCCCTAACATTTAATATAGTTTCTATTTTATCTCCATCGTTAAATTTTTGTCAATCAACAGTTAATCAATTTTTTTTTCAATTTTACCCTTAACAAAAAAATCTTATCCAAATCCCAAATCTTCTAATCTACCCCAATCCTCCTCCAACCCCTGATACCCACTCCTCCATCCCTCCAACCCCCACTCCCACTCCCACTCTTACTCGCACTCCTTCCTTCTCACTAACATTATACTACCACCACCTCTCTCTCATCATCGCTCTCACCACTATTGCTTTTTCTCCCCTTCCAACCATCACCACTCATCGTCATCGTTATCCCATCACTATCGCTGATGAAGCAGGAGCAGATTCCATGCCACCTATGTGCCGCATCAGCCTAACCTCTTCGCTTTCTCCTCCGTTTTGGGTTGGTATCCTCTTTGTCTTTAGTTCTCCCTCTCTCAATGATCATATCTCATTCTCTTTTTTCCTTTCGTTCACTTTCTATTTATTAATCTTGTTTATTTTTTGAAAAAAAAAATTGTTGTTATTGTGGGTGAAAGTGAAAATTTAGGTAAGAAAAAATTTGTGCGGAGATTTATTGAAAAGAAAAAAGAATAGTTGCTGCTAGTTAGGTGTGTTATTGTTATTACTGTGATTAATGATTAATGAGGTGTATTATTTTTATTGTGATTAATGGAATGGATGACATTATAGGACGTGTTGTTCTTTTTGTTGATTAATAATGTGTGCTGTTCTTGCTATTGTGATAGAAATAAATTTGTTGATGAGTGTAAAATGATACTGTGATAATAGTGGTAATTTTGAGGGAGGTTGATGTGATAATGGTGAGATGAAGGTTTTCAGGTGGCAGTCATGGTTGCGATGTTAGTGATGGTGGTAGTGTGAGGCGAAGGGTTAGAAAAGTTGGGTTTAGGATGATTTAGAATTAGGCAAGTTTGAGATTAAAGATGAGTTAGAAATTTAGTTGTCTTAGTTAGGATTAGGATTAGATAATAAGGTTAAATTAGGAAAAAAAATTTTTGACTAACTATTGACCATAAAAATTTTGATGGTAGAGGAAAAATTAAAATTATTTTAAATGTTAGGGATAAAATTGAATTAAATTAAACATTAGAGATAGTTTTAAAATTTTTCAAAAATATTAGGGACAAAACACATACTGTACCTTTTTAAAAAAATTGGAATAAAAATATTTTTTACCCTTAGGGTGTGAATAAGTGTGATATGATAAAATTTTGTTCATAAAAGAGTGTAATTTTAGTGAAATATATAGGCTTTTTTAATAAATAAAATATTTCATGTTTACCTTTTTGTTTAAAAATTAATTTATTCACTGTTTTACGTATTTTGTTATCATGTCGCAGGCAGAGGTTATAATGCAGGCAAAGGCTGCGTTATCATGGAAGAGCGCTATAGCGCATTCACTGTCAGCGCTATAGAGGTAAATCAGAATGTGCGCTACAACGCACTCATTACCTGCGCTATAGCCGAGACCACTATATATCAATGCAGGCAGCCCCTGCGTGTTCACCTGCAGTCATTTTTCACATTTTGGCTATTTGAAGAGAGTGAAAAATGAAAAAGGAAAAAGAAAAAAGAAGAGAAGAGGAAAAATGTCCAAATAACAGAGAGTCGGCAGGTCCTATTTCTGAGGAGGAATAGGGACTCAGGAGTAGAAGGTCCTCTTGATGCATTAATGCCTTATTTGGAGAAGGTTGGTTTCGCCCATGTAGCTCGAGTTAGAGATTTTAACTTTCACAACTCGCTCCTGTCGCCTTTGTCAAGAGATGGCATCCAGAAACCCATTTATTCCACATGCCATGGGGTGAATGTACTATCACCCTTTAGGACGTTGCTTATCATATTGGCTTGCGAACGCATGGGGAGCTTGTAGGAGGTTGCAGCCGTGATTTTCAAACTTATTATGGTAATGACACGTGAGAAATGGTTGAGGAGGCACTGGAAGCGTTATCACCATGTCAGAAGATGCGCGAGGGTATGCGGCAGGCTGAATCTTTCACCATTAAGATAACACGGTTGAAAGCTCGCCTGAGACAGATGCTTGTTAATGCTGCACCAGATGTACTATAGTAGTGTGCACGTTGTTACATTCTCAGATTGATTGGTGGGCTACTAATGACAGATAAGGCTAGTACCTTAGTACATGTTAGATGGATCCCACTGATTGTCGATTTTTGAGAGATGCAAGTAATACTCATGGGATTTAGTACTCACGTGTTTCAACGAATGGATTTAGAGCCTTAGTTTTCTTTTAGTTAGGCAATCTAATTGATAAGTTATGCATTTTTTTGTTGTATACAACAACATTATATATTATTATATTATGACAGTGGAAGAAACTAACCCACTAAATACGTGAAAACCAAGCAGTTATACAAAATTAGCTACTATATATACTAGTTTCAATTAGAAAGTTTTATTGGCTTTATATTTTTCTACCAACATATATATATAATTATATGAGAAGAAATTTGGTGAATTACATGAGAAGCAATAGTATTCATTGAATAATTTATGTGGATTTTCTTATGCCGAAAAAAGTTGTATCTACTTCACATTGCTTACAGTCCAACAACATTGAATATGATATGGCTATGGAATGGTGCTTACTACAAGAAAGAACAGACAAAGCATGCTTAAAATTATATTAGATATTACATTTAGGTTAATGCATGTGTCTGAAATCATTTTCAAATATGCCTTTTCTATTGTATATTGATCATTTATTGTCATGTTTTATTCCTTAAGCGTCAAAGGGAGGAATTGAGGAAGCTAAAAGCCAAGCTGAAAACTAAAATCTAAATGTCTTGGAATATCTTGTTTTGTATTTGCTAATTATTACTATTTCCATTTCTTTAATTCTAGGTTTTAATTTCTTCCTTGTTAGAAGAAATTAAGGGTAAGTGTATCTTTGGAGTTATCAATTGTAGAGGTTCTGACAGTGTATCGTAACAGCATGTCACAGATTTAAATATACAACTTCAACAAGTTAAGGATTAAGTGGCAACTCTCCACACATTTCTACTACAAAAATATGGTAATGAAGTATCTTTTTTCCCAGATGATATGCCACACACTTAGTCAGACTTAATGTACATCATGGCTTGTTAGTTTAATCTTTAGATACATCTAATTTAAGGCGGATTTTTCGGTGTAGAATAGGAGACAATTCTATACTTGTAAAAATGCGCTGAAGAGATTGCCTGTGCGACAAGTGTCTAAGAAAGGGACAACTTTGGGCAGTTGAAAAGAGACATGTCTGAAGTCTCTCACGTGATGGGTTAGGTTAGTTTAAGTTAGTTAGTTATTAATGTTAGTAAGTTATAACTAATTAGTGTGAGTTAATTAATTGGCTTATACGTAGGCCTTATTCTGGTGTAGGGTGAGGAGATCCATTTGTTTTGGATGTTGTTAAATGTTTTTTAAACAATCAGCCTAAATAATGTTATTTTGTTGGACGTTTGTATTTTTGATATATATTCGGGTCCTAGGACTAATTGTTTTTGGACATTATTTAGTAGTGTTATGACCATGTTTTCAAATAATGATAAAAATATTGGGTTAGGGTCCTAATAACTTACCAAAAAAGTATGATAAGATAATTTTGATATAACTTTGTGAAAGATTGATTAGATAAAATGTGTTGATTTATCTGTAAAATTTGATAATTTTGTTAGTAAGTAGATACGTTAATATGTTATTGTTGTCAACAGCTAATAATACTTTTAGAAAATAAAATAAAAATATAGAGATAAGATATTGATTGATTTTTGTGCATATTTTTGAAATAATTATGTAAATATTTGTATAAAATTTTGAATCAAAAGGTATAATGAATTTGTTGTGTTTTCATATATTTGAGGTTACTTTTGTCGAGGATAAAATTCTGGTGTATTTTTTTTTGGGAGAAAATTACTGGATTGGATTTCTAGAGATTTATTCGTTAAAAAAATACCGCTAAACTTTTTGTACTTGTATGTAGCTATGTTGAATATATTAGTTTCTTAGTGTATAAATCATATTTAAGAGTCTAATTTAATAATTAGTCGTTAAAACAAAGAAATTAATGAAGTTGTAGTTGAGAGTATATTTTTGAAGATAATTTAGTTGGAATTTTGAAAATTAGGATTTCGGTATTGGGTTTCATATTTAGGGTTTAGAGATTAAGGTCTTGGGCTATGGCGTAGGATTTTGGTTTAAGTGATTCAGAATGACGATGCATCATAAATTGTATAGCATGACGCCTAAAAACAAAACTAATAACCATAGACCAGTATGCATAACACTCGGTTATGAACTTATTTTAGAAAATATCTTTATAATTCTATATGAAAATCAGTTTAATGCATAACTGGACTAATTGTCTATTATTAATGACCACTGACCTGGCGTTTGATCTGAAGCAGAGGAGATTAATGACCACTGACCTGACGTTAATCACTTACAGCCTGCAATGGAATGAATAATCAGAAGTTGAAGTAGATAGTGAGAAAAGTTGATCCAGAAGGAGGAAGCATATCCGAAGCCTCAACCATTCTTTTATTATTGATTTCACACCTATCTAGTAACACTTTAATTATTCTATTTTTATGCTTTATAACAACTATCTTTTCTATCTGCCTAACTAAGATCTACAAGATAGTCATTGTTTGCTCAATTCGACAATCTCCATGGGATCGACCTTCACTCACCTGAGGTATTACTTGGACGATCTGGTACACTTGTCAGTCTATCTGTGCGAATATTGCGGAGTCAATTTCATGCATCAATCACCCAAAGCCAAAAAGTTACGTTGATGTCCCGAAGCATGTAACTATATAAATCGAGTTAGACAAATTTGATTTTCACGTTATGAGAGTCAATTGAATTGAGTTGTATCGATTTACATAGGAATGTTGTGTTAACCATAAATCAAATCGAGCGTAAGCGAACTAGGTAAACTCAGAATAAATTGAATAAGACATATTCAATTTACATGAATCAACAATAAAACGAAGTAAGCCAATTCGATTTATAAAGGTGGTGGCTATGGTAAATTGAATGCAACATTATCGATTTAATAGGCACGTAGCCATAAAAAGGAAAAATAATTTATATTATAACAAAATTATAATAACAAAATTATAATCTTTTTTGGACAAAGTAAATAAAAAATTATAAGTAAAAATGATATGTTATAACTCTTTTCATAATAACAAAATTGATAACAACTAAAATATATTATCTTATGTGTTATTTATAATTTAATAAATAAATATTAATTTTTATTATAAATAAAGTATTTAAAAATTATCAATTTTTATATGTTATTTATAATTTAATAAATAAATATTAATTTTTATTATGAAAAGAGTACCAACATATATAAATGGATTTATGTTAAGCGAAAACTAAAATTAAAATATTAAAATTAAAATATAGTTATGTTATATTAGTAATTATGTTATATAGTTATGTTATACTAATAAATATAAATAATATATAGTCATTATGTACTTAACCAAGTAAATGTGCATATAAAATTTATTTTGTAGCCTCAATGTTAAGTTATATGTTTTTTATTTTCTTTTAATATTTTATATGCACCAAGCATATTTGGTAGCCAAAGTGTTTAGTTGCGTGCAGTATCTCCCTGTATTCCTAAGGTATTGCTATCATGAAGGCTTGTCTTTTTTCAAAAAAGTCTTTTATGGTTCATTAGACCCCACGCGAAGTTTTCACATCAGCATTCAATACTTTTGTGTGAGATACTGAAGCTGGATTATATAATCATTGGGGTGCCTAGGTTTGCCATTGAACATTTATCGGAGAATTCACTTCACAGAGTGAGCGAGAATGGAAGGTGGCCGAAATTAATACTACGCGGTGAGGAGGGGGGCGTGTTCCTGGCATATACGGCACATGGTTAGAGTGCAAGTGTTAGGTTACCAGATTTAAAAACAACGAATACAAAGATTTCAAAGACTTGGATGAGGCTAAGACGTGGCTTGGTGGCATTCCAAAACCACCAGATTTCGGGGGGGGGGGGGGGAGCCTCAGCAGCCTGCTATCGAGGTTGGTGAGCAACATCAATAGAGAGATCTCGGGCAAGACCTTTCACATCCAATTCAACTTTCAGTGTATGGAAGCCTGCCGTCCCATGAAACTGAAGACACCCGTGGGAGCTCGTCAACTAGTCTTGACGTTCGCGGTGGCAGCAGTAACTCGTATGTCATAGGAGGTGTGTCAATAATTGATTTAGAAAGCTTTTATTAGCTTTTAGAGTAGGATTGGTTTGAGGAGTTAAGGAAATGAATTTGGTTTTCTGATGCAGGTGGTGTAGTTGGCCGTCTGATGAAGGAGGGACCTTTTTGTATGAGGAGGACATGGAGTTGTTGCTAATGCGTGCATACTCATCTCTTGACATCGGAGCTCCCATATTTATATGCCAGGAGAACAGGTCTAGTGAGGAGGTTATTCGCTTTGTGTTTACTGTGGTTCTGCCTTACAACAGCAGGGGTCTGGAGCTCGTTGCACATAGATCCACTTCAGCAGATGTACGACTAGCTCGTCAAGAAGTCTCGTTTGCATTGTTAGAGAAAATGGTAGTGGCAACTAGATATAGCATATGCGACTACAACTACCGCACAGTTGCTCGCATGGAGGAACACTAGAGAGAGACTTGGGATGCAAGTATAGCTTCCATGGCACAATGGATTCGTCTTCTAGATGAGAAAAATGCTAATCTTTAGCATCAGGTTGAGATGATAAACGAAATGCTGGAAGAGTAGTGGTGCAGTTTATGATTTAGTTTCAGGTCTGAGGTATGTGTGCTTAGTACAGTGGCTGTTGAATGTTTAGGTTTTTACTCTAGTTGAATATGTTGTACTTTAGGATAAGTTAGGGTAAGTTCTGGTTGCTAACATTTCTGACATTGGTCTGAGTATCCCTGCTGGCATAGTAGGCATTCATGTGAAAGTTGAATGAAACGAGGATATATATATTATGGTATTGATGAATATGGTGTATGGTTAAGACAATGAAGGTTTGGTTTCCATGTCTGGATCAGTATTCGAATATGTGTTTAAACACTAACAATTTGGTTTTCTTGCTAATTTTCGGGTGTTGGATTCCTGATTTTTTTGTTTCATCATGTTGATGCCACCGGCAAGCGCTGAGGTGGTACATTGTCATTTGGTTGGAACATTGGTGGAAGGACCAAAGTAGTTGTGAATAATGGTTAAATATTTAATCGATAAGATTACTCAATATTTTAGTTTAAAAAAAATCCAATGCTATTAATTAATGGTTATTTTAAAGGTTTAATTACTCTGTTGGTCCCTATAGTTTCACGAAATTTTTAATTAGGTTCCTATACTTTTTTTCCTTTTAATTGAGTCCTTGCACTAATTTTTTTTAATTGAGTCCCTACACTTGTTTTTTCTTTTATTTGAGTTCCTACACCAATTTTTTTTGTTGGGTCCCTATACAATTAAGCCAATTACTACCAAGAAGGACTTAATTGAAAAAAAAAAGTTGGTGCAGGAACCCAATTAAACGGAAAAAAAGTATAGGGACTTAATTAAAAATTTTACAAAACTATAGGAACCAACAGAGTAATTAAACATATTTTAAAATTAAATACGTGATTTGTTGACCATGTTAACAAAATAGGTGGTGATTAGTGTATTTTATCCGTGAATATGTGGACAAAGGGGTTGGGAAAGAAGAAGCCATTGCCCTAAAAAAATATAAATTTGTAATTTGCTTTTGAAAAATAAATATTTAACTTAATTGCTTTCGCAGGCATCAATCATGTCGAATCAATCTATCAAGTAGGAGGACAGATAGTAGTGGGAGGGTTTAGGGTGAGTGGCTTGGTGACCACCTTGTGATTCGTAGCAAAGCTTGCAACGAAAGATTATCATTAGAAGAGAAAAATTTTGTTGGGCCTCAATGGTTGGTGATGAGCGGATAATTTGTACGCTTTTTGGCATTGTTTTTAGTATGTTTTCAGTATGATCTAGTTAGTTTTTAGTATATTTTTATTATTTTTTAGTTAAAATTCACTTTTCTGGACTTTACTATGAGTTTGTGTGTTTTTCTGTGATTTCAGGTATTTTCTGGCTGAAATTGAGGGACCTGAGCAAAAATCTGATCCAGAGACTGAAAAGGACTGCAGATGCTGTTGGATTCTGACCTCCCTGCACTCGAAGTGGATTTTCTGGAGCTACAGAAGCCCAATTGGCGCACTCTCAACGGCGTTGGAAAGTAGACATCCTGGGCTTTCCAGCAATATATGATAGTCCATACTTTGCCCAAGATTTGATGGCCCAAACCGGCGTTCAAAGTCACCCTCAGGAATTCCAGCGTTAAACGCCGGAACTGGCACCAAAATGGGAGTTAAACGCCCAAACTGGCATCAAAGCTGGCGTTTAACTCCAAGAAGAGTCTCTACACGAAAATGCTTCATTGCTCAGCCCAAGCACACACCAAGTGGGCCCGGAAGTGGATTTTTTATGCCATTTACTCATCTTTGTACACCTTAGGCTACTAGTTCTCTATATATAGGACCTTTTACTATTGTATTTTCATCTTCGGACATCTAGTTCTTAGATCATTTGGGGGCTGGCCTCACGGCCATGCCTAGACCTTATTCTTATGTATTTTCAACGGTGGAGTTTCTACACACCATAGATTAAGGTGTGGAGCTCTGCTGTACCTCGAGTATTAATGCAATTACTATTGTTCTTCTATTCAATTCCGCTTGTTCTTTGTCCAAGATATCACTTGTTCTTCAACTTGATGAATGTGATGATCCGTGACACTCATCATCATTCTCACTATGAACAAAGTGACTGACAACCACTCTTGTTCTACAAGCATACGAGGCTCTAGTGTTTATCTCTTGGATTCCTGATACACGATGCATGGTTGATCGCCTGACAACCGAGTGCTCGCCTGACAAACGAGCCAGCCATTCCGTGAGATCAGAGTCTTCGTGGTATAGGCGAGAACTGATGGCGGCATTCAAGAGAATCCGGAAGGTCTAGCCTTGTCTGTGGTATTCTGAGTAGGATTCAATGATTGAATGACTGTGACGTGCTTCAAACTCCTAGCAGGCGGGGCGTTAGTGACAGACGCAAAAGAATCACTGGATTCTATTCCGGCCTGACCGAGAACCGACAGCTGATTAGCCATATGCTGTGACAGAGCATAGGAACATTTTCACTGAGAGGATGGGAGGTAGCCACTGACAACGGTGAAACCCTTGCATAAGCTTGCCATGGAAAGGAGTAAGAAGGATTGGATGAAGACAGTAGGAAAGCAGAGAGACGGAAGGGAAGGCATCTTCATACGCTTATCTGAAGCTCTCACCAATGATATACATAAGTATCTCTATCTTTATCTTTATGTTTTATTCATCATCTATACCCAATTGAGTCTGCTTGACTAAGATTTACAAGGTGACCATAGCTTGCTTCATACCAACAATCTCTGTGGGATCGACCCTTACTCGCGTAAGGTTTATTACTTGGACGACCCAGTACACTTGCTGGTTAGTTGTGCGAAGTTGTAGTGATCACAATTTCATCCACCAAGTTTTTGGCGCCGTTGCCGGGGATTGTTCTTTTGTATGGACAACTGACGGTTCATCTTGTTGCTTAGATTAGGTATTTTTTTTTCAGAGTTCTTAAGAATAAATTCTAGTGTTTCATGATGATCTGTTGAAGTCTGGCTGGCTGAGAAGCCATGTCTAATCTTATTGGACCGAGGTTTCAACTAATCATCACAATAGCTTGTTGATTTCTATCAATCTTGCTATTGGAGCAATGATCTGCTAAGGCTTGGCTGGCCATTGGCCATGTCTAGTGTTTTGGACCGAAGCTGTCTTTGAAAGCTTGGCTGGCTGTGAAGCCATGTCTAATTCCTGGACCGGAGTCTTAGACTAGCATTGCAATGATTCCTGGACTCCAAATTAAGAATTCTGAAACCTTTATTTTCTATTCTCATATAATTTTCGAAAAAAAGCACAAAAAAAAAATTTACAAAATCATAAAAACCAAAAACATTTTATGTTTCTTGTTTGAGTCTAGTGTCTAATCTTAAGTTTGGTGTCTTGCATGCCTTGTTTGTTTGATCTTGGTTCTATTTTCAAGTCAATAGTACAGGGAACTGAAGATTCAGAACATGCAGCAGAGGAATTACACAGAAAAAGCTGGGCGTTCAAAACGCCCAGTGAAGAAGGACAGACTGGCGTTTAAACGCCAGCCAGGGTACCTGGTTGGGCGTTTAACGCCCAAAAAGGTAGCATTTTGGGCGTTAAACGCCAGAATGGATACCATTCTGGGCGTTTAACGCCAGGATGGCACAAGGGGAGGATTTTGTTTTCAAAATCAATTTTTTTGAAGTTTTCAAAGTTTTTCAAAATCAAATCTTTTTCAAATCAAATCTTTTCAATCAAATGTTTTCAAAATCAATTTCTTTCCTTTTTCAAAGATACTTACTAACAATTAATGATTTGATTGAACATTTTAAGTATGTTGCCTTTTCTGTTGAGAAAGGTTTAATGTTTGAATCATATCTTTTCTTGTTATGCAAGTCATTAATTTTTAAAATCATATCTTTTAAAATTGTTTTCAAATCATATCTCTTCAATCATATCTTTTTAAAAGCATAATTTTTTTATCATATCTTTTTAATCACATCTTTTCCAAAACAGTTTTTTTTTCATATCTTTTTGATTTCTAATTTCAAAAAAATCTTTTTCAAAAATTACTTGATTTCTTTTCCACTCTTGATTTTCGAAAATCATTTAAAGTTTTTCAAAAATGTTTTCAAAATATTTCACTTAATTTTCGAAAATTTCCTTCCCCTCTTCTCACATCCTTCTATTTATGGAGTATCACTCCTTCTTAATGCACAATTCAAACTCTATCTGATCAAGTTCGAATTCTTCTACCTCTTTCTTCTATTTTTCTGTTCCTCTGACACCTCAAGGAATCTCTATACTGTGACATAGAGGATTCCACATTCTCTTGTTCTTTTCTCTTTCACATGAGCAGGAACAAAGACAAAGGCATTCTTGTTGAAGCTGACCCTGAACCTGAGAGGACCTTGAAGCGAAAGCTAAGAGAAGCTAAGGCACAACGCTCTGTAAAGGACCTAACCGAATTCTTCAAGGAAGAAGAACCTATGGCAGCCGAAAACAACAACAATGCCAACAATGCAAGGAAGGTGCTGGGTGACTTTACTGCACCTACTCCCGATTTCTATGGGAGAAGCATCTCTATCCCTGCCATTGGAGCAAACAACTTTGAGCTTAAGCCTCAATTAGTTTCTCTAATGCAACAGAATTGCAAGTTCCATGGACTTCCATTGGAAGATCCTCATCAGTTTTTAGCTGAATTCTTGTAAATTTGTGACACAGTCAAGACTAATGGGGTTGACCCTGAGGTCTACAGACTGATGCTATTCCCTTTGCTGTAAGAGACAGAGCTAGAATATGGTTGGACTCTCAACCTAAAGAAAGCCTGGACTCTTGGAAAAAGCTAGTCAATGCCTTCTTGGCAAAGTTCTTTCCACCTCAAAAATTGAGTAAGCTTAGAGTGGAAGTCCAAACCTTCAGACAGAAGGATGGAGAATCCCTCTATGAAGCTTGGGAAAGATACAAACAATTGATCAGAAAATGTCCATTTGACATGCTTTCTGAATGGAGCATCATAGGTATTTTCTATGATGGTCTCTCTGAACTGTCCAAGATGTCTTTGGATAGCTCTGCTGGAGGATCTCTTCATCTGAAGAAGACGCCTACAGAAGCTCAAGAGCTAATTGAAATGGTTGCAAATAACCAATTCATGTACACTTCTGAAGGGAATCCTGTGAACAATGGGACAAGTCAGAAGAAAGGAGTTCTTGAGATTGATGCTCTGAATGCCATATTGGCTCAGAACAAGATATTGACTCAACAAGTCAATTTGATTTCTCAAAGTTTGTCTGGAATGCAAAATGCACCAAGCAGTACTAAGGATGCTTCATCTGAAGAAGAAGCCTATGATCCTAAGAACCCTTCAATGGAAGAGGTGAATTACCTAGGAGAACCCTATGGAAACACCTATAATTCTTCATGAAGAAATCACCCAAATTTCTCATGGAAGAATCAAGAGAGACCTCAACAAGGTTTCAATAACAATAATGGTGGAAGAAACAGGTTTAGCAATGGCAAGCCTTTTCCATCATCTTCTCAGCAACAGACAGAGAATTCTAAGCAGAACCCCTCTGACTTAGCAACCATGGTCTCTGATCTAATCAAAACCACTCAAAGTTTCATGACTGAAACTAGGTCCTCCATTAGAAATTTGGAGGCACAAGTGGGACAGCTGAGCAAGAAAATTACTGAACTCCCTCCAAGTACTCTTCCAAGCAATACAGAAGAAAATCCAAAAGGAGAGTGCAAGGCCATCAACATGGCCGAATTTGGAGAGGAAGGAGAGGAAGTGAACGCCACTGAGGAAGGCCTCAATGGGCGTGCCCTAGCCTCCACAGAGTTCCCCAATGAGGAACCATGGGAATCTGAGGCTCAAAATGAGACCATAGAGATCCCACTGGATTTACTTCTGCCATTCATGAGCTCTGATGAGTATTCTTCCTCTGAAGAGGAAGAGTATGTCACTGAAGAGCAAGTTGCTAAATACCTTGGAGCAATCATGAAGCTAAATGACAAGTTATTTGGAAATGAGACTTGGGAGGATGAACCTCCTTTGCTCACCAAAGAACTGGATGACTTGTCTAGGCAGAAATTACCTCAAAAGAGACAAGACCCTGGAAAGTTTTCCATACCTTGCACCATAGGCACCATGACCTTCAAGAAGGCTCTGTGTGACTTAGGGTCAAGTGTGAACCTCATGCCTCTCTCTGTAATGGAGAAGCTAGGGATCTTTGAGGTACAAGCTGCAAGAATCTCACTAAAGATGGCAGACAACTCAAGAAAACAAGCTTATGGACTTGTAGAGGATGTTTTGGTGAAGATTGAAAACCATTACATCCCTGCTGATTTCATAGTCCTAGAGACTGGGAAGTGCATGGATGAAACCATCATCCTTGGCAGACCCTTCCTAGCCACAGCAAAGGCTGTGATTGATGTTGATGGAGGTGAACTGATCATTCAAGTGAATGAAGAATCCTTTGTGTTTAAGGCTCAAGGATATCCCTCTGTCACCATAGAGAAGAAGCATGAAGAGCTTCTCTCAAATCAGAGTCAAACAGAGCCCCTTCAGTCAAACTCTAAGTTTGGTGTTGGGAGGCCACAACCAAACTCTAAGTTTGGTGTTGAACCCCCACATTCAAACTCTAAGTTTGGTGTTGGGAGGTTCCAACATTGCTCTGAGAAAATATGAGGCTCCATGAGAGCCATCTGTCAAGCTACTGACATTAAAGAAGCGCTTGTTGGGAGGCAACCCAATGTTATACTTTATCTATTTTCTTTTGCTATTTTATTTTATTTTGTAGGTTGATGATCATGAGAAGTCACAAAATCAATTGAAAAAGCAAAAACAGAATGAAAAACAGGAAGAAAAACAGCACACCCTGGAGGAAGAACCCACTGGCGTTTAAACGCCGGTGAGGCTAGCAGTTGGGCGTTTAACGCCCAGTCTGGCACCATTCTGGGCGTTTAACGCCAGAAAGGGGCACCAGACTGGCGTTAAACGCCAGAAAAGGGCAAAAACCTGGCGTTAAATGCCAGGAATGGGCATCAGCCCGGCGTTTAACGCCAGAAAGGGCTCAAAACGTGATTTTGAATGCCATTTGGTGTAGGGATGACTTTTCCTTGACACCACAGGATCTGTGGACCCCACAGGATCCCCACCAACCCCACCACTCTCTCTCTCTTCTTCACCCATTCACCAATCACCTCAATACCTCTTCCCCAAAAACCCTTCACCTATCAAATCCCATCTTTCTCTTCACCACTCACCTCCATCCTTCATAAAACCCCACCTACCCTACCATTCAAATTCAAACCACTTTTCCTCCCAAAGCCACCCATAATGGCCGAACCCTACCCCTCCCCTCTCCTATATAAACCCTTCTTCACCCCTTCATTTTCACACAACCTAAACACCACTTCTCCCCCTCTTTGGCCGAACACAAAGCCACTCCCTTCTTCCTCATTTCTTCTTCTTCTACTCTCTTCTTTCTTCTTTTGCTCGAGGACGAGCAAACCTTTTAAGTTTGGTGTGGTAAAAGCATTGCTTTTTATTTTTCCATAACCATTTATGGCATCCAAGGCCGGAGAAACCTCTAGAAAGAGGAAAGGGAAGGCAAAAGCTTCCACCTCCGAGTCATGGGAGATGGATAGATTCATCTCAAGGGTGCATCAAGACCACTTCTATGAAGTAGTGGCCTTGAAGAAGGTGATCCCCGAGGTCCCTTTTTCACTCAAAAAGGGTGAATATCCGGAGATCCGACATGAGATCCGAAGAAGAGGTTGGGAAGTCCTTACCAACCCCATTCAACAAGTCGGAATCTTGATGGTTCAAGAGTTCTATGCCAACGCATGGATCACCAAGAACCATGATCAAAGTGTGAACCCGGATCCAAAGAATTATCTTACTATGGTTCGGGGGAAATACTTGGATTTTAGTCCGGAAAGTGTAAGGTTGGCGTTCAATTTGCCCATGATGCAAGGAGATGAACACCCTTATACTAGAAGGGTCAACTTTGATCAAAGATTGGACCAAGTCCTCACAGTTATATGTGAAGAGGGCGCACAATGGAAGAGAGATTCAAGAGGGAAGCCGGTTCAATTGAAAAGGCACGACCTCAAACCCGTGGCTAGAGGATGGTTGGAGTTTATCCAACGCTCAATCATTCCCACTAGCAACCGGTCCGAAGTTACTCTAGATCGGGCCATCATGATTCATAGCATCATGATTGGAGAAGAAGTGGAAGTTCATGAGGTTATAGCCCAAGAACTTTATAAGGTGGCGGACAAGTCCTCTACCTTAGCAAGGTTAGCCTTTCCTCACCTCATCTGTCACCTCTGTTATTCAGTAAGAGTTGACATAAAGGGAGACATCCCTATTGAAGAGGATAAGCCCATCACCAAGAAAAGGATGGAGCAAACAAGAGACCCCTCTCATCATGAGATCCCTGAGATACCTCAAGGGATGCACTTTCCTCCACAAGACTATTGGGAGCAAATTAACACCTCCCTAGGAGAGTTGAGTTCCAACATGGGACAACTAAGGGTGGAGCACCAAGAGCATTCCATCCTCCTCCATGAAATTAGAGAAGATCAAAGAATCATGAGAGAGGAGCAACAAAGACAAGGAAGAGACATTGAGGAGCTCAAGCACTCCATAAGACCTTCTAGAGGAAGAACAAGCCGCCATCACTAAGGTGGACCCGTTCTTTAATCTCCTTGTTCTTTATTTTCTTGTTTTTTCGAAAATTGTGCTTTATGTTTACCCATGTTTGTGTCTTATGATCATTAGTGTCTTAGTGTCTATGCCTTAAAGTTATGAATGTCCTATGAATCCATCACCTTTCTTAAATAAACAATGTTCTTAATTGAAAAAGAGAAGAATTGCATGAATTTTGAATTTTATAACAGATTAATTATTTTGATGTGGTGGCAATACTTTGGTTTTCTGAATGTATGCTTGAACAGTGCATATGTCTTTTGAATTTGTGATTCATGAATATTGGCTCTTGAAAGAATGATGAAAAAGGAGACATGTTACTGAGGATCTGAAAAATCATAAAAATGATTTTTGAAGCAAGAAAAAGCAGTGAATACAAAAAAAAAGAGAAAAACGAAAAAAAAAGAGGAGAAAAGAAAACGAAAAAAAAAGAGGAAAAAGAAAGAAAAAGAAAGAAATAAAGTGGTGATCCAAGGCAAAAAGAGTGTGCTTAAGAACCCTGGACACCTCTAATTGGGGACTTTAGCAAAGCTAAGTCACAATTTGAAAAGGTTCACCCAATTATGTGTCTGTGGCATGTATGTATCCGGTGGTAATACTGGAAGACAGAGTGCTTTGGGCCACGGCCAAGACTCATAAAGTAGCTGTGTTCAAGAATTATCATACTTAACTAGGAGAATCAATGACACTATCTGGATTCTGAGTTCCTAAAGAAGCCAATCATTCTGAATTTCAAAGGATAGAGTGAGATGCCAAAACTGTTCAGAGACAAAAAGCTAAAAGCCCCGCTCATCTAATTAATACTGATCTTCATAGATGTTTTTGGAATTCATTGCATATTCTCTTCTTTTTATCTTATTTGATTTTCAGTTGCTTGGGGACAAGCAACAATTTAAGTTTGGTGTTGTGATGAGCGGATAATTTGTACGCTTTTTGGCATTGTTTTTAGTATGTTTTCAGTATGATCTAGTTAGTTTTTAGTATATTTTTATTAGTTTTTAGTTAAAATTCACTTTTCTGGACTTTACTATGAGTTTGTGTGTTTTTCTGTGATTTCAGGTATTTTCTGGCTGAAATTGAGGGACCTGAGCAAAAATCTGATCCAGAGACTAAAAAGGACTGCAGATGCTGTTGGATTCTGACCTCCCTGCACTCGAAGTGGATTTTCTGGAGCTACAGAAGGCCAATTGGCGCGCTCTCAACGGCGTTGGAAAGTAGACATCCTGGGCTTTCCAGCAATATATGATAGTCCATACTTTGCCCAAGATTTGATGGCCCAAACCGGCGTTCAAAGTCACCCTCAGGAATTCCAGCGTTAAACGCCGGAACTGGCACCAAAATGGGAGTTAAACGCCCAAACTGGCATCAAAGCTGGCGTTTAACTTCAAGAAGAGTCTCTACACAAAAATGCTTCATTGCTCAGCCCAAGCACACACCAAGTGGGCCCGGAGGTGGATTTTTTATGCCATTTACTCATCTTTGTACACCTTAGGCTACTAGTTCTCTATATATAGGACCTTTTACTATTGTATTTTCATCTTCGGACATCTAGTTCTTAGATCATTTGGGGGCTGGCCTCACGGCCATGCCTAGAC
Source organism: Arachis stenosperma (assembly GCF_014773155.1). NCBI lineage: Eukaryota > Viridiplantae > Streptophyta > Magnoliopsida > Fabales > Fabaceae > Arachis > Arachis stenosperma. The sequence continues at coordinate 113,284,373 of NC_080386.1, read as the reverse complement.
CTTATTCTTATGTATTTTCAACGGTGGAGTTTCTACACACCATAGATTAAGGTGTGGAGCTCTGCTGTATCTCGAGTATTAATGCAATTACTATTGTTCTTCTATTCAATTCCGCTTGTTCTTTGTCCAAGATATCACTTGTTCTTCAACTTGATGAATGTGATGATCCGTGACACTCATCATCATTCTCACTCATGAACAAAGTGACTGACAACCACTCTTGTTCTACAAGCATACGAGGCTCTAGTGTTTATCTCTTGGATTCCTGATACACGATGCATGGTTGATCGCCTGACAACCGAGTGCTCGCCTGACAAACGAGCCAGCCATTCCGTGAGATCAGAGTCTTCGTGGTATAGGCGAGAACTGATGGCGGCATTCAAGAGAATCCGGAAGGTCTAACCTTGTCTGTGGTATTCTGAGTAGGATTCAATGATTGAATGACTGTGACGTGCTTCAAACTCCTAGCAGGCGGGGCGTTAGTGACAGACGCAAAAGAATCACTGGATTCTATTCCGGCCTGACCGAGAACCGACAGCTGATTAGCCATATGCTGTGACAGAGCATAGGAACATTTTCACTGAGAGGATGGGAGGTAGCCACTGACAACGGTGAAACCCTTGCATAAGCTTGCCATGGAAAGGAGTAAGAAGGATTGGATGAAGACAGTAGGAAAGCAGAGAGACGGAAGGGAAGGCATCTTCATACGCTTATCTGAAGCTCTCACCAATGATATACATAAGTATCTCTATCTTTATCTTTATGTTTTATTCATCATCTATACCCAATTGAGTCTGCTTGACTAAGATTTACAAGGTGACCATAGCTTGCTTCATACCAACAATCTCTGTGGGATCGACCCTTACTCGCGTAAGGTTTATTACTTGGACGACCCAGTACACTTGCTGGTTAGTTGTGCGAAGTTGTAGTGATCACAATTTCGTCCACCAGTTGGCAGCGACAGACCCAGAAAATTTATGTTCGGGGGTAAAAATAATATACATTACTATCAAAAGATATATTAATCCAAATTTAAAAAAATAAAAATGTACATTAATTATTCGAATAAAAAAAACCCAAAAAGTACATATAATAAAATAGAACGAAAGATATTTTTTGAAACATTTTTCTATTACTATTTTTAAAAATAAAAAATATATATTCTAAATTAGTAAATTTATCAATTAACTTTAGAAATTTATATGCAACATAAATACATATAATAAAATAAAACGAAAGATAAACAAATAAATAATAAGGATCACTAAATTGTGAATAAAATAAAACATATAAATTCATGAAGAGAATAAAAAATTAGATTAATACCTAAATTATAATTGCTTGAATTAAACTTTGCAATTAAAAATATCAAAAGGAAAAATAATGAAATTGAAAGATACATAGAGTCATAGAGAGTTATATTAAAAAATAGAGATTTTAAAATTTACCTTTTGATGAAGAGAAGATGACCACTAGAAAAGGAATAGAAAAAGAAAGTTGAAAATATGAAACTAAGAAGAGGGTTTAAGAGAATAAAAGAGTGCTGACGGCTGGGATTTGAGAATGGGAGAAGACTAAATTTGATTAGGTTAACGGTTAACTAATAGTCAAAATGATAAAAAGATAAAATGGGTTCGGGACTTTGAATAATTGAGCTAAGTTTATATGTAGTGCGGTCATTTTAAATTTAAAATGGGGACATATTATATATGTATATTTTTTTAAAAACAAAAATTGAAATAAGAGTAGGGGCAAGTGCCCCCCTATAATACAACGTAGGTCCGTCCCTGATGGTTGAGTCTTTGGTTATATTTCATTCCCTTTGTGCAAAGCAGGGCCTATCCAAGTGAGAGAAAGGAATTGACACCTCGGTTAATAAAATGACTGGTCTCATTGTACTGGTAGTAGGAACACCCGAGTAATCATCCTAAGTTCCATTTGGCGCGTAAAGTTGGATTTGTGAGGGATGAATATGGATGATCCAAAGAATGGCATTGGGGAAGCTCCTTGGTGCACGGAATTGTGATTCACACTTTTCACAACTCCGGTGCCACTAACCAGCAAGTGCACTAGGTCGTCCAAGTAATACCTTACGTGAGTAAGGGTCGATCCCACGAAGATTGTCGGCTTTAAGTAAGCTATGGTTGTCTTGTAAACCTTAGTCAGGAGATTAATAATGAAAAGGATTTTGTTTGTAAAAAGTAAAAGAACATGAAATAAATAATACTTGTTATGCAGTAATGGAGAACAGGTTGAGGTTTTGGAGATGCTCTGTCTTCTGAATCTCTGCTTTCCTACTGTTGTCTTCTTCACGCACACAAGGCTCCTTCCATGGCAAGCTATATGTTCGTGGGTCACCGTTGTCAATGGCTACTATCCGTCCTCTCAGTGAAAATGGTCCAACTACGGGTTCTGTAGGGCTAATCATCTGTCAGTTCTCACTCGTGCTGGAATAGGATCCATTGATCCTTTTGCACACTGTCACTGCGTCCAACATTTGTAAGTTTGAAACTCGTCACAGTCACCCCTTCCCAGATCCTACTCGGAATACCACAGACAAGGTTTAGACTTTCCGAATTTCAAGAGTGCTGCCAATTGATTCTAGCTTATACCACGAAGACTCTAGTTTCACGGATTTGAATACTCTGTTGTCAGGAGAGGCAATCAAACTCGTGAACCAGGAACCCAAGAGATACACACTCAATCTAAGGTAGAACGGAAGTGGTTGTCAGGCACGCTTTCATAAGTTGAGAATGGTGATGAGTGTCACGGATCATCACATTCATCATGTTGAAGTGCGAATGGATATCTTAGAATAGAAACAAGCATGATTGAATAAAAAACAGAAATAATTGCATTAATCCATCGAGACACAGCAGAGCTCCTCACCCCCAACCATGGGATTTAAAGACTCATGCCGTAGAAGATACAAATTCAGATGTAAAATTTCATGAGGTACAAAATGAATCTCTAAAAGTAGTTTTAATACTAAACTAGTAACCTAGGTTTACAGAAAATGAGTAAGCTAAGATAGATAGTGCAGAAATCCACTTCTGGGGCCCACTTGGTGTGTGTTTGGGCTGAGCATTGAAGCTTTCATGTGCATAGCCTATTCCTGGAGTTAAACGCCAGCTTTGGTGCCAGTTTGGGCGTCTAACTCCAACTTTTATGCCAGTTCTGGCGTTTAATGCCAGAAAATGGTAAAAAACTCGCGTTTAAACGCCCGTTTGTGCTATCAAATCTCGGACAAAATATGGACTATTACACATTGTTGGAAAGCCCAAGATGTCTACTTTCCAACGCAATTGAGAGTGCGCCAATTGAGCTTCTGTAACTCCAGAAAATCCATTTCGCGTGCAGGAGGGTCAGAATCCAACAGCATCTGCAGTCCTTTTTTAGTCTATGAATAAGATTTTTGCTTAGGTCCCTCAATTTCTGCCAGAAAATACCTGAAATCATAGAAAAACATAAAAACTCATAGTAAAGTCCAGAAATGTGATTTTTTCATAAAAACTAACAAAAATATACTAAAAAATAACCAAAATACACTAAAAACTAAACAAAAATACCACAAAAAGCGTATAAAATATCTGCTCATCATAACACCAAACTTAAACTATTGCTTGTCCCCAAGTAACTGGATAAATAAAATAGGATAGAAAGAAAATCAAGAGGTAATACATCTCAGAGTTTTAAGTGAAGCTCAGATTTTAATTAGATGAGCAGGGCTAGTAGCTTTTTGCTCCTGAACAGTTTTGGCATCTCAATTTATCATTTGAATCTCAGAATGATTGGCATCCATAGGAACTCAGAATTCAGATAATGTTATTGATTTTCCTTGTTTAATATGTTGATTCTTGAACATAGCTACTTATTGAGTCTTGGCTGTGACCACAAGCATCTTGTTTTCCAGTAATATTACAGGATACATAAATGCCACAGACACATAACTAGGTGAACCTTTCAGATTGTGACTCAGCTTTGCTAGAGTCCCCAGTTAGAGGTGCCCAGAGTTCTTAGGCAGACTCTTTTGCTTTGGATCACGAATTTAACCACCCAGCCTCAAGCGTTTCACTCGGACCTTCATGACACAAGCACATGGTTAAGGACAGCTTGATTTAGCCGCTTAGGCCAGAATTTTATTCCTTTGGGCCCTCCTATCCATTAATGCTCAAAGCCTTGGATCCTTTTTACCCTTGTCTTTTGGTTTAAAGGGCTATTGGCTTTTTCTGCTTGCTTTTTCTTTATTTTTCGTTTTTTTTGTTTTTGTTTTTTTTTTTGCAAGCTTTGTATTTTTCACTGCTTTTTCTTGCTTCAAGAATCAATTTTATGATTTTTCAGATTATCAATAACATTTCTCTTTCTTTTCATCATTCTTTTAAGAGCCAACAATTTTAACATTCATAAACTTCACTATAAAAAATATGCACTGTTCAAGCATTCATTCAGAAGACAAAAAGTGTTGCCACCACATAAAAATAATTAGAATTTTTCTTATTGAAAACTTGAAACAATTGCCTCTTTATTCTAAAAAAATCTACTATTTTATTCATGTTTAGTGATGATGAGAAGAATAAATTATAGCTTACTTGGAGATAATAAAAATAAAAATAAAAATAAAGACCCTAATTACTAATACTCATGTAATTCTTAAGATTGGTTTCTAATAATAAAAGTTATCACAGGTTTAAAATTAGGACTCAACAACCTTTATCTTGGGAGATGGATGCTCCTTCAATCTGTGGGATGTCTGGTCCCTCAAGGGTGAGCTTCTGGCGCTTCAGCTCCTGTAGCTCACGCCTTTGCTTTTCTTGTTCCTTAAGCAGTTTACAGAGCATGCTATTTTGATTTTGCTGTTCTTCTTTAAGTTGATCCATAACTTCTTGCAGCTTGGTGACAGATGCTTCTGGGCGGGTTCAGTTGTCAATTTGAGGGATTTCTGGGAGAAATTCCTGCGCCCTCCTCTTGATGGAGTTGTCGTGCATTTGTTGTCCCTCCATTGACTTTTTGGTAGTTGGATGCTCAACTGAGATAAACTCATCCACTCCCATCTTTATCCCAGCATCTTTATATAGCAGAGAGATTAAGCTTGGGTAGGCCAATTTGGCTTCAGTGGAGTTCTTATTTGTAATTGTGTAAATCTCACGAGAAATCAGATGATGAATCTCCACTTTGTTTCCCAGCATAATGCAATGAATCATCACTGCTCTTTTGACAGTGACCTCAAAGCGGTTGCTAGTGGGCAGTATAGAATGCCCAATAAAGTCCAACCAGCCCCTCGCGACTGGTTTGAGATCTCCTCTCTTGAGTTGGTTTGGGACACCTTTTAAGTTGGTTATCCACTTAGTTCCAGGGAGGCATATGTCCTCTAGAACTTGGTTCAAACGCTTATCTACTCTCACCATTCTCCTATTAAAGGATTATAGATCATCTTGTAGTTAAGGCAATTTGAAGACCTCTCTTATTTTGTCAAGGTGGAAGTAAATAGTTTTCCCTCTGACCATAGTTCGAAAGGTATGGAAGGCAGTTTCCATCATTCTCTGTTTATCTGTTAGCCACAGATTTGAGTAGAATTCCTGGACCATGTTTCTTCCAACCTTTGTCTCAGGATTAGCTAGGATTTCCCAATCTCTGTTTCGAATCTGTTCTTGGATCTCTAGATATTCGTCTTCTTTCAGATCAAACTTAACTTTCAAGATCACTGACCTCAAACCCATTATTTTGTGGTAATGGTCTGCATGTTCTTTGGTTAAGAACCTCTCTTGATTCCAAAGTGGTATTGGATTATTCTCTTTCTTACCTCTTAAAGTGTTTTGTTTTCCTTTAGGGGCCATGATCTTAGTGAGGTTTTACTCAGTGATCATGGAAAAACCCACCAAACTTAGAGGTTTGCTTGTCCCCAAGCAAAAGAAAGGAAAGGAGAGGAAAAGAGGGGGATACAGATTCGAATGGTGGAGGTATGGGGATGGCCGAACTTGTATTTAAAAGGGAGGTGGTGGATTTCGAAAATTTTAAAAAAGATATGATAGAAAGATATGATTTGGAAAAGATAAATCATGATATGAAAAAGATGAGATTTTAAAATTCAAAAGATATGGAAACGATATAAAGAAGTTAAATCTGAATTTTTGTTGATGCATCTAAGAATTAAAAGATGATATGATGAGTTGGAAAATATTTGGAAAGAAATTGAAAAGATAAATGAGTTTTTGAAAAAGATTTGAAAGAGATTTTGAAAGAAAATTAAAAAGAATTTAGAAGATTATTAAATTTTTGAAAATTGAATTTGAGAGATGAAAATTTGTAACATGTTTATGCAGAAAATTATGAATTAAAACATGAAAATTTTAAAAAAATTTAAAGTGGAAACAAAATCACCTCCCCTTGTCTTTTCTGGCATTAAACGCCCAAAATGGTATCCATTCTGGCGTTTAACGCCCATTTGTTGGCCATTTTGGGCGTTTAACGCCAGCCAGGGTAACGCCCAGCCAGGGTAACGCCCCTGGCTGGCGTTAAACGTCAGAAATCTTTTATCACTGGGCGTTTTTCTAAACGCCCAGGATGCTGCAACTCTGGCGTTAAACATCCAGAATGGTGCCCATTCTGGTGTTTAACGCCCAGAAAGGTATCTTTACTGGTGTTAAATGCCAAGAATGGTACCATTCTTAGCATTTAACGCCCAAAATGCCTCTTACTAGCATTTTCGAGCCAGTGAACTCTTTTTCTCTGCTTTGTGCTCTGAAACCTTCTGTAACTCTATGAACTTCTGCATTTTGACAATTAATCTTAAAGATAATTTATATCAAACTCCTATAATTATTATTTAAATAACAAGAACCTTTGCTAATGACTAGGTTGCCTTCTAGCAAGCGTTTTTTTATTGTCTTTAGCTGGACTTTTACTGAGCTTTAGTCTAGTCTCAGTTTTGAGTATTCTTGCTCAACATTGCTTTCCAGATAATGTTTGACTCTCTGTCCATTAACAATGAATTTTTTGTCAGAGTCAATATCCTAAAGCTCTACATATCCATATGGTGACACACTTGTGATCACATATGGTCCCCTCCACCGAGATTTTAATTTCCCAGAGAACAATCTGAGCCTAGAGTTAAACAGCTAAACCTTCTGTCCTGTCTCAAAGACTCTAGATGACAATTTCTTGTCATGCCACCTCTTTACTTTCTCTTTGTAAATTTTTGCATTTTCGAAAGCATTGAGTCTAAATTCTTCTAGCTCATTCAACTGGAGCAATCTTTTCTCTCCAGCTAACTTGGCATCAGGGTTTAGGAATCTGGTTGCCCAGAAGGCCTTGTGTTCCAATTCCACTAGCAGGTGGCAGGCTTTTCCATACACAAGCTGGTATGGAGAGGTCCCTATAGGAGTTTTGAATGCAGTTCTGTATGTCCATAGAGCATCATCCAGACTCCTTGCCCAATCCTTTCTACGGGTACTTACAATCCGTTCCAGGATTTGTTTTAGTTCTCTATTTGAGACTTCAGCCTACCCATTTGTCTGTGGATGATATGGAGTTGCCACTTTGTGGTTAATTCCATATCGGATCAGAGCGGAGTCAAGCTGTTTATTGCAGAAATGAGTTCCTCCATCACTGATTAGTATTCTGGGGACACCAAATCTGCTGAAGATATGCTTTTGGAGGAACTTCAGCATTGTCTTAGTATCATTAGTGGGTGTTGCAATTGCCTCCACCCATTAGATACATAGTCTACTGCCACCAGAACATAAGTGTTTGAGTATGATGGCGGGAAAGGCCCCATGAAGTCAATACCCCATACATCAAACAACTCAATCTCTAAGATCCCTTGTTGAGGCATGGCATAACCGTGAGGCAGATTACCAGCTCTTTGGCAAATGTCACAGTTACGTACAAACTCTTAGGAGTCTCTATGGAGAGTAGGCCAGTAAAAACCACATTGGAGGACTCTTGTGGCTGTCCACTCACTTCCGAAATGTCCTCTATATTGTGATCCATGGGCAATGCCATAGGATCTTCTGTGCTTCTTCTCTGGGCACACACCTACAGTTTATTCCGTCTGCACATCTCTTAAAGAGATATGGTTCATCCCACAAGTAGTTCTTTACATTAGTAACTAATTTTTTTGTTTGCTGCCTGCTGTACTCTTTGGGTATGAATCTTACCGCTTTATAATTTACAATGTCTGCAAACCACGGTACTTGCTGAATGGCAAATAGTTGCTCATCCAGGAAGGTTTCAGAGATCTCAGTAGAGGGGAGGGACGCCCCTTCTATTGGTTCATCAAATTCTTGCAGAAGCAACACCCATCTTATGAGCCTGGGTTTTGAATCCTGCTTTGTGAGTAGATATTTAAGAGCAGCATGGTCAGTGTACACAATCACTTTTGATCCTACCAAATAGGATCTGAACTTGTCAATGGCATAAACCACTGCAAGCAATTCCTTTTCTGTGGTTGTGTAATTTTTCTGCGCGTCATTTAACACACGGCTGGCATAGTAAATGACGTGCAGAAGTTTGTCATTCCTCTATCCCAATACTACACCAATGGTATGGTCACTGGCATCACACATTAGTTCAAATGGTAATGTCCAGTCTGGTGCAGAAATGACTGGTGCTGTGACCAACTTAGCTTTCAGAGTCTCAAACGCTTGCAGACACTCTGTGTCAAAGACAAAGGGTGTATCAGCAGCTAGCAGATTGCTTAGAGGTTTTGCAATTTTTGAAAAATCCTTTATAAACCTCTTATAGAATCCTGCATGTCCCAGAAAGCTTCTAATTGCCTTAACATTGGCAGGTGGTGGTAATTTTTCAATTATCTCTACCTTAGCTTGATCCACCTCTATTCCTTTGTTCAAAATTTTTTACCCAAGGACAATTCCTTCAGTCACCATAAAGTGACATTTCTCCCAGTTTAAAACCAGGTTAGTCTCTTGTTTATCCTGTTCCGCTAGGCGGAGTTTCTGAGGATAAGGCATATTGGCTTTATATTCCTCAACCTTAGTTGCTGCAGGTTTGTTTCCAACAGAGGTGATTGGAGAAGCCTTCTTAGAGGGGTTACTATCAGCACTTGCATGTGTCTGATCCCTCATTGGCATTTGAACGCCAGGATTGGGGGTGGATGGGCATTTAATGCCAGATTTTCCCCCTTTTCTGGCGTTTGAACGCCAGAACTGGACATGGACTGGGCGTTTAACGCCAGTTTTCTCTATTTTCTGGCATTTGAATGCCAGAAGTGGGCATTCACTAAGCGTTTAACGCCAATTCTTTACCCTTTTCTGGCGTTTGAACGCCAGAAGTATTCCTCTCTGGGCTCTTACTGTCCTCAAAGGGATTTTGGGCAGTGCTTCGCTCATCCTCTGTCAATTGTTCCTTTCTTGGCTTTTTGCTGCTTTGAGTTGAGGTATTTAATGTCTTCCCACTCCTTAAATGAACAGCTTGGCACTCTTCTGTTATCTGTTTGGATAACTCATGTTTTATTTGATTCAATTGTTTTTCTATATTCTGGTTAGCATCTTTGGTTTTTTGTAATATTTCTTTAAATTCTGCTAGCTATTTTATTAGAAAACATAATTACTGATTGAGTTCAGCAACTTGTTCTGGAGGACTAAGTTCAGTGGATACTGCCTTAGCCTCTTCTTTCATGGAGGACTCACTACTTAAGTACAGATGCTTATTTCTAGCAACTGTATCTCTGAGCTCTTGAGCTTTTTCAATTATTTTTCTCATGTGTATCGATCCACCAGCTGAGTGGTCTAGAGATATCTGGGCTTTTTCTGTAAGTCCATAGTAGAAGATGTCTAACTGCACCCACTCGAAAAATATTTCAGAGGGGCATTTCCTTAGCATCTCTCTGTACCTCTTCTAGGCATCATAAAGAGATTCATGATCCTCTTGTTTAAAGCCTTGGATGTCCAGCCTTAGTTATGTCATCCTTTTTGGAGGGAAATATTGATTCAGGAATTTGTCTAATAACTGTTTTCATGTTCTTATGCTGGCTTTGGGTTGGTTATTTAACCACCTCTTAGCTTGGTCTTTTACAGCAAATGGAAATAGCAATAATCTGTAGACATCCTGATCCACTTCCTTATCACGTACTGTGTCAGCAATTTGTAAGAATTGTGCCAGAAACTCAGTAGGTTCTTCCTGTGAAAGACCGAAATACTGGCAATTTTGCTGCACCATGATAATGAGCTGAAGATTTAGCTCAAAAGTGTTAGCTCTTATGGGGGGGTATACAGATAGTACTCCCATATGAAGCAGTAGTGGGGTTAGCATATGACCCCAGAGTCCTTCTGAACTGTTCATTTCCACTTAGGACCATGATGGAGAAAGGAAGATGATGTGGATTGGAGATAGAAATATTATATTTATTATTTAAGTTATTTATATATATATATATATATATATATATATATATAGAAAATCGAAAATAAAAGAATATAAAATAAAATAAAATAAATGAAAGATTTTTGGGTGAGGATCTTCGAAAAATGAGGAGAGAGAAAATGGTTAGAAAGTTTTGAAAAAGATATGATCTCAAAATTTTAAAGATTGAAACTTTCTTAACAAGAAAACACCAAACTTAAAATTTTTCAATCAATTTAGTGAACCAAGACAAGAGATTCGAAAATTGTATGTAAGAAAAAGAAAAAGATTTTGAAAAATTTTATGAAGGATTTTCGAAAAAAAATAAAAAATTGAAAAAGAGTTTGTTTTGAAAAAGGTTTAAGAAGATAATTTTAAAAATTGAAATTTTGACTTGACTAACAAGAAACTACCAAATTTTGAAAATTTTCACTAAATCAACTCAAGGAATTCAAAAATTATGAGTGAATAAAGGAAAATATATATTTTTGGTTTTTTTTTTAATTTAATGAGGAAAGAGAAAAATAATGAAAAGATACAAGACTTAAAATTTTTAGATTTAATGCTCCTTATTTTTGAAAATTTGGAGGGAAAACACTAAGGGACACCAAACTTAAAAATTTTTATACTCTAGACACTAATAATTTGAAAATACACAGGAAAAACAAGAAAAGACATCAAACAGGAAAATTCAAAGATCAAACAAGAAAAATAAACAAGAACAACTCGAAAAATTGAAAGAAAATAACCACATGCAATTGACACCAAACTTAAAATATGAAACTAAACTCAAAGAAAATTAAAATAAAAGACTCTAAACCAAAAAGACAAATTTTTTCTAATCTAAGTAACAAGATGAACCATCAGTTGTCCAAACTCGAACAATCCCCGACAATGGCGCCAAAAACTTGGTGCACGGAATTGTGATTCACACTTTTCACAATTCTGGTGCCACTAACCAGCAAGTGCACTGGGTCGTCCAAGTAATACCTTACGTGAGTAAGGGTCGATCCACGGAGATTGTCGGTTTGAAGCAATCTATGGTTGTCTTGTAAACCTTAGTCAAGAGATTAATAATGAAAAAGGTTTTGTTTGTAAAAAATAAAAGAGCATGAAATAAATAATACTTGTTATGCAGTAATGGAGAACATGTTGAGGTTTTGGAGATGCTCTGTCTTCTAAATCTCTACTTTCCTACTGTTGTCTTATTCACGCACGCAAGGCTCCTTTCATGGCAAGCTGTATGTTGGTGGATCACCGTTGTCAATGGCTACCATCCGTCCTCTCAGTGAAAAAGGTCCAACTACGGGTTCCGTAGGGCTAATCATCTGTCAATTCTTACTTGTGCTGGAATAGGATCCATTGATCCTTTTGCACACTGTCACTGCGCCCAACATTTGTAAGTTTAAAGCTCGTCACAGTCACCCCTTTCCAGATCCTACTCGGATTTAGACTTTCTGGATCTCAAGAGTGCTATGAATTGATTCTAGCTTATACCACAAAGACTCTAGTTTCTTAGATTTGAATACTCTGTTGTCATGAGATGCAATCAAACTCGTGAACTAGGAACCCAAGAGATACACACTCAATCTAAGGTAGAACGGAAGTGGTTGTCAGACACACGTTCATAAGTTGAGAATGGTGATGAGTGTCATGGATCATCACATTCATCATGTTGAAGTGCGAATGGATATCTTAGAATAGAAACAAGCGTGATTGAATAGAAAACAGAAATAATTACATTAATCCATCGAGACACAGCAGAGCTCCTCATCCCCAACCATGGGGTTTAAAGACTCATGCCGTAGAAGATACAAATTCAGATGTAAATGTCATGAGGTACAAAATGAATCTCTAAAAGTAGTTTTTATACTAAACTAGTAACCTAGGTTTATAGAAAATGAGTAAGCTAAGATAGATAATGCAGAAATCCACTTCCAGGGCCCACTTGGTGTGTGTTTGGGCTGAGCATTGAAGCTTTCATGTGCATAGGCTATTCCTGGAGTTAAACGCTAGCTTTGGTGCCAGTTTGGGCATTTAACTCCAACTTTTGTGCCAGTTCTGGCATTTAACACCAGAAAAGGGTAAAAAGATGGCGTTTAAACGCCAGTTTGTGCTATCAAATATCAAAAAAAGTATGGATTATTATACATTGCTGGAAAGCCCAAGATGTCTAATTTCCAACGCAATTAAGAGCTTGCCAATTGAACTTCTGTAGCTCCAGAAAATTTATTTCGCGTGCAGGAGGGTCAGAATCCAACAACATCTGCAGTCATTTTTTAGCCTCTGAATCAGATTTTTGCTCAGGTCCCTCAATTTCAGTTAGAAAGTACCTGAAATCACAGAAAAACACACAAACTCATAGTGAAGTCCAGAAATGTGATTTTTGCATAAAAACTAATAAAAATATACTAAAAAATAACTAAAACACACTAAAAACTACACGAAAATACCACAAAAAAGCGTATAAAATATCCGCTCATCACTCCTCGATCAACTGAAGTTCCTCCGAACTTTGCATCAGTGGAGGCATCCGTGTTTGATGAGGTTGTGAGGTATGTGCTTATCTTTTATGTCGATATATGCATACCCATGTGAAGGGTTCATGTTTAAAGGTACTCTGTCGATTGTTATTTGCATCAACAGGGAGAAGAAGAATGCACATGACGAGGATGGATCTGTTCCGGAGGATAGGATCATGGCTGTATTCAACAAGATATACGAGGTCAGTATGGTGATGTTGTTAATGGTACTAGTGTTGAAAGTTTCCATTTTGGGTTAGCCTTGTCTACATTATACATTTTTCTGTTGTAGCTATTGATGGACAACGATCGAGCTATGCGGGAAGTTGTCAGAAAGTAAATAAAAAGGATTGTTGGAGCTTGCGGTAGAGAATTGCAAAGTAATCACCATGTTGTGGGAAGACTACACAGCGAGGCACAAAAGAAAAGCTATGGTCGCTGATGTTCACATGAAGAAGACACGTGCCGTGGTTGGTTCAAGTCATCGAAGGGGTAATGTAACTAATGCGAGTTGTAGGAAACAGAGGATGACAAAAAAAGTTGATTTGCCAACACGAAAGGTGGAAGCTATTATTAGAAATGCTGAAGCCATTTTACGTAACATCGGAGGAGAGGCGGAAGACCTTGTGAAGTTAAGTAAGTGTTTGGCAAAAGGAACGAAAGATGCCATAACGTCCAAGGTTGTTTCCAGGAAGGAGACATCAAGACAACCTTTGAAAGTGGTTAAGGTATGTTTTATTTTCTTTGGACCGTTGGCAGTGAGTTTTTGTTAATATTCAGTGGTTGTAAGGTCCTTATGGTGCTAGTTATTCTCTGTTGTAGCAATTTTGTGCAGCGAAAACTAGATTATTGGTCGGTGGATGATGCTTTGGGTGGTCTGGGCTCAACCCAAATGCAGCAAGAAGTCCTGAAATTACTTGCACATGTTGACATCGTGGCTCTGGCTTCGTGGAGCTATGTGCCCTGTCGCTATGGTTAGACCTTTCCTTCCATCCACCTACCGGAATGAACTTGTCGTCGTTGGAGTTGGCGGTCACGGCTTATATCTTCGCGCCTGACCTATATAAGAAGTAAGTTTTACTATGAAAAGGAGAGCTGCAATGTTGTGCTTGAAAATTTTTTTTCCAACCTTGTTCAAGATTTTTTGTTAACTCTTCAGCTTGGTTAAAAGGGACGATCCTTCGACGTGAAAACTGGCTCCACTCAAAACTTTCTCTATGGCTTTACCTTTTTTTCTGGACCAGGCTGTAGGCCACAAAACTGACCAGGCCCAATGAAAATCGACCCATAACCCGACACACACAGAGACCCACCCACCCTAATAGGCCAATCCTCTCTTCCTCGTTCTCTGTCTCTGGAGATCTCCGTTGTTACCAAATTTTCACCTCAAGAAAGTTAAATTTTGTTGCATGGAGCATAGGCCAAGTGCCTCCACCCTTAACCGTGGACTCCACCAGAATCCACATATGTTACCTATTAAAACATGTCCATGCCGCACTGTGTGGAATATTATTTGTATTGTGGTTTTCATTGACGACCCAACATTTCTTCCACTATACACTATGATATGGAAAACCCAATATGCATTATTCACTATGAGCAAACGATCATGACTGTCTGTGACTTTATCTTTCAAAGCTTTTTCTTTGGCGCTGTTCTTGGTTTCAAGGTGTTGCCCATGATGATTTCTGCATGTTTTGTTAATTTTTTTACTTAATCAATGAGGTTTCCTTTTTGTACCAATTTTTCCTTTTTCTATGAGGCTTTATTTTTATTTTTTCTGATATTTTGTTTGGGCCTTAAACCCTTCTCATCCACAAGTTCATAAGCCTGGAAGATTTTTACCCTAATATTTCAATCACGTTTTAACATCTGTTTCTATCTTCTAGCTCTAAAAAATAGTCACTCAAATAGTTTTCACAAAAAAGAAGTGACTTGAGAACACATGGTGATTAAGGGTAGAGTAGTGGAAGTGAGAGAGGATGAGATCGTGAGATGCTGGTGAGCATTGGCTACTGGAGAAGAGAGGCAATGGATGAGAGAAAGGGGATTCAATATGATTTTTTGTTAAAAAATTTTATATAGTCATGTGTTCTAAATTATGCATAGTTTTTAAGCATTTTAATTGTGTTGCATATGGTTTAAGAGTTAAGTGATGCTATCTTTTTGCCTACATTAATGCATAATAATCTAATTAACTGATAAACAAATTTAAAGCATGAATGCATCTGGCTCCGAATTTTTGTGTCTAATTTTGCGTTGGTTTTTTTTATTTACTCCATGATGCCGTCGTCTTCGAGGGTGCAGAGAGATATTGGTACCCAATGATCATTGTATTTTCAACAAGAAAGCATTCTGGATGCTTCAGCCAGGGAAGGAAGTCGTCGACGATGTAAACTTCTCTTCAATCATAATTTTATCGTGGCTTTTCACGCTATAAGTGGTTTTACCAACTATTGCAAAATGTTTTGATCTCGCTTTTGCAATGATGCAGGTGGTAAACTTAGTTGCAACCATGTTGATAGATGACCGGACTGAGAATACCTGGTGGCTTTCGGCAACTTTTTCGGTGAGTGCTCCGGCTTCTCGTGTAACCTTGTAGAGAGAATCCGGCTTTAAATTTGGATTTATGAACCTTGAAAACCAAATTTTTTGACCAAAAATCTACTTCAAAATCAGTTTTTAAAAATCCAATTTCCAAGCCACATTTCACTATTAGTAAACCAGTTTTAAATCCAGAATTCAGTATGTTCAATAAAAGTTGAAATCAAGAATATAAAATCTCGACATGATTTACATTTTATTCAATTTGGCCTGATAAACATATCATATCATGCCACTTTCGACTTGTCTAAATGGGGATAATACCGAACTTACACTTGAACACACTAAAAACTCATACGAGTGATAATTTTTAGTTCTTTATTAGAAGCAACCAACTAAACTTAACGAATATGCATTGTTATCAAAATGCCAACATATCACAACCAGGAAATGAACCGAGAATCAAGAACAATATAAGCACAAAAATAAAGAACATAATACAATCTAGAAACAAGAATCACAACCAAAAATCATAATAGTATTAATATTCAATAAAAAAACAGTTCAAATAAGCAACAAAACATAAAAAAAATATAACACAATAACGGAAAATAGAACAAATGATTACATAAATATAGAAAATAATCCAACCAACAACCTTAACCAGGATAAAAAAAATCAGAATCAAAAACAAAAATAATCTAATACTCAGTCCAACCGTAAACCATAACCACAATCAGATAACCAGTTCAAAACAATAAAATGAAAAACATTTATACCAACCTTTTCTTTGTGTGGTATCACATCAGCGTCGTCTTCCAAGTTATGCATCTTAACAGACGCCTTTCTAAACCCTTCAACACACCTTCGCTTAGTGTGACCAGTTCGCCTGCAAGTCGTACACGTTCTTTTCTTACTCCTTACCCCCCGTGTACTAGGAGCCCCTATCATCCACACGACAGATGGATCACGCACACCAACTTAAGGATCTGTGTTGGTTTGATCATAGCTATCCCCGCCGAATCCTTTCATATCAACACACATGGTACAAATTCCTCTCATGGCTACATTAAATAGCTCATGGCTCTACGCACCAACAAACAACAACCACTGAGCTGTCGCATGTAAGGCACTATGTCGAAGAAAGAATCTCCGATCATTGGCTACGTCCTTCTTATTTGAGTAGTCTTCAACGGCCTTAGCGTCCTTGCGCCATCATATCAAAATTAACCGATGTGGAATTATGTTCAAGTGCTCATGCTTTATCACAAAAAACATATGTCGACAAGGAATGCCCTCTCTAGCCTAAAAGTTACACCTACGCTCTAACTTTGTCGTGTTCGTGTCAATCAAAGTAACCACTGGCTGCCCGGGATTACCATACTCCTCCATTGTATACACTACCGTCGTCAACACCCTCCTCTTACTAACAAAGTTTAGAACTCCAACCGCATCTATCTCCTTTCTCATGTTGGTGAAAATCGGCCGCGTATACATCATGGTAGCACATTTTTCGATTAGATCAAGGCACGTCGTCATAATAGGGACGTTATAAATGGAGTTGAACTGTGCAACCATCTCATTGTTCTGGTATTCACAAAGGACTAGCTCAGGGTTTTGCATAAGTTCCAGTATAGTGTGCTTCGAGCTAAGGAATTTCTTCACATGCGAATTTATGCCCTCGCACCGCGATGTGGTACGAAACCTAGCAAAAAAAACTTGTCGCAAAGGTATGCATTTGCCCACATCTTTCTTTTTTCGTACATCTGCATTGCCCACAACTTATCATGTAACCTGTATTCATCTACTGGTTCGGCCCATTCCGTTTCAAAGTCATCTATTGACATATCCGCATACAACTACCTCAAAAATAAGTCCCTGAACATCTGCTTGTTCCCATTAGATGTAACATTCTTTTGTAAATGCCAAGCACATAGGCGATGGATAGAGCTAGGAAAAACTTTCGTAATTACGGCAATAATGGCATCATCACCATCTGTCACTACAATAGATGGAAATTTATTACACATCACCTCAAGAAGATTCTCTAGCATCCACTTGTACAAAGCAATCGTCTCTTCCAACACTAACCCGAACCCGAAGATCGTCGTCTGTTTGTTGTTGTTTGCACTTAAGAATATTACAAGGGGTCTATTGTACTTATTATTTTTGTACGTCGAATCGAACACGATTACATCACAAAAGTGTTGGTAATCAACTTTACGCATTCCATCAGCCCAAAACAAGTTGGCCAACATGCCCTCCTTAGTCAGGTTATACCTCGCCATTGTCATTGGGTCCACAGAAGCCTTTCCCTCCAAATAAACAATGACAGAAGTTGCGTCCCCATCTGCAATTCTTGTGCGCTTAGTCCGGGTCAAGGTAGTTATAAGCATCCTTCTTTGTGAAACCCAATAGTGAATACCCTCCAGTAATCCCTACCATGTACCCAAGTATCTTTGACGTAGGTAGCCCATAACTTTGCATACCATCTAGCTGAACCTTTGCCGCACCTAAAATCTGATGGAACTTAGGAATCAAGTGTACCATACACTTAACTACTAACTCATGGTTGTGCTCGAGGACGACTTTCCGAATCTTCTAGTTCGAACTTTCTTTGTCAAAATATATGAACAACTTAGCCTGGCAATTCGTCCGCGTCTCAGGCTTATGACATCTTTTTCTATCCAATCTGTTGTAGTGCTTTTCATCCCTTAACCCAGCTCTATTACAAAAGAATCTCATCCTAATTAGATTTATGTCGTCATCCTTCCCATAGTCTCCCTTGCGTACACCAAACCTATGCCACTTCCCAAACCTCATATAGAATTCATAAGCACGTTCCTCCGTTCTGAAAACTTTGTTCTCTATTTCAGCTGCAGTAAAATCAAATACATTTTCATAATCCGACAAGTCATCTTGGCCACTTGGATCCAATTTCTCAACATCAAGTTCATCAGCATCTAAACTGACTACGTCGCTAACACAATCACTTTCATCCTCTATGCAGAATTTCTCGCCATGACTAGTGTATTCCATCTAAAAAAAATTAATCAACAAATAACTCATCATCTAATTTCCTCACACACCCTAATATATTTAAAGTACGATCCCTATGAAAAGAATATTGGTACTACTTAATACTTCTACGACAAACATTACAAATCCCTCTGGTAGTACTAGGCACATTCATACTAACAAGTATCACTACACAAATATAACCACTCCTAAAATTATATCCACTAGATACTCCATCACAGATACTAAATTAAATAACAATTAGTCAAAACTCACACAATACTTTCATGACTAAATAAAACAAGTAGTCTAATAGATTTCCTAAATTACATTCCCAAGGACTAATATCACCGATTTCAGTTGATCACAAATCGCAAATCATTTACTCTATATATATATATATATATATATATATATATATATATATATATATATATTCTTTTCATTTAAGGTCAACAACATTTCAATTATACTCTTATTTTTTAAGTTTATGATAACAAAAATAAGTTTATCATGTTAAATTACAATGAACTAAATGAAATCCAACTATGAAATAATAAATAATATAAATAAATAATTTATACTATTTTATTCATTCTAATATTTCATAAAATAAATTTATTTTTCAACTAAATTATAAAAAAATAAACAGCATGTTTCAACTAAATTATAAAATAGACAGTCAGTTACACTCTTATGAATTTTCAATAATACTTCATATCTGCATTACTTCATAAGCAGTCATATAGCTCCAAAATCAGAAGCATAAATAGCAACTAAAAATTCGTTCAGACATTCATACCTTTAACATCGCCAATTTTACACTGATGACATACAAAATCCCTGTAAATCTAACGTGTTAACTAGTCCAGCACGTTGCCGCCTATACCACGCCTACCAAACTTAGCAGACATAACAGCCATTAAAGAAAGGGCAACTCCACTGCACTGGAAATAGTTCGCACTTCCACCATTGGATTTCAGTTGTTAGTTACCTCTTCTCATATAACCCTACTCCAAGGGCTCCGACACTCACAGCGAGAAAACTCTTATGAAAAAATCCCCCAATTGAATTTCTTTCTCCAATTCACTTTTTCATTACATTTCTTTTGTCTTCTCCTGTAAGATTTTGTTCCAAGTCCTGTAAATTACATAGCCTACCAAAACTGAGCCCATCCACGTCTTAAGAAACGTTCAACATGTATAAAAAAGCCCAATAACATGAGGCTTATGTAGAACTAATACTAATTATCTATACTTAAACCAATAACATGAGTTGCAGTTTTTAAATTGAAATGAGACCGTTCTTGCAACAAATCACATCTACTCCCTCACTCACACACTTGTCGCACGTTGCGACTGTCCACGCCATTTCTACACATGTAGAAGTCGCATCAGTTTTTACATGGGAGATTTTGCCCTAATTTAAACTATGTTATTAGAGATAATTTATTTTGTTATCGTATAGTATTATCAAATTTGGTTGATTTAATTTTTTTTCATATATTTATATGAACAATACATATTCTGAACCATTATTATTTAGTTTGTTATACATTGTAGTTTATTGTTGATTATGATTGTTTATTTAATAGTATCTCTTAATGTAAAATATTTTGAAAATAGTATATATATATATATATATATATATTTATATAACAATTTGAAAACAAATATTCAATCAGCAATTAATATTTAGATTTTTTTTAAAATTAAAAATGTCCAATTAGCCACGGAATGATGTGTTGTTAAATAACCTATCAATATTGCTTATGAAAAAAAAGCATGGAAAAAATATCTTGCCTGCCTATGTTAGCCACAAATAAAACGCGATAAAAGCTAAACCTTATTTTTAAATTTTACATGTTTTTATTTTATTACGAAAAAACTGTTGTTAAATAACCCATCAACATTTGGTCACAGAAAAAATTATGACTAAAAAATTTTGCCTGTTCTATTTTTGTTACGGTAAAATATGGCAAAAACAAAAATGTTGTTGTGTATCGTTTTATTTTGCTAGAACATGCAAAATGTGTAAAATTTTTTGCTAACAAAAAGTCGCCCTTTTTAGTCAGAGATGCTCATGTCAAAAGCATCATCACCATGTTTATTTTGGAGTTTAGCTACGTATTTTTTCATTGTTAAACTCCTTATTTTTTTGTAGTGTATATATATTTCAAGTGTAATTTTAATACATTTTCTATATAAACAAAATGTGCAAGGATAATCAATGTGATGGTCAACAATTGAATTAATCGAAAAATTAACTTATTCATTTATTTAAGTATGTAATAAGATTTAAATTTTGCTTATTGCAAATAGTAATTTATTGATCAATAATAAATTTTTGAATAAAAATTATACCCGTTATAGATTAATTCTTAATCTATAAAATATATATAAAAAATAATTGTGATGGTGACGATATATGTGTAGTTAGGGGGCATATATTAAGATAATACATTGGTTGCATTAAATGTTGATTATTATTAAATTAATTAAATAAGAAGAATATATAACTACTCGCCAAAAACGAAGGTTAAAATAAGGTGAATGATGCTCTGATCTTAATGTGTACGGCAGTACCCATCATAAAAATTACACATATAATCTATCAAGTACAGCCCTTTAAGAAATTAAGGATAATGTTGTTGAATTCTGCTGCTTTTTCAATTTGAGGGACATGGGATGCGTCCTTGATAACCTCCAAACTTGCCTTCTTACCAATTACCCTGTAATAACAGTTAAATAAATTAGAAGGCGACAACTCATACAACAATAATAATAGCTTTACTGTATTAATATATACAGCTAGTTCTTAGTTACTTCCTAGTTCCTAAGTACTAGACTTCATATAAAATATGAGTGATATATTGTATGAGAGCAGATTGAGTTGAATCCTTTTTAAAAATAATGTAATAAGAAGTAATTCAAGAATAATTTGACTTTATGTGATTATGATATAATTTGAATAATAGGGAAATAAATCATGGGGCCGGGAAAAAGATGAAATAAGTAAACAACTTAAATAATACAATATTAATTTGATGCATACTCTCTGAGTTCTCTGGCCATCTGCACGGGAAATATACGATCATGTTCCCCCCATACTATGAGAACCTCCTGAGTTTGATACACCAATAAATATGACCAAGTTAGCCATGTTATTCAATAATACTTTCCTTATAACCAGTAGGGTTATGCATACCTGTTGGAGGGGTGAAATGTTCAAGGCTTCTTCCCTTCCCAGAGATACTCCTTTTAGAAGCTCCATCTTCTCCTTTCTATTGTCTGAGTACAGTTTCTGATAAATTATTACATTAGTAAAGTTATTGAAGGAAGGAATAATATTTATACACTTTCAACAATATAATTTTTGTATAAAACATTATTTTTATTGATTCATACATTAAATTTGCAATTACATTAATTCTTATGGCCAAAATTGCAGCATCAGGCCAAAAACAATATGTGAAATGACTTCAACCATGGCGTGATTTTCACTATCTTATTAGATTAGACATGTCTTCGACCAATTCATTTGGTTGTGTTTTCTTTTTCCTTTGTTATCTTGTTTTTGTTTTTAGTCAAAAAAATATTATAAAGATTTTTTGCTATAACTAATTGTAATAAATACCATAACTCGGCAACAATTTATTTCCTTTATTATATATGATCATTTATATTTTAGTTGACAATAATGATTTTAGATAAACGGTCAAATTGTCAGTTATAGAAAACATATGACACAAGAAAAAAAAATAAGTATATTTAAAATTATTTTCTAATAATTTGTCAAAAAATATTATATACGAATTAATTCGAGTATTAAAGTATCTTTTATAGATATTCATTTAGTCGTTTTTTAGAAAAATTAAAATATATACCACATTTTTAAATAAGAAGAATGAAGTCCAATTCTTCAAAAGTCGAGAGATTAGTCTAACAAATTTTTTTTACAAGTAGAAATGGCAATTCGAACGGACTTAGTCGACCTATCTCCTCACATCCCGAACAAGCTAGTTTTTTTTTTTTTTTTTTTCTTTTAGTAGTTTTTCCTTTATTTTTATTTGGGTATGAGATGGGTATAGTTAATGGTTGCTCCGCTCTATTCTGTGTGTGCTGTTTGGGTATAAGAGAGGTATGAGTATAATGACCGTTTCGCCTCATTTTATATGTGTGTGTATGCCCTTTGTATTTTTATGTGTTATATATTGTTGTGAACCATTTAAAACTATCTTTGTATTTAATTATGCTATGTGTGAACTTATTTATTTAATTAATTTTATTGATTAGTTATGTTCAATTTGTTTATCTTCGTATTATAACCTTTTTTAAAGAAAAAACTTATAAATCAATTAGATTTTAAGGCTGGATGAACGAGGACAGAGAGATATATATATATATACCCTTAGATTCGAATATGAGATAAAAATGAGGATACCTATAAATAATGTATAAATATTCAAAAGGAATGCAAATACTTAAATACTCATCTCGCCCGCTAACAAGAACATATCTTGTAAAATTTATTGTAAAACTATTCTAATAATTTTCAATCATTATGTAACTATCAAAAGAGTTTGATGAATGGCTACTAATAATGTAAACGATCAATTCACAAATTCCTTTGCTTTGATGAAAAGAAAAAGGGTAAAGGGAGAACTTACATTGATGAAATCAGCGAGGAAGAAATCAGGTAGATAATGGAGACGCCTAGAGAGAGACAAAGCCATCAATTTTCGGAAATGTTGAGGCTTAGCTGGCATCATGAGGTCCTCAATTCTCTCAAGTCCCGCCCTCTCCAAAAGCGCCAAGTTATCCTTCTTCCTCATATTCACTCCCGAGCTTGCAATTACCACTTTGCCCACTCTCTCCACCCCCATCATCCTTGCCACTTGGTACGCCACAAATCCCCCGTAGCTCGTGCCTATCACGTGCACCTTCTTCTTACTCTCCTCATCCGCCACCACCACTTTCTCCACCAGCTTCACCACCGCCGCCGCCTGAAACTTCTCGCTCCTCTCACTGCTCCTCGTCGTGGACCCTCCGAAGAACACCAGGTCCGGCACGTACACGTTGAAGTGAGGCGCGAAGAACTGCACTTGTTTCCGCCATTGCCATATGGCCATGGGGCCGAACCCGTGTATGAGAACAAGGCATGCCTTGTTTGGGGATTTGCTGGTGGGGCCCCAGAAGTGGATCGTGGTTTCATCGTCCACCGCGATTGACTGAGACAAGAGGCCTGCCGCCGTGAAGCAGCGGCGGAGGTAGATTTCGTATAGCGAGGCGATGCTCATGAATGATGGGATTGAGAGCATAGTATGTGTTTGTTGAAATGAACCAAAGAATTGTGCGGGGTTAGGTTTAATTATTGGATTGGAAGTTTGTTCTCTTGCGTTTCAGTTTTGACTTCCTTGACACAATCTTTTTTCTTCTTCGGTGAGGTGTGACTTATAATAATAAATGCTGTTAGGAGAAGATCATAAAGGTTCTGTTTGGTTAAAAATTAAAATAAACTTTCCAGAATTCCAGTGCAAAGAGAATGAATAATCATGCTGCTTTAATTAATTTCCTCTAATTAGAAACAAATTTCGAATTGAATTAGTGGTTTCTTAAACAGAATTACGCACACATACATACATGTGACAGTGTTGTAATTAGAGAATGGAATCGAAAAGGCCAGGTATACACGCTATGTACGAATTTTCCTATGTCATTATCTTTTTCTTCTTCACATGGAAAGTTTTTGTCAAATAAAAAGGTAGATGGATGATGTAACATTTATTGATTCCACGACGATGAATAAAATATGAAGCACTACTACTAGAAGCTAAGAAAATTTAATTGGGAGGGAGGTGTTAAGAGTTAAGACAAGGAGGTGGTGGTGGGTATGGGTTGGCATGACTGTATGATCTGAGTGGCTTCTTTATTAGGAGGTGAGGGTGACCCACTACGGGAAGTCCTTCATTTCACCAAACTCCTTAATTTGCTACCCACAGTGTTTGTCGTTGTCCCTTAGACTTGTGAGATCCTGTACGTACTATGTTGCATGGAGTATCTACTACAACAATTACGCACATAGGATTAGGAGAATTACAAGGAGACAATCAGAATACTAAATTATTTAAATAATGGATATATATTCAATTTAACAGTTATGTAGATGATCATGTTAATTATTTTTAATTAAATAATTATTTATTTTGATTTGATTTATTCATGTACAGTTTAAAATTGTTGAATATTTAATTTATTAGATTTGCGGATGGATGTTAAACTTTATAAAATAATTTAGAATGGAATATTTTTTTACTTTATTAAATCAATTTTAGAATTTATTGTTCACGTTATTTAAAAAAATTATTTACCTAACAAAATTAATGACATTATTTTACAGAGATAATAGTTAAAATTTATTAAATATTTTTATTAATTACTTAACATAACATATATGATATATTAATATCTAATTTATCATATTTACATAAAACTATTTTTGTGTAAGTAGTCACTATCTAATACTATTTATCATCTCACACATATATAACGTGTCTTGCCACCAATAATCATGGTTATTATTGAATTTAAAAAATTATTTTTATATTTTTATTTTTAAATTATAAATTTAATATCAACAACTAAAAAATAATTTATGAAAAATAAAATATTTTAAATTATTTAATTATTACGTAGAATACATAAAATAGATAATTTTAAATTAAAAAAATTATATTATTATTGTTATGTGTAACAAAATTAAGATAAAAAATTATTAATATTATTTACAGATTAGTACAGTTATTTATAAATAATTAAATTTATTTATTTTTTAATTCTTTTTAATTTAAAAAAATTAAAAATTTATATTCAAAACACTTTTTATCTCCATGCACGATTTTAATAAATAATTTTTTTTCAATCTTATATTGAATATCTTTAATTTTATTATTCTTTTAAAATTATTAATTTTTATTTTGATGATATTATCTCACCATATCATACACAATCTTTTTTTCTTATCATTTTCATAGATGTATAATTATTATTATGTCACCGTCACTATTATGTTACCTTATTTTATTTTTTTTCTTTATTTTCTTTTTCTATTCACTGCGACCGTAATTAATTACCACTGTACTATTATCGCAACTCTCTCTTCTTTTTTTACCTTAATCTATAACTATCCATTGTGTTAATTTTTGAATTATCGAAGATTTGCTAAAAAAAAAATTTATTTGATTTAAATATCTAGATATATAACTATTATATAATTACTTATTTTTCACACTTGCTTGTTAAGTCATATTTTATTATTTAAAAAAATTAAGTTATCAAACATTCAAAATTTTTGTTAAAATTTTCAAAATTTGTCAATACTTATAAAAACAATTATCATTATTTGGGTTATAGTACATAAGGATAAAATAAAAAGAAAGAATTGAACACTAAACTTCCATATTTCCTATTATTATTATTATTATTATTATTATTATTATTATTATTATTATATAAAGAGAGGTCAGCAGAGGTATTTTATTTTTGGGATGAAAAAAAAATCTGTCAATTGCCTTTTTATTTTTTCCTAGCATAGGTGATATTTAAAGCGTCACAATATAGTGGATAAATGTCTTTATATAAAATAATATTTAGAATATAATAAAAAATTAGTTAAAATAATTAATATTTATTTTATTTAATATTTATTAATTATTTTTATTTAGTATTTATTAATTATTTTTATAATTAATAAGTATTAAATAAAATAAAAAAATTTTTGTTTCCTTGACATTATTTTCGAATGGTTAAAGACAGAAAAAATCTCGTCAAAATAAGTATACACAAGGATTATCTGCTATGAGAGTTACCAATACTTAGAAGGACAAGGACCGATTACCACAAATAAATTGGGACGGAACAAAAAGTATAGGTACTCATCCCAAGATCTAACAAGTCTCTACCACAAATAAATTGGAACGGAAACAAAAGTATAGATACTTATTGCAAGATCTACTAAGTTTTTGCGAATGCAAAATTAATATAGTGTCTTCAAGAGTTATGCTATGTTATTATATTGGAGAATAGTTTTATATTATTTTCTTTTAAATTGTTATTTATTATAATAAATATGTTGTAGATTCTTAGTGTATAAATTAGATTATACTATTTAATATATTAAAATTGAATTTTTTTAATTAATAAAAATGAGGTGTTAATTTTTTATGAGTTCTTTTTTTTAAAATAAAAACACTATCTTTTAATATAAGATATTTATCATTATTTATCAATTCCTTTTATTTCAATTTCTCTATTTATTAAAAATTACTTTTCAACTATTGTTATTTAATTTTACTTATTTTAGGAATTAATTGTTAAAATTTATTAGGTAATATAAGACTATTATTGTTATTACCCTTTGTATCTACTACATATTCAATTATTATTATTTGTTTTATTCATTTAGAGTAAGAACGAATTGATCAAATTACTGAATTATTAAATTATTGATTTAATTAGTAGATTATAGGTTAAATCAGTTGACTCCATTATAATTAAATAAGTATATAAAATTTTATTATTATTTGCATAATAAATATTTTAATTTAATTTAATTTTTATATTATAGTAACTATTATTTTTATATTTTAATAATTAATTTATATCTATTATATTATACTATAAATATTTATTAAAAAATATTTTGTGGCGAGTAAAGATTTTTTTTATTTTATTAATTTGTAAATGTTTAATAAAAATTTATATTTATATTATCATTTGTTCGTAACAAAAAATATAATTAATTTAAAAATAAATGATAAAATTAAATTCAATTGACAAAATTTATTGAATGAAAGCCTTATATAATATCACTATATATATATATATATATAATAATTATCACATATAATATTGAAGTGTGTGTTAGTTTGATAGCAAGGCATGCATTATGCAAGGAAGAGGTCACAAAACTCAGCTGTTGGATCACGGAAGACTCGTGGAGTGATGGAGCACAGTATGACCCCCGGTTCAAGGGTTTAAATGCAAACTGGCGAGTTTGAATAAATTTGATACGAACTGGCCGGTTTTGGATAGTCCAATTGCATGTCCGGTCAGTGTTTTTATTCGATTCTGTTACCTATGGTAATAATTAAATTTATTAGTCATATTATAATAATATTTGTATATCCTTCGTGTCTCCTTAATTCGATTATTGTTATTTATTTTAGGGTAAAAAACTCAAATGAGCTAAGGGGAGTTCATTTTTATCCAAATCCGCCAAAACAAATTTTGATACATCAATCCACCAGAACACATTTTTATATAATTCGAATCAATAGGATTCGAATTAGCTTTGCACATAATTCGAATTGATTCAATTCGAATTATGACCAAATACTCTTCCCACGTAGTTCGAATCAATTAGATTCGAATTAGGCATACAAGGTTCGAATTATATCAATTCGAATTACATGGAGTACGTGGCTTAGGGGAGTTCGAATCGAGTTGATTCGAATTACAAGTGAATTCCCTATAAAAAGGAGTTCGAATTAAATTAAATTAAATTAATATTTAAATTGAATTCCCTGTAAAATTCTAATAATTTTAATATTTAAATTAAATTTTAATTTAATTTTTAATATTTAATTTTTTTTCAATTTTAAATGAATTTAGTATTATTTCAAAGTTAAATGTGACATAATAACTAGTATATTTAAAAATTAATATAATATTTAATTTTAGTACGTAAATAAAATTGATCTATTAATAATTATTAATATAAAAGTTTCTTATTAATTATTTAAATTAGATTTAATAGTAAAATAATATTAAATCTGTTTAAAAATTTTTAAAATTAAAATAGGCTATTTAAATTATTAAAAAATAAATTAAAAAATTAATTTAAATATTAAAAATTAAAATAATACTTTATCCTATAATGTATTATTTATACTCTCTATTTTTTTCTATAAAGTATTATTTTAATTTTTAATATTTAATTTTTTTTTCAATTTTAAATGAATTTAGTATTATTTCAAAGTTAAATGTGACATAATAACTAGTATATTTAAAAATTAATAAATTTTAGTACGTAAATAAAATTGATCTATTAATAATTATTAATATAAAAGTTTCTTATTAATTATTTAAATTAGATTTAATAGTAAAATAATATTAAATCTGTTTAAAATTTTTTAAAATTAAAATAGGCTATTTAAAATATTAAAAAATAAATTAAAAAATTAATTTAAATATTAAAAATTAAAATAATACTTTATAGGAGAAAGATAGAGAGTATAAATAATACATTATACGATAAAGTATTATTTTAATTTTTAATATTTAAATTAATTTTTTAATTTATTTTTTAATAATTTAAATAGCCTATTTTAATTTTAAAAAATTTTAAACAGATTTAATATTATTTTACTATTAAATCTAATTTAAATAATTAATAAGAAACTTTTATATTAATAATTATTAATAGATCAATTTTATTTACGTACTAAAATTAAATATTATATTAATTTTTAAATATACTAGTTATTATGTCACATTTAACTTTGAAATAATACTAAATTCATTTAAAATTGAAAAAAAATTAAATATTAAAAATTAAAATAATACTTTATAGGAGAAAGATAGAGAGTATAAATAATACATTATACAATAAAGTATTATTTTAATTTTTAATATTTAAATTAATTTTTTAATTTATTTTTTAATAATTTAAATAGCCTATTTTAATTTTAAAAAATTTTAAACAGATTTAATATTATTTTACTATTAAATCTAATTTAAGTAATTAATAAGAAACTTTTATATTAATAATTATTAATAGATCAATTTTATTTACGTACTAAAATTAAGTATTATATTAATTTTTAAATATACTAGTTATTATATCACATTTAACTTTGAAATAATACTAAATTCATTTAAAATTGAAAAAAATTAAATATTAAAAATTAAATTAAAATTTAATTTAAATATTATAATTATTAGAATTTTACAGGGAATTCAATTTAAATATTAATTTAATTTAATTTAATTCGAACTCCTTTTTATAGGGAATTCACTTGTAATTCGAATCAACTCGATTCGAACTCCCCTAAGCCACGTACTCCATGTAATTCGAATTGATATAATTCGAACCTTGCATGCCTAATTCGAATCTAATTGATTCGAACTACGTGGGAAGAGTATTTGGTCATAATTCGAATTGAATCAATTCGAATTATGTGCAAAGCTAATTCGAATCCTATTGATTCGAATTATATAAAGATGTGTTCTGGTGGATTGATGTATCAAAATTTGTTTTGGCGGATTTGGGTAAAAATGAGCTCCCCTTGGCTTATTTGGGTTTTTTACCCTTTATTTTATTTATTTAGAGTAATAATTAAATTTATTATAATTGCATCAAATTTTTATAATTATTTTTTAAATATTAATATTATTGATATATTAATATATTTTTAAAAATATTGTATATTATTAATATATAATGAACAATAATAAATTTTCTCTTATGTTTATTATTTAGATAATTCATAATTCAGATATAAAATAAATTTTAATTAAATACTAAAGTCATTAGCTAAAATTGTTTAATTTTAATCATTTTCTAATGTTTAATTTTAATTGATATGCTTTACTTTTTACTTATATTTTTATTTATTAGTTATTGCATTCTTTATATTTACAATAAATATTAAATATAAAAGAATAAAAAATAATATCAATTTGATTTGGTATATTAGTGTAATATACGAGTGGTTATCTTATTAAAATTTATTAGTCATATTGTAATAATATTTTTGTATATCCTTTGTTTTTCTTAATTCAATTATTGTTATTTATTTTATTTAATTAGAGTAATAATTAAATTTATTATAATTGTAGCAAGTTTTTACAATTATTTTTCAAGTATTGCTATTATTAGTATATTGATATATTTTTAAAAATATTGGCACATTATTAGTATATATAATGAGCAATAATAAATTCTTTCTTATATTTATCGTTTAGAGGATTCAGACACTGTTCTTATTTTTTTTATATATTTAATGGCTACTATTTATGATCCTATCAATAGTATTAGTACAGTAAATTATATGATGAAAAAATATGAAAAATAAAAGCAAGAATTATAAAGCTATAAAAAGTCTCATTTAAATTTAACAAGAGCAAGATGACTTACATATAAATAGTTCTAATGTATGATAAAATTAATTGATTTTTTTTCTAAATTTTTTCAAGTGATGCTAAATTCAATTTATAAATATTTATTTTTAGTTGGTATTTTAAGTTTATTTAATAAATACACCCTTCCACAAGTCAAAGATATTGCAGTTTAATAGCTTTATAGATGCTAATAACTTTTATATTTAATTTATGTTGCAGTGCAATACAATTTATTGTTCAATCAATAATTATTTGACCAAGATGTTTGAGAATGAATTGATAGAAGAAAAGGTTAATGTCTTCTCAAATTTTGCAATTGAGGAATCAAACCGAATATATTTTTCGACTGCATGCACGTGCGTAATATCTTTTAAGAAAGAGTCACGTGCAGTTAATACGGTCGATAATTGTAAAATTCTTGATAATCATTTTAATTTTCTTACCCACGCTGATATATTAAACAAACATACGAACGATCTCACTTATTTGGTATGTAGTTAATTTATATTAATCCACACAAAACTGTTTTCTCTTTATTTTAAGTTTTGCTAAAAATTTGTATAATAGCATTATTTTATTGATAACCAATTTATTTACGAAAATATTTAAAATCATATTGTAACTTTTTAAGGTATATCTTTTTATAATGACGAGGAAGGCATTTTTGTTTTTGCTATGCTACAAATACTTTACTTGTTCTGCTATTTACCTGTTGTCCATCGACTACGCCTTTCGGCCTGATCTTAGGCCCTGACTCACCTTCCGTGGACGAACCTTGATTTACAAATCAAATACTAGGATAAACTCTATTAATTGGACAAATTCTTCATTGAAAAAAAAAATTTTTAACAAATTTTCAAGAGAAAAATGATACCTTTTTTCGTTTGCGCTACCAGCGGAGCCCGGGTACATTCCGTTCCTTTGATCAAAGAATAATATTCATCCAAGGTATAATATTATTATGTATAGTATAATATTCAAGTTATTAATATACTGTTAATTTTATCATTTAACATAAAAAAATTAATGATTTTTTTATTTTATACACGTATAAAACTGTAATTTCTTATATTATTTACTTATTTGTTTTTAATTAAGTACTTTTAATTTAATTCAGTATTTTTTTGTTCAATTAAATGTTATATTTTTTATCAGAAAAAGACAATTTATATCTTAGTAAAAAATAGGGAGAAGTGGTCAATATATTATGATTGATCTTCATAATTTATAATATGTAAAATTTTAATATTTTAATATGAATAATTCTAATTTTTTTAATATTTTAATAATTTGATATCCATGTTAATTGTAATACTAATTTTTAATGGACATGTCTACTAACAAAATGTTGTTTAAACCAAAAGTAGGAGGGATTACTTATTATTCAACAATATATTTCAAATTTTTTTGATCCGATACTTATTTAATAAATTTTAACTAATAATGTTATTTTCAATTGAAAAAGTATAAATTTGATGATTTTAAAATTTAAATAAAAAATATTGCACTTGTAAAAATTAAGGAGTTTTTTCAATCAAATGGTCAGTCATTAAAAAAAATATTATAAGATGCTATGTCTTATAGAAAATTTGGTGTCTAACTTAAAAGATAGAAATATAAAAAAAGAGTTAAATTTCGATATTATTGCTCTTGCAAATGAATTAAGTGAGTATTTGCAAAAATTAACCAATGAACATAAATTTATGTATGATCAAATAATGAGTGTTATTAGCAGTAATATTGGTGAACTTTTCTTCTTATACAGTTAAAGTAGTTGTGAAAAAATATTCTTATAATCAACTATAACATGTTCAATTCGATCTAAAAGAGGTATAATTTTAAATATTACTTCATGTAAAATTGTTGCTCTTCTATTGCTTAATGGAAGAACTACACATTCAAAGTTTAAAGTTTTTTTAAACATAAATGAAGAATTGAAGATTCTTTGTGCAACATTAATAGAAAACTCTTTTTGCAAGGTTAATAATCAAAGCCAAATTAATCATATGGAATGAAGTTCCAATGATAAGTAAGTATTGTTATGAATTTTCAGATAAATGTCTTAGAGATATTTTGAGGTGCTTAGATTCGTATGATATACCTAGTCTGGTTTTCATCCATGATCGATTGTATGTTGCATTATCAAGAGTAAAGATGGTTTGCAAGTACTATTACAAAATTAAGACACTTAAAAAATAATTGTACGATGAATGTTATATATAGAGAGATTTTTGAGAGCTTATAATGAAAAGATAATTGTTTAATCTTTTAGTCAATTTATTAATGTAAAGTAAAATATTGATAAATCCTAAATACTAATTGATAATACATTTTTATTTCACATTTATAGTTTGAGGATGTTAAAATTATCATGAAAATTTGTATTATTTTATTCTCTTGATAAATTATTTTAAAATTACGTTAATCATAGAATTTTGTATACTAATATTGAGATTCTGTTATTTCAGGTACAAGTTTTGCATACATTAAAAGGGGACGTTGAGTTATTTTTTAGTAATTTTAAATTTTTATTTTTTATTAGTGAAATTTATGCACTAAAATTTTCTAATAATTTATTGTTATTCATTTTGAGTTAACTTTGATATGTTTTTACTTTACAATAAACAATATATAAATATTTGTCGGTGGATTTAAGTTTTACTCGACTATTTAATTTAACATTAAGTATATATGTCCAATTTATTGAACAAAATAAATTAACAAAAAGATTAATAATTACATTTAAATTGATACACTTAATACCATATTAAAAAAAAATGAACAACGCACATTATATTACTTATTTATTAATCAAATTCTTACTATTTAAATTAATTTTAATAAAATATCTTAAAATTATAATTTTAATTTTATCATGTGTATAGAACGGATTACTATATTTATTAAATTGTATGTGCTAGATTTATGTTTAATTGTGTTAGATTAAATTAAACCGATTTATTATTTGTTGGTGGTACATGATATATATAATTTTTATATTTAATTCAAAAATACGAAATTATAGCAAATAATTTTAAAGGAAAAAAGAAAAAAGTTAAGTGATATACAGCATAATATATGATACTAATGATAGGATAGGTTATATTATTGGACTATTGGTCAACAATAATGACATGCTAACGTTGCCACATTATGCTACACACTGGTAAAATACTATGGATTCTCTAGTTGGGCCACTTGTATCTATGATTAGCCCATTTTACTATAGTTGGGCCACTTAGTTCTACGGATTCTTCATGGATCTTTACCAAAAAAGGAAATGAAATACATCAACTATGAAAAGGTATCTAATTAACCCAATATTGTGTTAGTTACCAGTTACCCTTTGAGTAAAAGTTTCCTATCATGTAACCAAAAAAGAAAAAATCAATTTGGGTGGGTCGAGTGGTCAGCTCATTCGTCCGTTTAAACAAGTGTCGGGAATTCGAATCCTGTCTTGTGCATACAGCAACCCATTGGCCAGCGACAGACTTTTAAATAAAGCTCAAATCAACGACGCATTAGTTCTTGACCTGTTGGGTTGGGGGATATAATGGAAAACAAAAAAAAATGTAACAAAAAAAATCCCTATCAGAGGGATGCTCCCTCTCGCGTGGAGAGATTTTAGAGCAATAGGTTCTGCTGTTCAAACACAACATAACATTCAAACCATAACAAACTTTTCCTACACTACCCCAAATCCTCATTAAGCCAACATGACAATATAAATCTTTAAGACACTAACCCAACCATTGATCATAGTTCTTTAGTATCACAAGCTCGAGCAAATTCCAGATTGTGACAACAGGGAAGAGCATCAAGCCTCTTTGTCCTCATCCTACAACATAAAACCACAATCCTACATGTAAGCTACTCACTTCAACATTCCAAAAAAAAAAAAGCAGGTTTTTTTCACCTTGTGGGACTAAGCTCTATACCATCCTCAACCTAGTGCATTACTCTCCCTCGCTTCTTTCGCAAACCAAACAACTGCATCTTAAATCCTTGGATCTCACAACCATACATCACATGGGAACTGTTCTCATTGAAGGTATAACCATCACTCTCAACACAAAACCATGTCCAGAATACATATCAAAATGTTTCAATATGTTGGAAAGGTCATAGCGGACAGGGAAAAAAAAATTGAAGTCATCAAGAACTCCATTCTTGATATGTGGGTGGGAAAACCCAACTGATGTCTCCATTTCAGAGGTTAGGAGGAACGAAGTTCTCATCAGCGTAAAAGACAACAACAAAGGGAAGAGATTTCTTGATAGTGGGCCTTGGAATATCAACGGAAATTTATTGAGCCTACAAAGATGGCTAGGTGATAAGTCTATATTGGATAGGTTTAATTACTCTGTTAGTCCCTATAGTTTCGCAAAATTTTCAATTAGGTCCCTATACTTTTTTTCCTTTTAATTGGGTCCCCATACGTTATTTTTTTTCAATTAAATCCCTACCGTGACAAAAACGTCTAAAATAACATAATATTCTCTTAAAAAAATGAATATTCTCTCTTTTAGAATAACAAAACACTCTTATATTTTTAAAATTCCAAAACATCCCTTCTCACTTCAACACATAGATATAGCTCTCTCTGTTCGCAATTTATATATAAACCCGAACAATAGTGGCACGTGAGCTCCACCTCCTCAACGGTCTCACTCTGACACACTCTCCCTCCCTTCGCTTCCTTCTGCAACCTCTCTCTGTGATTCTTCCCTCACCACACCCTACTCCTTCCTCTTTCTTCTTCTTCTTTTTTCTGTTTCTGTTTCACAGTAATAGGGTTTTAGGGTTCATCTTCTTCCCGCACATTTCAATGCCGGAGAAGTCCAGGAAGGTACCTTTCACGGTCTCCTCCGGCAACGTCTCCTCCAGCGGCGTCTCCTCCAGTAGCGACCTCCTTCTGCGACGTCTTCTCTAGTGACGGTCTCCTTCGGCGACGTCTCCTCCTGTGACTTCTCCTCCAGCGACGTCTCTTCCAGCGGCTTCTCTTCTAGCGAGTTTCTCTTTCGGCAGACTCACGAGTAGGTTCTTCTCTCTCTTTGCCTTTGTTCTCTTAAAAATATTTCATTCTAATCGATGGTCTTTGACTTGCCTTAGATTAGATGAACAAATTTAATTAAAATTAGTTTGAATCTCAATATAGTAGTCAAAATGTTTCTCGTTTTTTATTCTCAGCATGTATGTGCTCTATTTTGTTGTTCAATTTCCATAAAAGAAAAGAGGAAAACACTCTTTGTAATTATTATATTCTTGTGATTTGCTATAAAATTATATCATTGCTTTGCTTTTCTGGATGAGTTATGATTTGAGTACGACAAAATACTCTTAAAATTAACTTTCTAAGAGATTATATTTAGTTTATTGAACTATAGCAATTTCTCATGTTAGTATACTCATCTTTGTCAGGGCTTTGTCCTGTCTGATCCAAATAATAGGATGTTCCTTTGCAGTACTTAGTAACTATGATTTTTGCAAGTTACTTGAGCCTGTCTTCTGTATAATTGCACAAGACCATACCACTCCTTTACTCTAGTTTGTTGAGCACAAGACACCAATTTTAATTTCTGTTCATTACAAAATTTGGCTCAAGAGTTTGAAGATCAAATTTTTAATCATGGGAGTTGAATGTTCATGAAATGATTAAGTAGTATATTTTAGTTTTTGATTGTTACCATGGGAGTTGATTGTTTATGAAATGTGTGGTATCATTTGTAGGTTTTCTTTCCATTGTTTCTTTCCTTAAGTCACTGGAGAAAGGGACTGCCTTTTGTCTTCTTTTTTTTTACTATCCATAATTTTCTAAATTTAGATTTAAGACTAAGCACCCAGATTGTATACTTATGTATAGATGTAAAATATTGAAGGTTATTGCTTAATGGTTCACTTTGTCTAGAGTGTTATCCCATATCTTTAGATATGTAAACTCAATGATGATGAATGCATGTCTTGGGTTTGCTAAATTATCTCTTTTCTGATGTTTGATGCAGCGGCCGCTATAAGAATTTTATTTCAATCTATGATCTCACCTTCACAGCTAGGTTGGCAAGTGAGTGGTGATGATCTGTGTGGACAATATTGGAAAGACATAACATGCTCAAACAACCGAATAGATATAAAATTCTAGACTAACAAGTAAACTTCAACGGCAAAAGCTTTTCTTTTTTCTGGCCAGGGATGCTATTTATAATTTAACCGTGCTATCTTATATATATATTGTTGAGCTTCAATTTTGTTCATGTAATAACTAATATTATGGGAAAGTAAATATATAAAGCAGATATATTGGTTCATATCATGGCATGGAAAGAAATTGAAGGCGATTTTATTATCTTTGTGCACTGCACTAAATTACAATACATCTCCACAACAGTTTTATGTTTGCCACTTACCTAGAAAGAATGATGATTGATGACCACTCCAAACAATGTTTTTATGATGCCATTTTTCATTAGATCTTGAGGCAGAGTTCTAATGGTTTTTCATATGCTATTCTGTTCATACTGCACTTTACACAACCCTTTTTATATCTTATCTGATTTCAATTTAGTCCCTATATTTTTTTTTTCAATTAGGTCCCTAAGGGTATAAAAGTAATTTCACAATTCACTAACATTTTTTTGACGTTTAACGTTAATAGGGACTAAATTGAAAAAAAAATAACGTATAGGGACCCAATTAAAAGGAAAAAAAGTATATGGACCTAATTGAAAATTTTGCTAAACTATAGGGACCAACAGAGTAATTAAACCTATTGGATATCACTCATGATTACATAGTATTCTGGATATAGTTGCATGGTGTCTCTAAAATTCGGTTAATTAATAAATAATTAACTTATAAATTAATATTTATTTAAAAAAATTAGAAAATTGAATTTTTATAGTTTAATGTGATAGAATAAATTAAAACAAGAATTTAGACACTAATTTTAAAAAATTTGGCCCAAAATTAAATTGAACGGACTGAACCGATCAAACTGGGCCTAAATCGGGCCCGTAGGCCCAACCCACTCACCTAATTAAATGACCTCAGCTCATTTCTCTCTCCCACTTCATGCATAACATGCTGCAAGAAGTGCAGCAAGAAGGGAAGAGCATATCACAAGTTCACAAACCCTTGTCTTTGATTCAATCGAAGATAACTTTTGATCCGAAGCTCCATCGTCGCACCGTTTACGGCCACGCGACTGCGGTGTTGAGCTCTACAAAGTCCACTAGATTATTTAAGAGTTTTCTCAACAGTTTTCTAGCCCTTGATTTTCGAAATTTTATGTTATTGGTATTGAGATTTTGAGTTCCTTGATGTTATAGGATCTAATTAGTTTGAGGAAAACACTTAATCTTGTCTCCTTGGTGATTGGGTAAGGTGAGAATCCTTGAACCCTAGTGGAATTATTAATTTATTGTATTTGGGTATTAAGTTGTTATATTTGAATGTGGTAATGTGGATTAGGTAATATATCTATGTAAATTGGAGTTTGATTGTGAACATTGGAGACTTGGTGGAACTTTGGGTATCATTACTTTGGAGACTTTAAATCCTTGGAGCTGGATTTTGTGCCTTTTGGTGGTGTCTTTAGGTTATACATGGAAATCGGCTAAGGTATGGTTTCGATTTCTCGTATCTAAAATGTAATGTGATGTGAAAACTTAGGCTAGTGACCCTAGGATAGGAATTGAATTTGTGATGTTGTTGATTAGTTGAAATAGATTGCATCGATTATGTGGTTGTTGGTTTTAGAGGGTGTAATTGATGTCCTTGTTGATGATGCATGTAATTTGTATATGATGATGATTGGTATGTATAAAGGTTGATTTGAAGTTGATATTATACTTGATATGGATATTTGATGATGTATATTGAATATTGTAGAATTGGAAGTATTGGATTGGAATTCGATAAAAATGAAGAATTGGTAAGATGATGAATGTGTACTGTATATTGTTGAACTTGAGATATTAAAAATTTTGAAATTGGTATGTTTTGAAAATGGAGGTTTTGTAAAGTTTTACAAAAAACTATGATTTTGACCTAACTTTGAGGGAGCATAACTGGATCTCTGGACCTCCAATTTGTATCAAATTTGTTTAGAAAGAAAATTTGGTTCGAGAAGTTTACTCTGTTCGAAGAACGAAGGAAAAATGTTTTAAAATGAGAAAGTTATGTGTGATCAAAGTTTAGGTGCAAAAATTGATATTTCAGGACTCAGCAGCTTTTTGAACTTCTGCTAAGCCCGTGTACACGAGAAATACGTGCGACGCGACCAATTGTTGCTGCCCCAAGAACTCGCATGCGCGAGATGTGTGTCGCATACGCGAACATCTCGTTTGCTTGGTTGCGTATGCGACCACATAGAGCGCGATGCGAGCAATAATTACGGGTTGAGGATCTCGCGTACACGAGCCAGTGTCGCATACGCAAGAGGTCAAAATTTTAAAAGTCGTGTATGCGAAAGGTTACACGCGATGCGAGCGTGCATTACTGGTTGCATTCCTCTCGTACGCAAACCCTTATTTTTCTAAGCTTCAATTTTTTATTTCTTAGGGCATTTCTCCAGCTTTCAAAACCTTATTTTCTCTTGTTTAAAGCCTGGTAGGTGGATTTTGGTGAAGTATAGTGAGGGGTGTGAGGAAGGAAACTTGTGGATGAAGTAAGGTGTGAATTAGTGATGAATCATGACTAATGATGATTATATGAGTTTGCTGATGATGATGGTGGAAGTGTTGTTTATGTTATGAGCCGGATGGCTGGCTCAATATGATAATGAATTATGGCTGGTTATAGATTATGTTATGAGTCGGATGGCTGCATTAATATTGAATTATAGCTGAGCATGAATATGTATGATTATTGATTTGATAATATGATTGTTGCACTTTCAAATATCTGAGATACGAGTTTTCTTGGGTGAAAGCAGTGGCTAGCCACCACGCGCTCCAAGTTGAGACTCGATACTCTGCTGACCCTATGTCGTAAGTGTGGTCGGACACTGTAAAAGTTCCGGATGAGCTTGCCCCCGTGGAATAACACCGGTGTGAGTTATGTGTTTATGATTGAAAATTACTCGAGTTGGGGATGTACGACAGAGGGACAGTCCAATGGTTAGCTACCAGGACTTGTCGGGTTGGCTTTATAACAGACAGATGAGACTCATCTGTCAATAGGACAGGGCATGCATCATATGCATCTATATGTTTGTTTGGTATGCCTTGTTTGGATTGCCTAAGTGATTGCATAAACTATTTGCTACCTGTTTATTTTCTGTATATGCTTTCTATCTGTGATTTTCTTGCATGTAATAATTGTGTTTGTAACGTTTGATTCTAGTTGCGGTTGGGAGGATCAAAAGGGTTGGAAAGGGGAGTATTAGATAGACTAAGACTCTTAGCTAGTTGCCTATTTTATTTTATGGTTTATATTTGGATAATACCAAGTTCAAATGGAAGCATGCTTGGTAAGATATGAGCAGCAGTAATGTAACTATAAATGTTTTTGCCATTTTGAAAAAAAAAAGTAAGTTAAATATGTTGATAGTTTTCTGGTGTTTGAACCTATTTTCTTTTTGAAGTTTTATTGTTTGGAAATGTTACTTAAGAAATTCTTTTGTTATATTGATATGTGATGGTCTTTGAGAAATTAAGAATTGAAATTCTGCTACGTATGAAGTCGGGTTTACTAATTCTATTTTTTGGCTTTAACATTATTGTTTAGGATAAATTCACTAGATTGCTTGAAGGACACCTTGAAGGAGTTGGTTATTTCTCTACAGAGACCTGAACTCTTTAGCAAAGGACAGTTGACTAAGGTGGGTAGGGACCTTTTTTTGTCAATATTATACTTTTGTATGTCGTCCATTTTCAAGTAGATTTTGACCTGTATTATATCATCTCATTGCAATTAGTTTGGTATAGCCCTGCTGATGAGCGGATAATTTATACGCTTTTTGGCATTGTTTTTAGGTAGTTTTTAGTAAGTTCAAGCTACTTTTAGGGATGTTTTCATTAGTTTTTATGTTAAATTCACATTTCTGGACTTTACTATGAGTTTGTGTGTTTTTCTGTGATTTCAGGTAAATTCTGACTGAAATTGAGGGACTTGAGCAAAACTCTGAAAAAGGCTGACAAAAGGACTGCTGATGCTGTTGGAATCTGACCTCCCTGCACTCGAAATGGATTTTCTGGAGCCACAGAACTCCAATTGGCGCGCTCTCAACGGCGTTGAAAAGTAGACATCCAGGGCTTTCCAGCAATATATAATAGTCTATACTTTATTCGGAAATTGACGACGTAACTTGGCGTTGAACGCCAAGTACATGCTGCTGTCTGGAGTTAAACGCCAGAAAAACGTCATGATCCGGAGTTGAACGCCCAAAACACGTCATAACTCGGAGTTCAACTCCAAGAGAAGCCTCAGCTCGTGGATTGATCAAGCTCAGCCCAAGCATACACCAAGTGGGCCCCAGAAGTGGATTTATGCATCAATTACTTACTCATGTAAACCCTAGGAGCTAGTTTATTATAAATAGAACATTTAACTATTGTATTAGATGTCTTTTGACCACGTTTCATCTTTGGTCTCAGTTTTGTTTTATTCTTCATCTTAAGAGGCTATTGATCACGTTTTAGGGGGCTGGCCATTCGGCCATGCCTGGACCTTTTACTTATGTATTTTCAACGGTGGAGTTTCTGCATACCATAGATTAAGGGTGTGGAGCTCTGCTGTACCTCAAGTATTAATGCAGTTCTATTTTCTTTTATTCAATTCTCTCTTATTCTTATTCCAAGATATTCATTCGCACCCAAGAACATGATGAATGTGATGATTAGATAACCCTCATTATCATTCTCACTTATGAACGCACGTGATTGACAACCACCTCCATTCTACATGCAACAGAGCTTGAATGTGTATCTCTTAGATTCCCCAACAGAATCTTCATGGTATAAGTTAGATAGATGGCGGCATTCATGAGAATCCGGAAAGTCTAAACCTTGTCTATGGTATTCCGAGTAGGATTCTAGAATTGAATGACTGTGATGAGCTTCAAACTCCTGAAGGCTGGGCGTGATGACAAGCGCAAAAGAATCAATGGATTCTATTCCAACCTGATTGAGAACCGACAGATGATTAGCCATGCGAGTGACAGCCGCAGAGGACCATTTTCACTGAGAGGATAGGATGTAGCCACTGACAACGGTGATGCCCTACATACAGCTTGCCATGGAAAGGAGTAAGAAGGATTGAGTTGAAACAGTAGGAGAGCAGGCGTCCTTGAGCCTTACAGTACCTCCATATGCTTATCTGAAATTTCCACAATTGAATCTGCATAAGT
Source organism: Arachis stenosperma (assembly GCF_014773155.1). Classification (NCBI taxonomy): domain Eukaryota; kingdom Viridiplantae; phylum Streptophyta; class Magnoliopsida; order Fabales; family Fabaceae; genus Arachis; species Arachis stenosperma. Next base: position 113,242,401 of record NC_080386.1, on the reverse strand, counting down.
ATTCTATCCCTTTTATTATTTCTCTTTTATTATTAATTTTCGAACCCATAAACAAATTTAATCTGCCTAACTGAGATTTACAAGGTGACCATAGCTTGCTTCATACCAACAATCTCTGTGGGATCGACCCTTACTCACGTAAGGTTTATTACTTGGACGACCCAGTACACCTGCTGGTTAGTTGAACGAAGTTGTGGATTCAACCAGTTCCATAATAATGATTTCATACAAAATAGTTAGAACATTGATCACAATTTCGTCCACCAAGTTTTTGGCGCCGTTGCCGGGGATTGTTCGAGTATGGACAACTGACGGTTCATCTTGTTGCTCAGATTAGGTAATTTTCTTTTCAAAAATCTTTTTCAAAATTTTTCTTTTATTTTTCATTTTTCTAAACTTTATTTTCGAAAAAATTAATAAAAATTCAAAAAAATTCATAAAATCATTAAAATAAAAAAATTATTTTGTGTTTCTTGTTTGAGTCTTGAGTCAATTTTTAAGTTTGGTGTCAATTGCATGCTTTAAAAATTTTTCTTGCATTTTTTCGAAAATCCCATGCATTCATGGTGTTCTTCATGATCTTCAAGTTGTTCTTGACAAGTCTTCTTGTTTGATCTTAATGTTTTCTTGCTTTGTGTTGTTTGTTGTTTTTCATATGCATTTTTCGTTTGTTAGAGTCCATGCATTAAAGATTTCTAAGTTTGGTGTCTTGCATGTTTTCTTTGCATTAAAAATTTTTCAAAAATATGTTCTTGATGTTCATCATGATCTTCAAAGTGTTCTTGGTGTTCATCTTGACATTCATAGTGTTCTTGCATGCATCATGTGTTTTGATCCAAAATTTTCATGTTTTGGGTCATTTTTATGTTTTTCTCTCTCATCATTAAAAATTCAAAAATAAAAAAAAATCTTTTCCTTATTTCCCTCCAAAATTTCGAAATTTTGGGTTGACTTGGTCAAAAAATTTTCAAAATTAGTTGTTTCTTACAAGTCAAGTCAAAATTTCAATTTTAAAAATCTTATCTTTTCAAAATTTTTTTCAAAAATCATATCTTTTTCATTTTTTTTCCTATTTTTCGAAAATTTCAAAAACATTTTTCAAAATTATTTTCAAAATCTTTTCCTTATCTTTACATCATAATTTTCGAAAATTCACTAATAATTAATGTGATTGGTTCAAAAATTTGAAGTTTGTTACTTTCTTGTTAAGAAAGGTTCAATCTTTAAATGCTAGAATCTTATCTTGTAGTTTCTTGTTAGTGAAGTAAATAATTTTAAAATGTTTGAATTAAATCTTTTTATCTTTTATTTTATCTTTTTCAAAAATTTTATCTTTTTCAAAATTTGATTTCAAAATATCTTATCTAACTTGCTATCTTCTTATCTTTTTCAATTTTGATTTCAAATCTTTTTCAATCAACTAACTAACTTCTTGTTTGTTTCTTATCTTTTTCAAAACCACCTAACTACTTTTCCCTCTCTAATTTTCAAAAATATCTCATCCCTTTTTCAAAAATTCTTTTTAATTAACTAATTGTTTCATGTTTTAATTTTAATTACATTTTATCTCTAAATTTTCGAAAATTACTAACCTTTTTTTTTTCAAAATTATTTTCGAAATCTCCCTCCTCTTTTCTTGCTTCTATTTAATTATTTAATTACTAACACTTCTCTCCACCTCTCTTCATCCAAAAAACCGAATCTCCCTCTTCATTCTTCTACCCCTTCTTTTTCTACTAACATAAAGGAATCTCTATACTGTGACATAGAGGATTCCTCTTCTTTTCTTGTTTTCTTCTCTTTCATATGAGCAGGAACAGGGATAAAGGCACTCTTGTTGAAATTGATCCAGAACCTGAAAGGACTCTGAAGAGAAAATTAAGAGAAGCTAAATTACAACAATCCAGAAATAACCTTTCAGAAATTTTCGAACAAGAGAAGGAGATGGCAGCCGAAAATAATAATAATGCAAGGAGAATTCTTGGTGACTTCACAAAGCCAACGTCCAAGTTTGATGGAAGAAGCATCTCCATCCCTGCCATTGGAGCCAATAACTTTGAGCTGAAACCTCAGCTAGTTGCATTAATGCAACAAAACTGCAAGTTTTATGGACTTCCATCTGAAGATCCTTATCAGTTTTTAACCGAGTTCTTGCAGATCTGTGAGACTGTAAAGACGAATGGAGTAGATCCTGAAGTCTACAGACTCATGCTTTTCCCTTTTGCTGTAAGAGACAGAGCTAGAATATGGTTGGATTCACAACCTAAGGATAGCCTGGACTCCTGGGATAAGCTGGTCACTGCCTTCTTGGATAAGTTCTTTCCTCCTCAAAAGCTGAGCAAACTGAGAGTGGATGTTCAAACCTTCAAACAAAAAGATGGTGAATCCCTCTATGAAGCTTGGGAAAGATACAAGCAGCTGACCAAAAGATGTCCATCTGACATGTTTTCAGAATGGACCATATTAGATATATTCTATTATGGTCTCTCTGAATTTTCGAAAATGTCATTGGACCATTCTGCAGGTGGATCTATTCACCTGAAGAAAACGCCTGAAGAGGCTCAAGAACTCATTGACATGGTTGCAAATAACCAGTTCATGTACACTTCTGAGAGGAATTCTGTGAACAATGGGATACCTCAAAAGAAAGGAGTTCTTGAAATTGATACTCTGAATGCCATATTGGCTCAGAACAAAGTGTTGACTCAACAGGTCAACATGATCTCTCAAAATTTGAATGGATTACAACATGCATCCAACAGTACTAGAGAGGCAGCTTCTGAAGAAGCTTATGATCCTGAGAACCCTGCCATGGCAGAAGTTAATTACATGGGTGAACCTTATGGAAACACCTATAACTCATCATGGAGAAATCATCCAAATTTCTCATGGAAGGATCAACAAAAGCCTCAACAAGGCTTTAACAATGGTGGACGTAATAGGCTGGGCAATAGTAAGCCATATCCATCATCTTCTCAGCAACAGATAGAGAATTCTGAACAAAACACATCTAATTTAGCCAATATAGTCTCTGATCTGTCAAAGGCCACTTTCAGTTTCATGAGTGAAACAAGATCCTCCATCAGAAATCTGGAGGCACAAGTGGGCCAGCTGAGTAAGAAAGTCATTGAAACTCCTCCCAGTATTCTCCCAAGCAATACAGAAGAGAATCCAAAAGGAGAGTGCAAAGCCATTGACATAGTCAATATGGCCGAATGCACAAGGGAGGAGGAGGACGAAAATCCTAGTGAGGAAGACCTCCTGGGACGTCCCTCAAGCAAGAAGGAGTTTCCTATTAAGGATCCAGAGGAATCTGAGGCTCATATAGAGACCATAGAGATTCCATTAAATCTCCTTCTGCCATTCATGAGCTCTGAAGACTATTCATCCTCTGAAGAGGATGAAGATGTAACTGGAGAGCAAGCTGCTCAATATTTAGGAGCTATCATGAAGCTGAATGCCAAGTTGTTTGGTAATGAGACTTGGAAAAGTGAACCTCCCTTGCTCATTAATGAACTGGATACTTGGATTCAGAAAATTCTACCTCAAAAGAAACAAGATCCTGGCAAGTTCTTAATACCCTGTACCATAGGCACCATGATCTTTGAAAAAGCTCTGTGTGATCTGGGGTCAGGGATAAATCTTATGCCACTCTCTGTAATGGAGAAGCTGGGGATCATTGAGGTACAACCTGCTTTGTTCTCATTACAATTGGCAGACAAGTCATTGAGACAAGCTTATGGAATAGTAGAGGACGTGTTAGTAAAGGTTGAAGGCCTTTACATCCCTGCTGATTTCATAATCTTAGACACTAGGAAGGAAGAGGATGATTGTATCATCCTTGGAAGACCTTTCCTAGCCACAGCAGGAGCTGTGATAGATGTCAACAGAGGAGAATTAGTCCTTCAATTGAATGGGGAATACCTTGTGTTCAAGGCACAAGGCCATTCCTCTGTGACAGAAGAGAGTAAGCATGAAGAGCTTCTCTCAGTTCAGGGTCAAGAAGAGCTCCCACAGTCAAACTCTAAGTTTAGTGTTGTGAGGGCACAACCAAACTCTAAGTTTGGTGTTAAGATCCCATACCCAAACTCTAAGTTTGGTATGGACAACTATACAACATTGACCTGATCACCTTGTGGCTCCATGAGAGCCACTGTCAAGCTATTGACATTAAAGAAGCGCTTGTTGGGAGGCAACCCAATTTTATTTATCTAATTTCTATTTTATACTATTTTATTGTTATTTTGTGTTTTATTAGGTACATGATCATGAGGAGTCACGAAAAAATCATAAAAATTAAAAACAGAGTCAAAAACAGAAGAAAAAAATTTTTTTACCCTGGAGGACGCACAGGCTGGCGTTCAACGCCAGTAAGGTGCATCTGGCTGGCGTTCAACGCCAGAACAGAGCACCATTCTGGCGCTGAACGCCAGAAACAAGCAACATCCTGGCGCTGAACGCCAGGAATGTGCCTAGAGGAGACAAACTGGCGCTGAACGCCAGTAACAAGCATGAAACTGGCGTTCAACGCCAGAAACATGCTTTACATGGGCGTTGAACGCCCAGAACATGCACCAATGGGCGTTTAAACGCCAGAATGATGCACGAAGGCATTTTACATGCCTATTTGGTGAAGGAATGGTATTTCTTTACACCTCAGGATCCTGTGGACCCCACAGGATCACCTCAGGATCTGTGGACCCCACAGGATCCCCACCTAACATATTCCCACCTTACCTTCTAATCCTAATCACACTCTCCTAATCCAAATCCACTCTTCCCCATGTCACACTTCCCAACACCTTTCACCAATCACCTCAACTCCTCTTCCCAATTACCCCATTCACCACTCACATCCACCCACTCTTCCCCATAAACCCCACCTACCTTCAAAAATTCAAACCAATTTTCCTCCCATCCCCACCCAAATGGCCAAACCTACCTTCCCCCCTTTCCCTATAAATACCCTTCCATTCTACTTCATTTTCACACAACACAACCCCTCCTTCTACACCTAAAGCCGAAACCACCTCTCTCCCTCTATACCACATTTTCTTCTTCTTCTTCTTCTCATCTTTCTTTTATTGCTCGAGGGCGAGCAACATTTTAAGTTTGGTGTGGTAAAAGCATAAGCTTTTTTTTGTTTTTCCATTACCAATGGCACCTAAGGCCGGAGTATCCTCTAGAAAAGGAAAAGGGAAGACAAAAGCTTCCACCTCCGAGTCATGGGAGATGGAAAGATTCATCTCCAAGAGCCATCAAGACCACTTCTATGATGTTGTGGCAAAGAAGAAGGTGATCCCTGAGGTCCCTTTCAAGCTCAAGAAGAATGAGTATTCGGAGATCCGACATGAAGTTCAAAGAAGAGGTTGGGAAGTCTTAACCAACCCCATGCAACAAGTCAGAATCTTAATGGTTCAAGAGTTCTATGCCAATGCATGGATCACTAGGAACCATGACCAAGGTATGAACCCAAGTCCAAAGAATTATCTCACAATGGTTAGGGGGAAATACTTGGATTTCAGTCCGGAAAATGTAAGGTTGGCATTCCACTTGCCTATGATGCAAGGTGATAAACGCCCCTACACTAGAAGGGTCAACTTTGATCAAAGGTTGGACCAAGTCCTTATGGACATTTGTGTGGAAGGAGCTCAATGGAAGAGAGACTCCAAAGGCAAGCCAGTTCAACTAAGAAGATTGGACCTCAAGCCTATAGCTAGAGGATGGTTAGAGTTCATTCAACGCTCTATCATCCCTACTAGCAACCGATCTGAAGTTACTATGGATCGGGCCATCATGATTCATAGCATCATGATTGGAGAAGAAGTAGAAGTTCATGAGGTCATCTCCAATGAAATCTACAAAATAGCCGACAAGCCCTCACCTATGGCACGGCTAGCTTTTCCTCACCTTATTTGCCATCTATGTTACTCAGCTGGAGTTATCATAGAAGGAGATGTCTCCATTGAAGAAGACAAGCCCATCACCAAGAAAAGGATGGAGCAAGCAAGAGAAGCCCCTCACGGTCCTCAAGAAGTGCATCATCAAGAAATCCCTGAGATGCCTCAAGGGATGCACTTTCCTCCAAACAACTATTGGGAGCAACTCAACACCTCCTTAGAAGATTTAAGCCACAATGTGGAACAATTAAGGGTGGAACATCATGAGCACTCCATCATTCTCCAAGAAATAAGAGAAGATCAAAGAGCAATGATGGAGGAGCAACAAAGGCAAGGAAGGGACATAGAAGAGCTAAAGAACATCATTGGTCCTTCAAGAAGAAGACGCCACTAGAGGTGGATTCATTCCTTGTTCTTTATTTCTTTCTGTTTTCGGTTTTTAGTATTATGTTTATCTATGTTTTGTGTCTTTATTTCATGATCATTAGTATGTAACCATGCCTTAAAGCTATGAATAAATTCCATTAATCCTTCACTTCTCTTAAAAGAAAAATGTTTTAATTCAAAAGAACAAGAAGTACATAAATTTCGAAAATAGCTCTTGAATTTAGTTTAATTATATTGATGTGGTGACAATACTTTTTGTTTTCTGAATGAATGCTTGAACAGTGCATATGTCTTTTGATCTTGTTGTTTATGAATGTTAAAATTGTTGGCTCTTGAAAGAATGATGAACAAAGAGAAATGTTATTGAGGATCTGAAAAATCATGAAATTGATTCTTGAAGCAAGAAAAAGCAGTGAAAAAGAAGAAGCATTCGAAAAAAAAAAAGAGTATATAGAAAAAGAAGGAGCAGTAGAAAAAGCCAATAGCCCTTAAAACCAAAAGGCAAGGGTAAAAAGGATCCAAGGCTTTGAGCATCAATGGATAGGAGGGCCCAAGGAAATAAAATCCAGGCCTAAGCGGCTAAATCAAGCTGTCCCTAACCATGTGCTTGTGTCATGAAGGTCCAAGTAAAAAGCTTGAGACCAAGTGGTTAAAGTCGTGATCCAAGGCAAAAGAGTGTGCTTAAGAGCTCTGGACACCACTAACTGGGGACTTTAGCAAAGCTAAGTCACAATCTGAAAAGGTTCACCCAGTTATGTGTCTGTGGCATTTATGTATCCGGTGGTAATACTGGAAAACAAAGTGCTTAGGGCCACGGCCAAGACTCATAAGTAGCTGTGTTCAAGAATCAACATGCTTAACTAAGAAAGTCAATAACACTATCCAAAATTCTAAGTTCCTAAAGAAGCCAATCATTCAGAACTTCAAAGGAAAAAGTGAGATGCCAAAACTGTTCAGAAGCAAAAAGCTACAAGTCCCGCTCATCTAAATTATAATTAATATTCATTGATATTTTGGAATTTATAGTATATTCTCTTCTTTTTATCCTATTTGATTTTCAGTTGCTTGGGGACAAGCAACAATTTAAGTTTGGTGTTGTGATGAGCGGATAATTTATATGCTTTTTGGCATTGTTTTTAGTAAGTTCAAGCTACTTTTAGGGATGTTTTCATTAGTTTTTATGTTAAATTCACATTTCTGGACTTTACTATGAGTTTGTGTGTTTTTTTGTGATTTCAGGTAAATTCTGACTGAAATTGAGGGACTTGAGCAAAACTCTGAAAAAGGCTGACAAAAGGACTGCTGATGCTGTTGGAATCTGACCTCCCTGCACTCGAAATGGATTTTCTGGAGCCACAGAACTTCAATTGGCGCGCTCTCAACGGCGTTGGAAATTAGACATCCAGGGCTTTCCAGCAATATATAATAGTCCATACTTTATTCGGAAATTGACGACGTAACTTGGCGTTGAACGCCAAGTACATGCTGCTGTCTGGAGTTAAACGCCAGAAAAACGTCATGATCCGGAGTTGAACGCCCAAAACACGTCATAACTCGGAGTTCAACTCCAAGAGAAGCCTCAGCTCGTGGATTGATCAAGCTCAGCCCAAGTATACACCAAGTGGGCCCCGGAAGTGGATTTATGCATCAATTACTTACTCATGTAAACCCTAGGAGCTAGTTTATTATAAATAGAACATTTAACTATTGTATTAGATGTCTTTTGACCACGTTTCATCTTTGGTCTCAGTTTTGTTTTATTCTTCATCTTAAGAGGCTATTGATCACGTTTTAGGGGGCTGGCCATTCGGCCATGCCTGGACCTTTTACTTATGTATTTTCAACGGTGGAGTTTCTGCACACCATAGATTAAGGGTGTGGAGCTCTGCTGTACCTCAAGTATTAATGCAGTTCTATTTTCTTTTATTCAATTCTCTCTTATTCTTATTCCAAGATATTCATTCGCACCCAAGAACATGATGAATGTGATGACTAGATAACCCTCATTATCATTCTCACTTATGAACGCACGTGATTGACAACCACCTCCGTTCTACATGCAACAGAGCTTGAATGTGTATCTCTTAGATTCCCCAACAGAATCTTCGTGGTATAAGTTAGATAGATGGCGGCATTCATGAGAATCCGGAAAGTCTAAACCTTGTCTATGGTATTCCGAGTAGGATTCTAGGATTGAATGACTGTGACGAGCTTCAAACTCCTGAAGGCTGGGCGTGATGACAAGCGCAAAAGAATCAATGGATTCTATTCCAACCTGATTGAGAACCGACAGATGATTAGCCATGCGAGTGACAGCCGCAGAGGACCATTTTCACTGAGAGGATGGGATGTAGCCACTGACAACGGTGATGCCCTACATACAGCTTGCCATGGAAAGGAGTAAGAAGGATTGAGTTGAAGCAGTAGGAGAGCAGGCGTCCTTGAGCCTTACAGTACCTCCATATGCTTATCTGAAATTCCCACAATTGAATCTGCATAAGTATTCTATCCCTTTTATTATTTCTCTTTTATTATTAATTTTCGAACCCATAAACAAATTTAATCTGCCTAACTGAGATTTACAAGGTGACCATAGCTTGCTTCATACCAACAATCTCTGTGGGATCGACCCTTACTCACGTAAGGTTTATTACTTGGACGACCCAGTACACTTGCTGGTTAGTTGAACGGAGTTGTGGATTCAACCAGTGCCATAATAATGATTTCATACAAAATAGTTAGAACATTGATCACAATTTCGTCCACCACTTGCAAAGAAATACTGCTCTTTGGCTCCCCTGATACTGGAAAGGCAATGCTTGCGAAGGCTGTAGCAACCCTGGCTAGAGCCAACTTTATTAACATTTCAATGTCTAGCATTACTTCACTAGTGTGTTTTAGATATTGTAAATTTTACTTTGCAAAGTGATGACTTTGCATTGAATTTTTTTTTTCTTTTTATTTTTTCAATTTTTCTTTGCCAGTTTATGTTTATATTTTTATATAAAGTTTATTTTAATAACATGATTTAATTTTTGCATAATAATTAGTTATTTAATGTTGATTATGCTGGCTTCCACAATATTGAAAGTAGTATGGAGTAGCCTAGTAAAGGATTTAAGAGTTTATGTATCTATTGGCACGCTTTATAAACGTAGCCATATCTTCTTGTAGTCATCAACAGCCACGCTTATAAAGCATAGCTATATATCACCCTATTGACACGCTTAAAAAGCGTAGCTGTATCTTTCTCTATTAGCACGTTTTTGAAGAGTACCAAAAACCAACTTTTTGGGCACGCTTCAAAAGCATGGCTATATCTACACTTTTCGGTGTGCTTTTCAAGCATAACTATAGGGTTATACATACGATTACGTTTTTAAGTGTGACAAAAAAGAAAGCGTGCCAGTAGATCGACAAAAGCGTGGTAATAGAGCAACCGGCACACTCGCAGATGTGACCCTTTTAAAAGTGTTCTGATAGTTCAAAAAATGTGACGAAAAGCTATCAGCACATTTTTTCCACTTTTCAGCACGCTTTTAAAAAACTGATTTTCTTGTAGTGTGTTAGCCTGCCTCTGACATCTATCTTCTCCGACAACAAGTACCACCGACGGTTAGTTCTCCAGTTTTCCACTTCTCTTCTTCTCCCAGTGGATCACAAACAACGCTGTAAATATCTAATGCTTGCTATAATAATCGGTCTTCCAAATTCACGAAATTTTAACTCATGTAATACCTCAACATCTATGAATGATGTGCTAACATCTATTTTTTTTCTTAATTATATTTTTTAGTATGTAAAATTTATTTCCCTCAAATTCGCGTTTAAAATATTTATCCTAACCATTAACCTTTTTACCATGTTTAGTACAAGTAACTCAAAGTCAAAGTTTCTTTACTCAAGTCAGGTGATCACAATCAATTGATCAACCTTCTTATAGTCACTATAGTCATAGTAAAACAATAGATACCACGTACCAACTAAGTTTGTGGCTTTGAACTTTATAACCCTTCTTTGGTTGTTGTTTGTTGGTTTGGGTTGAGCTTCGTCTTAACTCACAACAATGTCGGAAAAAAAAACCATTAATTATATTAGGTAGCGTTTGTTTTTGGAGACATGACACAAAGACATGGACAACGAAGGTTTAAAACGTGTTTAGAGGTAGAGACATGGATATGGAACACATTGTCTCCATGACACTTTTATGTTTTTGTGTCCACTCTTTTACGAAGGACAATGATAGATACAGGATTTAAAACGGTGGACATGGACTTTTTTATCAAAATTTTTTCCCTTTCTGTCCATAAATATTTTTTATTATTCTACTATTATCTCTTCTTATTTTTTCTAATTTTAGCTTCTTCTCTACATCGTAGTTCTTCTTTCTATGCGTTCTTTTTTTCAGATACTCTTTTTTTTTTAGAATTTCTTACGATAATTAATTTATTCCTTTTTTATTTTTCATTCTCTTCTCTATGGCATGCTGTATTAATGGAGACTTAATTCACATTTCTATTTTATGTTACTTTATTTATTTTTAATTTTGTTACTTTAATACTATTTTTATCTTATTGGTTTATATACCAATTCTTCTTGTAATTTTATGTACTCCTACATACTCTTATTTTTTATTAAATTAATTTGTATTTGATGTAAAAAATTTGGAATCACATGACTATTTTAGTCATTTTGCATAATATCTTAGTTTTGTCTATGTCTATCTAAACATAATACAAGACATTACGTTAGTGTCTTGTCCATTATATCCAAACACAATACAGAAAAAATAATTTTTAATGTCTTTGTTCTATTGTTTCTATCTTAATGTTATGTCTTGTCCTATCTCCAAAAATAAATGCAGCCTTAGCCACTAATCTGATTTCCTAGAGATGAATTGGTAAAGATCCTTAAATAGTTGAAGAGGAACAAAGACATATACACTAAGAGTCTAAGAGAGTGTATCCGATCCGGATCTTCTATGTCTATATCTTAATTTCTACTCCACCAGCATTTTAAACATAACACGTTTCTAATTGTTCTCACATAACCTAATTTAGATTTCTTTTCTAATTGCCACTATTTCTTATACAATCATATTAGATTAGATGTATATTAAAATTAACTACAAAAATTTATTATTAATATAAAATATATATTAAAATATAAAATATATATTAAAAATAAATTAAATAATACATATATTTATATATAAATATATAATAACTGATTTTATTGTATAAATAATATTTTTTATTTTTTAATTAGACATAGATACTTTTCAACAAGAAATTGTTTAATTTTTGTCAAAAAGTTTTACGTAGAAATTAAGGGAGTAGTTGCAGTACAATGAAATAGAATTCACAGTTATAAAATTCATTATTTTATTTAAGACGAAAAAGAATATTTGTTTAACAACTCAATTTTGGCAAAATCTTCTTAGTATATATATATATATATATATATATATATATATGCAGCATATTATTCTTAGTTAAAAAACAACTTTTAGCGTAATTTCAATAAAATATTTTTAAAATTTTAAATTTAACAGTATAAGAGGTGAATTATTTTTAAATTTTATTTTGTATTGGAAATAATTAATAAAATGAGACCGATCTCAGTATAAAAAATAATTTTATTTTAATAGAGAATAAATTAATTTTTTATCTTGTATAAAATTTAAATTGAATTAAAATTAAATATTAAAATGACAAATCTCATTTTAGTCATAAATTACTATTTTGTAACATTAATTATATTTGATATACATTAAAATTAATTATTAATATAAAATATATATTAAAAATAAATTAAACTATATATATATATATATTATTTTGTTATAGTATATAACTTATAAATGTTAATGTGGCATTTTTCGGACTTAAAATGAAAGTGAATAATGGAAGCCAAATATTGGTGATGCTAGTATATTTTCAAAATTTAAATTATTTAAATTTTAAATTTTTATTTTAGAAGATAAAATGTGATCTTTTACTTTTAAATAAATTTTTTATATTTTTTTTGTCCTACTTATAAAAAAATAATAAAAAATTACATTTTAATTATTCTGTAAAATAAAATTTAAAATTTAAAAAATTTAAATCCATATTTTCGATTCTATCCAATCATCAATGATCATGGCATGTACCGTACATGCATGTGGTTTATTTACACCAAAGTCAATTCAATAGTGAAAGATATAAGTGTTTATAAAGTAGAATAGGGTTTTTTTTTAAATAAATATTTTATTTATTGATATAAATAATTTGGACATAATTTATAACTTTATATTTTTATTAGTTATTTGTTATTTGTTTATAGTATAAACGAATTAATTAAAAGTATATCTTATTTATATTATAAACAAAATAAGACACAAATTTTTAAACAAATATTATGAGTGTAAATGTGACACATGAAAATTGACGTACTTTATATACTTCATTTATATATATTTTATTTACAGTATAAATAAAATATATTTATAATTAATTCGTTTACACTATACATGAGATATAAATATTTATAAGTATAGGTATAAAAATAAAAATATAATTTTTAAAATAATAAAAAATATAAATAATTTAATTTTGATCAAAAATTAATATCTTTATTATTATTTAGTTTGAATAAAATATTAACAAATAAAGTAAAATAGAATAATAAAACAACACACGAAAATTCAACGGGGATAAAATTAAGTAAATAAGTGTCAATATATTCAAAATACAAGAATTTAAAATGAAATGTAAAATTCTCGTGTCTGTTCTGCATTTTCTTTCATTTAACCTACTGCCACCATGAATATCTCAATGTGTTGATAACGACCTATTTGGACTTAAAGCACGTTCGTTAAGTATAGGTATAGATGGAAATAATTATCTAATTTATTTGATAATAATGGATATTCCTATAAAAATAGTATTACAAATTGTTAAATTATTTGACATATTTAATTAAATAATTTAATATTTTATAATGTCTTTTTTATCATGTAAAGATATCTTCACAGAAAAATTCATCCTTGAGAATTATTATCTTCTAGTTGTTTAGGGGGGAATGCGTTCAAATTCGGTCACCTTTGATTTTTTCTACGTACGTGTTTCGGTTACTTAGTTCGTTACGTTCTTGCAAGTTGCAATAATTCAGGTAGGTGATTTTTGTTTTACATGATGTTTGAAATAATTTTTTGTTTTGGCCGAAAAAGGCGAATTGGACAGTCACATTAAATGAATAAACAATTCATCTTCTCCAGATATTTTGATTATTTCTTGTGTTATAAACCATTAAGAATGATTAAAGAAAAAAGAGAATTATATATCTTACTTAAATCGTTTTTCACACATCTTTTCGTATTTTTTATGAAATAATTAACTGTATAATTAGCCATCTCTGTATAGATCACAGTAACATACACTTGTGACGTTTCTGAACGCCGGCTTTCTTAATTGAATATTTTATTACAACATAGTAGTATTAACACCATTAATTAAATAATTAGAAATGGCATATAGTTCGATTGTGAAAGAATGATGCAACAATTATTTAGGGGTATGGTTTTGGCATATTTTCCACGAGGGACAGAAGTGGTTGATGGTTAGATCGATTGGTTCACCATTTTTCTTTGACATTGTTGCCGAAGGGTATATCTTTTTCCTTTCAATATAGCAAAAATATATATTTATATATATAAAAAAATTATAATGTTACTAAAGTCCTTGGTTGCATAGACATTAGACAGCTATATGAATTATAGGAATGGCACAAATTAAACGTACTTGATGATTATATTGGGATTCTTTGAATACCAAATTGTTATAATAATAATTAGGAGACCATAAGAAAAATACTAATAATGTTGGTATATAAGAGCAATCTGAATTCTAGAAGGTGCCCCGTGACATGTATATAAAATCATAATCATAATTAAGAATTTAAAATGGGGTGTAATTGTCGGGTTGCTGTTTGCGATATTGACATCCTAACAACATAACAATTCCATGACGAGTATATCACCTACCAAAAATTATGAAATATCAATTGAACAACAACTAACAGCTAAGGAAAATCATCATATTATGGGGGATGCGAAAAGAGATTTTGCTAGATAATGGTTTAGCACTAGGTAGCAATTAAGTAGGAACAATAATCATGTAAGAAGATCTCTTCATTTTGCGAGGTTCACGGGAATGTTCATCAACAGCTAAACAAAGGACGGCGAGGACAATATAACATGAACTTGTTACATGTAACATATTTGTAAGGGGTTGGGGGGAACCTATTCTATTATATTAACATTTTTAAGTCAACACACCTTGCCAACTTATTGCTTGACCTCCAATTCATCCAAATATATAACAATTTCTTTCTTTCTTTTTTCTTGTTATGTAAAAAAATTTAGGGTATATAAACCGCCAATAAATACACTTGAATTATCTTGATATTGATAAAAATACTTTCTAATTTTGTTATGAACAAAAAAATATTTAAATAATTTAAAAACGTGTGCATTTTTTTTATGCTTTTAAATAATATGAAGACATTTTGTCAATAATAAAATAATTCAGTTACATTTTTTATGATTTACCTAAAAGTTTAATTACATAAGTTCACACCGGTATCCTACCACCAAAGTCATCAAATCATATTTTAGACTAAGGAATGTACGTATTTGATAATAAAAAGAATATATATATATAGAAACAAGATATATAAAATAAGACAAATTTAATTAATATATTTGTATTTGTATTTATATATAATACTTTATAATTTTGCCAATCATCTTGGTATCCATATGATATCAGACACGTTATAATTCTTTAATAGTACTACTACAATATTATATATTATATCACTAGAACAATTGTGCGACTAAAAATAAACTAAAAACAAAATTCATTCGTTCATGCATGTAGTATATCTTCTTTGCATCTCCACATTAAAGAGATAAGAAGTCAAGGAATCTCCACGTAAGTCGTTTTTCTCATTTTTCTGAGGGTGGTTAGGACTTGGACTTAGAATAAGGTACTATAAATTTCTCAATATCTTGAAATTATTTTGTTTGTGTCATCATTCATCAATTCCATCACCTTATTATTATTCTTCTGTATCTTCTTGATTGTCTTCATATACACTAAACACTAAATAGAATTAAAACAAACAAGGGTACGGTTTTTTCAAGATATGACTAAGATTACATGGAAATCAATCATCCCAAGTTGTTACAAGACCAAAAGCAAAGTAGAAGAAGAGGTTTCAAAACATTGTTCTTTCCAAAGGCTATGCCTCTCTGATGTGAGCATTACAAGCTCTCCTAAAGACATTGAAGATCTTTCAACTTCTTTTGTTGGATCAAAGCTTTACACATTCACCTTAGAGGAGCTAAAAGAAGCAACGCATAATTTCTCATGGAGTAACATGCTTGGTGAAGGTGGGTTTGGACCTGTTTACAAAGGTTTTGTTGATGACAACCTTAAACGTGGTCTGAAGGCTCAATCCGTGGCAGTTAAACGGTTAGACTTGGAAGGCTTGCAAGGTCACAGAGAGTGGCTGGTTAGTTATTAACTTCCTAATATAAACTAGAATTTAATTCTTGATTTTTTTTATATGCAATTAAATTGATGATTTTATTTTCTTTTACAGGCAGAGATTATATTTCTTGGGCAGCTAAGGCATTCACATCTTGTTAAGTTAATTGGATACTGTTGTGAAGAAGAGAACAGGCTTTTGGTGTATGAATACATGCCAAGAGGTAGCTTAGAAAACCAATTATTCAGAAGTATGTAATTACTCTTCTTAATCCTAATCAATTATTTTTCAGAAGTACAGTTCTTCAACACTAATTAATGTTGTTTGGTTGTAATGAAAGCAGGGTATTCTTCTAGCATGCCATGGTCAACAAGGATGAAAATTGCATTAGGTGCTGCTAAGGGCCTTGCATTCCTTCATGAAGCAGATAAACCTGTCATATACAGAGATTTCAAAACTTCAAATATCTTACTTGACTCGGTATGTTCCTTCTCTTTTGTCTCTGCTCATATTCTTCAATCAGAATTTTATGTATGGCCCACTAATAAAGAAATAATCTTTACTAATTTCAGGACTACACAGCTAAATTATCGGACTTTGGGTTAGCTAAGGATGGGCCTGAAGGAGAAGAAACACATGTAACAACAACACGCATAATGGGGACAAAGGGCTATGCTGCCCCTGAATATGTCATGGCAGGTATTTATTAGAGAAAATATGGCTACTTTTGCGAAAATGTCTTTATGTGAATGACGATAGGTGAGAATTGTTTCGTCTAACAGTTCTCATTTATGATTTCACATGAAACATAATTCTATTTAATCAATGTTGACTAATTTCACATGAGAGATTGTCTTCGAGTAGATGATAGTAAACGATAACGGTTAGATGTCAGTTTAGTCAAATTATCTATCAGTTCTCACCTATGTTCTTCCCATGAAAATAACTCTATTAACCAATATTGACCAATTTGACACGGAAAATTGTTTCTTCACTTATCATCTTCACACGAAAGATAATCCCATTTAACCAATGTTAACCAACTTTATTTACTCTGCTAATAAGTCATAAATTTTCAGGTCACCTTTCTACCAAGAGCGATGTGTATAGCTATGGAGTGGTTCTGTTGGAGCTTCTTACAGGGAAGCGAGTGGTGGATAGGAGCCGTCCGAGTCGAGAGCGGAGCCTGGTGGAATGGGCAAGGCCTATGTTGAGGGATCAAAGGAAGCTGCACCATGTGATGGACCCAAGGTTGGAAGGGCAGTTTCCTATGAAAGGAGCAGTTAAGGTTGCTGCATTGACACATAAATGCTTGAGTCACAACCCCAATCCAAGACCCTCAATGAGGGATGTTGTCAAGACATTGGAGTCACTTCAAGACTTTGATGATGTCTTCATAGCACCATTTGTTTATGTTGCAGTTAGTGAAAAGAAATAGATATTATACTCTCCAAAGTGTCATCAAAGACTTATTAGTTGCAGCAATGTAGATAAAATATAGTAGATAGCTAGCAAAGTTAGGAAAAGAAGAAAAGATTATGGTTTTGTCACTTAAATTTGGAAGGGACAACTTGGTCAATCTATCTACATAATGATAAAGATAAATGTAAATAAGCAGTAGTAGCGAGTAATTGTGAGTACAAGCTAAGTATATATAGGTATGCGAATTTGATTGTTTGTAAACTGACAGAAGAATAAACTATCTATCTATTTATATTACAAACTAACTACTAATTTAGTATCTGATTTAGTCGCACATAAAAAAGTTTTTGAAAGATATTATTGATAAAACAATTTATAAATAATTTGAAAATGTGATAAAAATAACCAATAAATATTATATTTTTTGTAAATGACAAAAAAAATTTGTATTTAGCAAACAATAACTTATTCATTTGATCTAAATTTTTGTGATAATATTTGAATAAATATTTAAAAAGCTCACAAAAAAATTCGAAGTAAAATTTGATCCCTATATTTTTTTTTTTTCAAAAAAATATGATCATTTATACTAAAAAAAATTTTTAAAAAATCACTTGACATAAAATTATCAAATTTTAAAAATAAAAAAATTTTATTTTTTAATAATAATTGCACAAATTTACATAAAAATTTGATTTCTAAAATTTATTTTTAAAATATATATGTGATATCTAATTTTTTTTTGTCACGTTTTTTAATTTTCGAAAAACTTATTTAATGTTAACATCTTTTGAGAGGTTCAGCAATGGATACATTCAAATACTAAAAGCTGATAATGTGCCCTATATCATATGAGTTGATACAATTTTATTATAGAATAATAAGCTTATGTCATATTGTTGTTTGTGATTATACCATGTCAACAATTTTGCAATATAAAATATAATGGAACTCTACATAAAATAACACTAAACTTTAATCATACTAATTAATTAAATTTAATACCTATTATTACTTAATTAGATTAAAAATAATGGTTAAATATAATTAATATCTACATAAAAACTATAATAACAACAAATTTTAGTTTCAAATATTCAAATTATATACTATTTAGTCTATTTAAATATACGTTTAGTAACACTCTTATTATTATGACTCTAATTTATATATTCTCTTAAATGAATTGACCAAAATATTTTTAACCATGTTCAATTTTAGCATAACAATATTTACTTATTATATATACATTTCAATATATCATGATTAATAAAATTTATTTATAATTTTATTTTATATTTTTTGTATTTTAATTTCATTTTCAATAATTTTTTCTATTTTTTTAATTACCTCTATACACAAACCATTAAAAAAAAACCTCGAAATTATGCTATAAAGCACCATTTTCTAAGAAGTATCGCCAAACAATAGATAATTTAATCTTTGAATAATATAATATTTTTAAATTTATATTATATAATATAATTAATTTTGCTCTTTGTGCAGTACGTCGATCTTAATATAATTTTATTGAAATTTGGAAGTCTTTGTTCACACATTCAACTAGGTAACTTTTATTCAACTATTCTTTCCTTCACTACAATAAATATGGCTTTAATAACGCTAAATTTTATAACGCTAAATTTTATAACGGCTTAAAATCGTTCTCTTAAATAATTTTAGATAACAGTTTTTTATAATGTTACTGTTAAATTTAATTTTTTATTATTTTATAATAATAAACTAAAATCATTCTCTTTAACTAATTTAAAGAACAATTTTATAACCGTTATCATAATTTAGTTTTAAGCAGGGATTTTTTATTGTTATTTAAATAATTAGACAAAAGAAACGCATAAAAACCGTTGCCAAAATACTACACTTTAAAACCATTCTATTAGATAGTTTTAGACAACAAATTTTACAGTATTACTGTAGAAGTTCAATTTTTCATTACGTTATACCAACAAAATAAAACCGTTCTCTTTGACTATTTTAAAAAACGGTTTTATAACTATTACAACAATTTTTTATCAAACAATAATTTTTTAATATTATTTAAATAATTATACAAATTAAAAGATAATAAAAAATAATTATAAATAATCATACAAATTTAAACAATTTTTTCTATAAATACTAAATTTATAGAACACTACAAAATTATTGTTATAAACATATAACAAATATTATTTATAAAATAAATAAATTTAAAATAAATTTATAATAAATATTATATATTTTTAATTTCATTCCCACTCTAAAATTTAACATAATTTTTTTAACATTTCAAAAAATTTCAACAACCTCCCTTCAGAACAACATACAAAATTGATCTTTTAATATTTATTGAATTATTTTTAATTTAAATAAAAATAATTACTTAAGTCTAATTTATAAATTGAACAATAAATACATTTATGTATTCCTAAAATAATTTTATTATAATAAATTTAATTATAAATTACTATTCTACTTTATAATTTTATAATATTTTATAACAAAGAATGAAATTATTACAAAAACTCCAATAACTTTTTAATAAAAAATTAATTTACCACAAAATTTAATATTGTTTGTTATAAGATATTTGTTTATTACATAATACAAATATGTTTTGTAACTAAAAAAATTATTTTAAAATATTCAAACTTTTAAGGATAAAAAAAGTTAAGGTTATTTTATAATTATTTTACAACATTTGAGAAAATGATATTGTATTATTTAATATCAATTTGTAAACAACTTTGAGAAAATGATTAAAATAATTAAGGTTATTTATTGTCACTAAATTAAAAAATTAGTTGGAACTAATTTCAATGTAATATGAGAAAATTATTGTAAATAAAAAATTATATAATTATAAAAAACTGTTGTTAAAAGTTACAAAAAGTAATAGTATTAAAATCGTTGTCAAAGGTAGCTACAAAATGACTATGGTATTAAAATTGTTGTAAAAAAAAATAACACCAAAGGTAACGCTTTTAAATCGTTGTCTTTGTGAATAATAAAACTACAACAGCTTAAAATCGTTGCCTATTCAGTTATGGTTTTAAACTGTTACGTCATGCAAGAGAGCGGTTCTAAACCGTTGCTTATCCAATAACGGTTCTAAACCGTGCTTTAAAAATTATTGTCAAAATCGTTGTCTATGCCAGTAATTATGGCAACGATTTTTTTGTTGCCGTTGTCTTAGGTAAAAAACCGTTATTTATGAGCATTGGTAACGGCCGCATATACCACAGGTCAAAAAATGTTATCAAAGCGTTGCCTAAAATTTTAGGAATGATTTTTTATCTATGACAACGGTTTTCGACCATTGCAAAATCCCTTATTTATTGTAGTGCTTATATTTTATCCATTCATCATATTTTGGTGATGATATCATACAATTACATTTTATATTTTAAAAAATTATGTATTTACCGTAAAAAGTGTGTTTAAGTGAAATATTTTTTAAGTTAAAAATTTCTATACTTAGGGTTGGATGAATCTATGTAATCTAAGGTATTTAAATACACTGTGTTTGAATATATGATGAAAAATGAAAGAAAAAATGAGAGAAAAAAAAAAGAAAAAAAATTTTTATATGTTGTTTGGATGAAGAGAAAATTAATAGAAAGAAAACAAAGATAAAATTTTTTATGTTTTAATGAAAAAAAAATAAAAAAATCATAATAGAGTATAATTATATTAATATCCTTATATATTATATATAAATTATAATTTATTAATGTATTTAAATTATTTTCTACAAGAAGAAAAAGTCATTTAATTTAATTTTCAACACTTTAATATATTATCTTTATTAATCTTATTTCATTGTTTTTTAAATGTCATAAATAAAAAGATGTATCACTATTTCTCAAACAAATACAAATAAATAATTTTATAAAAAAAATAAAAACTACTAATAAGTTACATTATTAATTTCTTAAATTATATGTAAGGAATAAGTGTCACTAAATCGTCTCTAAAAAAATACAATATTAATATTAAAAATAGCTAGCATTTCTTTTTTACGATATACAACTAAAAAAGTAAAAATTCATATACAAATTCTTGTAAACATATAATAAAACACCAAAAAAGTAACAACAACTATGAAAATAATATTTCATAATTATATGTTAATTTCAAAAAAGAATAATTGTTTATAGTTAGAGTCATTAGTATATGCCTACTTTAAAAAAATAATTCTACATAATTAGAATTATCTGCACACATCTACTTTAAAAAATAATTTTTTAGAGTTAAAAATAGCAATACATCATCCATCTTTGCTTGTAGTTTGTAGTATATTCATTGTTCCCAAACAATTTCAAATATTATCATTCTTACACAAGCATAACTAACAATTATAAATTAACATATAGAGTTGATCATAATATGTTATTTTTTTCTGACATTTTTCTCTTTAAGCAAATAATCATTCGCAAAGTACCAACAAAAGTGATTTGTAACCATGTGTTAACATAAATATAACGAAAAAAACATATGTTATTCAAATACATGAATAACTACTTATTATACTTTATCCAAATAAAAAACATAGAATCAATTGTTAAAAAACAATAACTTTAAATTAACCAGAAATTAACTGCGTATAAAATTATACTTGTAATAGTGAATATTTTTTGGATGTACCGTATCTCCTAAGCGAACACCAGCCGCAATCATAATATGGAAAAGATCATCAAGTCGCATTTCAGGTGGGATACCAGAAAGTTGTCGCTTTTTCTTCTCATTTTCACATAAAAATTGATAACATTGCATATAAAATGAACCTACCAAACTCAAATTAGTCAACATATCTCATACATCTAATTCGCTATAAATGTGAGGCCTACTTTGTCACATAATACTTGCCCTTTTTTCAACAATTGGAACTTGTCTTTTAATTAATGGGGCTTATTTTTCAGCAACCAAAACCTGCCTCTCGGCCACAAAAGCTTGTCTTTCAACGAATTCAACTTGCCTCTTAGCCATAGCAATCTGTTGCTCAGCCACGTCACTTGCTAGAAAAATAATTACCCTCTTTTACAGCACTAGCCATGGTATTAATTCCTAATGCAACTTTCTCATATTACGTCTCCAGAAAATCATTTATAGGAGCCTTATGCTTTGTACCTCTTGAATTTGAAGTCCCTCCTAGTTAATTTGGGTGACTATGAAGAGCACTAAATTAATCCAAATTAGTAAAAAATATAGGGTATCATGTCTCATGTTAACATCTATGTCAGTAATCCTAATGGTTTCAAATGAATCATTCAAGTAAATTGGATCTCTATCAAGTTATCAAATCCTTTCTTGTGAAGTAGCATCCCTTTTACCAATAGCTCTATCAACTCCGAACAACTTCTTCAAAGTATCGTAATGCTTAATTTACTTTTTTTTTTTACATTTTTTTAATGTGATTTCTCTTGCGTAATGAAATATTGAAAGATGTTAAAGAAATATGAAATAATTTTTTGACAAATGTAATCAATAGTATAAGTAATAAAAGTAAAGTTTAAGATACCTTAACAAAGTCTTGCGATACTTTTTCTTTAGCTTCAAATTTTCTAGTAACAGAATTCCACGTAAATCCATTTAAGTAATGAAATAAGACATATGCCTCAACAAAATGATCTTTCGATGTCTCCATTCTATTTTTGATGTGGTTTTTTATTATGTGCGAGTCTACTGCTGTGCTCAAATTCTTCACAACATTGATATATGCTTTGGTTGTCTACGAGCCATTATGTCTATTACCTTTCAATGCTTTTTCTGCTAATGTATTCAATAACACTTCATCTATATATATATAACATTTTCTTTAATAAAAAAATTTTCCCTCAAAAATTTTGATTACTAAAGAAAGTAGATGGAAGCACTCTCCAATTATGTCGCCCTGGTCCGTGAGACGCCATGTGTTTTCTATTCATGCCAAACAATTGATATCAAGGTGATTAGTCTCAATATCTCAAGTTTAGTGCTTTAAAGTCTCAAATGCATGCTCATAAACAAGTATGCTACACATATCAATCAGATATCCTAACTAGCATATACACATAACACAGAGTATGCCCAGGAGCATAGTCAGTCTGTTCTTCAGGCTCTACAAGAACGAACTACTCTGATATTATAATGTAACACCCTACCACGAAGAGCTTTATGCCTAGGACATAAATCAGAGGTGGCGAGGCGCTACGACCTCTAAAAATAAGAATACGTATATAATATAGTTGAAAGGAATTTTAACTATGAGCCTTGAAGGAAAAGATAAGCAGAAACTAAGACCAGACAATTGCGTCACACTTGAAAAGCATTAAGATCGAAAGCTTATACAGAAAAACCAAAAGACATGTTATATAAGTAGAGTTCCAAAAGATAAGTTACATAATCAAGCTCTAAACTCGACCTACGAAGCAAAGGCTGACTAGAATATGTATATATATATAGACACACACAAAACCCAACAGCCCAAAAGACATGATAAATACACCTGTTTCTCCAAGTCAGCTTCTAAGAGGGACAAAATAAAATATATAAAAGGTGGAGAATCTATACACGTATATAAACATAAACAAAATACAACACTAAAACCCAACAGTTCTTCGCTTCCAAAGAGTCTCCAGAATGCTCAATGCAGTACCTCGCGTCATGTATCTGAAAACAACAACATATGTATAGAATGAGAACTGGAGGGTTTTTAGCATGGTAAAGGTGCCCGCATAGATGATATATAAGGTATCGAAAAAGCCAGAGGCATTCTTAGAACTTCAACACTCAGATTTAAACTTAAGATCCAACTAAACCAGAAATTAGGTAAAACTATCTAAGGTACTCAGGTTCTAATTCAAATATAACCTAATACTTCAATCTCACTCTCCTCCAACCCTCCGAATCACTGATGGAACAACTCTCATCACACCTACACCACACGAGGGATCTCTTAGTTGTAAACACATACAAAATAGACAAGGAAAGCACAAGTATAGGTAGCAGTTATAACAAATAGCTTAGATAATAGTTAATCACAGGTCATAATTAAGCAAACCAAAATAAAGCATGTAACACCCTACCACACTAAACTTTACGTTTAAGTTGTAAAACAGAGGTGGTGTGGTATTACGATCTCTAAAATAAAATGAGTACTTATAATAGCAGAAGAATTATAATATGCTAGGAGCCTTGAAGAATAGGGGAAATAAAAAATCGCGAATTAAAAGCGCTACGCTCAAAGAACGAATTAACTTGCGTGCGAAGAAAACCATAACTATTAAACATAAGATAACAAAAGTAGGAATAGAGTGCCAAAGATACAAAATAACAAGCTCCTAACTCAGCCTGCGAAGTCAAGACTGACCGGAGAATATTTACACATATATACATACATATCCAAAACCCAAAAGTACATATACACAATCCTGTCTCTCCATAAACCTCTAAGAGGATCAAAAAGAATAAGTTATGCGGAGAAGAAGCTAAGTACATATATATATACATCATTGTACAACAAAACTACCCAGTAACCCCTCCGCTTTAAGAGTCCGGACGCCTAACGAGATGGCTCCTGACCTGCATCTGAAAAACAACAACATAGTATAGAATGAGAACTAGAGGTTCTCAATATGGTAAAGGTGCCACACACATAATATATAATGTCCTGGGAATGCCAGAGGCAATCCTAGAACGCCGACTCTCAGATTATAGAGCTTAAAGTATTAAACAGAAGCCATAAAAGATGGTTTTCCTAAGAATATTTAAACCTAACTTAGCTTAACCTTAAATCTAAGTCCCATACTGCCATTCCTCCATACCTCCAACTCCATCATGCATTTTCACAGACAAATAGACAGATAAAGGCAAACATAAGAAGGTTACAATTACTGCAGGTAACAAGTACACATTTAGCATGGCAAGTACATATAGGCATACCCAATTAAGGCACAAGCAAGTAGTTCAAGTAATATGCATATGATGCATGCCTGTTCTATGGCTGATGAGGCTCATGTGTCGGTTATCCAGCCAACCCGACAAGTCTGAATTGTACTTAGACTGTCCCCCGACGTGCATCCCCAAGAGTCTATGCATAGTTTTTCTCAAATAATCAATATTGCTCAATGGGGGTAACATTCCCGGGAATTTATATAGTGCCCGGTCACACTTACGTCGTAGGGTCAACAGAGTATCGAGTTTTCAACCTGGTATACGTGGTGGCAAGCCACGGCATTTAATCCAGGGAACCTCGTATCTCGGATCATTAAATCATTCAAGCCAAATTTCATACATAATATTTTATCAGAACATTCAATCAAGTATCATATATGACTCATCCATAACATCTTATCATCAATTCATTACTTTTCAACTTTACTTCACCTTCAAGTTATTCTTATTTCCTAGCTTCATCTGATTATCAAGTTTAACATTAATATTCATGACTAAAGGAATGAAAATAGAGGTTTAGAGGTTTAAAATTTAGTTTGAAATATTAAAAATCATGTTTGCTGAAATGGGATCCACGCGTACGCATCACGCGTGCGCGTGGAAATGTAAAATTGTAGCTCGTGCGCGCGTCCCTTTATCATGCGTACGCGTGGGTGTAAACTTCATGTCACGTGTGTGCGTGGGTCATGCGTACGCTTGAACAAGCTTGTTTACTCCTTACGCGCACGCATGAGATCGTGGCATATGCATCGCCTAAAATTCGCTCCACGCGTACGCGTGAGTGACGCATTTGCGTGGGCGTACATCTTTTAAAAAATATAAGGCAGATGCAGTAGTGAGGCAGCAGTAGCAGAATTGATAAAAGAAAGCTGCAAAATTTGGTTCAAAACATAGTTTATAAACTCAAACTTTCAAAGGGCATAACTCAGTCCTTTTAAATCATTTTTCGTCCATTCTTCAAACGGAATAAACTTCACGAATTCAATTTTCATTTAAAACAAGTTGAAATCAATTTGGGGTTCCAAAAGCCAAGTTATATCCCGCCAAAGTTCAGCCAAAAACCAACTTTTGCAAAATTATTCAAACCTAAATTTTCAACCAAACCTCATTCCATTCCTTGTTAAATATGCCAAAATCTAACACCATATATCAATGATAAACTCAACACAACTTCATACCCTTTATCAATCACCAACCATCAATATCATATATATATATCAACAAAGCCATCAAGCCTTCAACCAATATGCATTGTAACCTATTAAATCATCAACTTGCTCATACCTCATTACCCACATCTCATTATAATATTCACATAACAATAACCTCTATTACACAACCATACCACATCATGAATATCAAACATACTAAACATTATACCATTCCGTGCAATTCAACTTATCTTATGGTCATCTAGCCTAAGTTTTCACAGAACATAATATATTAAATGCAAGAAACCTAAACCATACCTTGGCCGATTTTCCTCCAAGTTCCAGTATTCACAATTTCAAGCTCCAATTATTTATTCACAACCTAATATACATTCATAACACATATATATCCAATTTAATACTCAAAGCTCAAATTCAATGAAAATAAAATAGAATTATCATATCCTCACCTTACCCAAGCTTCACATAAGTAAGAGTGAACGTTTTTCTCAAGCTAATTGGATCCTAAAACATCAAAAATCAAAGAAATTCAACATTCCCATTAAAAATTTGAAAATTGGGGGAAAAGAGGGCTGAGAGGGATTAAACAAGTTACCAGTGAAATTATTCCAGTAGAAATGTAGAGCTCAACGCGATGAACGCGTGGCCGCAAACGGTGCGGCGATTGGAGCTCGGACGGAGAAGTTACGATGTACGAAAGATTGCCGTAAGGGTTCGGTGAAGTTTTCGTTCTTCCCTCCCCTTTGTGCTGCAACTTTCGCTTCTGTTAAAATGAAGGGGAAGAAAGGCTTTGGGCCCACTTAAAAGGGCTGGTCCGGTTGGACCGATAGCCCGGTTTGGGTCTGGTTCAACTAGTTCGGCCCGTTCGGTCCAATTTTGGACCATTTTCTTCGAAATTAGTGTTAAAATTCTCGTTTCGATGAGCTCTATCCTAATTTGATATAATATTCACATTTCTAGTCTTTCTTATTAAAAACTAATTTATTGACTAATTATCTACTAATTTAACCGGGGTTTACAAAGCACACTCAAACAAATCATACAAATGCACATGATGCATGCCTGTCCTATGGCTGATGATATCATCTATCAGTTATATAGTCAAACATGTCCTGGTAGCTAACTGGTGCACGAAATTTACACTCACACTTTGTAATTCCGCACAACTAACCAGCAAGTACACTGGGTTGTCCAAGTAATACCTTACGTGAGTAAGGGTCGATCCCACGGAGATTGCCGGCTTGAAGCAAGCTATGGTTATCTTATTCTTAGTCAGGATATCAATAGTGGTTCTTAGTTTTAATTGTGAAAAGTAAAAGAGCATGAAATAAATACTTGTTATGTAGTAATGGAGAATAGGTTGGAGTTTTGGAGATGCTCTGTCGTTTGAATTTCTGCTTTCCTACTGTCTTCTTCTTAACGCACGTAGGTCTCCTCCCATGGCAAGCTGTATGTTGGTGGATCACCGTTGTCAATGGCTACCAGCCATCCTCTCAGTGAAAAGGGTCCATGTACATGGCTAATCATCTGTTGGTTCTCACTAATGTTGGAATAGGATCCAATGATCCTTTTGCACACTGTCATTGCGCCCAGCGTTCATGAGTTTGAAGTTCATCACAGTCATCCCTTCCCGGATCTTACTCGGAATACCACAGACAAGGTTTAGACTTTCTGGATCTCAGGAATGCTGCCAATTGATTCTAGCTTATACCACGAAGACTCTGATCTCACGGATTTGAATGCTCTGTTGTCAGGAGAGGCAATCAAACTCGCGAACCAGGAACCCAAGAGATATACATTCAATCTAAGGTAGAACGAAAGTGGTTGTCAGGCACGCGTTCATAGGTTGAGAATGGTGATGAGTGTCACTGATCATCACATTCATCATGTTGAAGTGCAAATGAATATCTTAGAATAGAAACAAGCGTAATTGAAGATAAAACAGAAATAATTGCATTAATTCATCGAGACACAGCAGAGCTCCTCACCCCCAACCATGGGGTTTAGAGACTCATGCTGTCAAAGGTACAAATCTAGATGTAAAATGTCATGAGGTACTGAATGAATCTCTAAAAGTAGTTTTTATACTCAACTAGTAACCTAGGTTTACAGAAAATGAGTAAGCTAAGAGAGATAGTACAGAAATCCACTTCTGGGGCCCACTTGGTGTGTATTTGGACTGAGCAATGAAGCTTTCACGTGTAGAAGCTATTCCTGGCGTTTAACTTCAACTTTTGTGCCAGTTTGGGCGTTTAACTCCAACTTGTATACTGTTTCTGACATTTAACGCCAGAATAGGGTAGAAAGTTGGCGTTAAACGCCAGTTTGCATCATCATAACTCGGGTAAAGTATGGACTATTATATATTGCTGGAAAGCCCAAGATGTCTACTTTCCAACGCAACTGAGAGCGCACCAATTGGGCTTTTGTAGCTCCAGAAAATCCATTTCGAGTGCAGGGAGGTCAGAATCCAACAGCATCTGCAGTTCTTTTTTAGCCTCTGAATCAGATTTTTGCTCAGGTCCCTCAATTTCAGCCAGAAAATACCTGAAATCACAGAAAAATACACAAACTCATAATAAATTCCAAAAATGTGAATTTTGTATAAAATGTAATAAAAATATAATAAAAAGTGAATAAAACATACTAAAAACTATGTAAAAATAATGCCAAAAAGCGTATAAATTATCCGTTCATCACTAACCTTGGACAAAAATACCCCATCACGGAGCAAGTGGGACTGAGCCACAATCCTCTTGCTACTACCCGCTTAACCCAGAGCAAGTGGAATAAACCACTACTGGTGCTACTACCCAGGCGGGTGATTGAAAACTCAACCTGGAGCATGTGGAATAATCCACTATTGCTGCTACTACCCAAGCGTCACAATCACTGACCTAGAGCAAACAGGACGAACCACAATTCTTACTACTGCCCAGATATCTCAATCACTGATCCGAAGCAAGTGGGACAAACCACAATCCTTGCTACTGCCCAAGTATCTCATCCAAAAGTTCATTCTCAACATTCACATTGATAATAATTGTCCTCATAATAACCTTCAATCATTCTTCTTGCTTATCTCCTACCTGGAGCAAGTGGACAACGCCACCGCATCTTACCCGGCTTCTCGATTCTTATCCGGAGCACGTGGATAATACTACTGCATCTTACTTGGAATCTCAACTTATACCCAGAGCAGGTGGACAATGTCACTGCCTCTTACCCGGTCATATATATCTCAATCATAATCTATCATCATCATCTCAAACAAACTCATTCATCATTATCTCATTCATCACCTTCAATATCTCAGCGAATTAATCATTTACTTCTCAAATCTTCACACCCTTATCCTTATTCCGTAGCGTAAAACCTAGTTATCGGACCTTAAACAGAGTTTTTAGAGGTTTGAAAAACTTTAAAGAATGATTGATAGTTCAAAAATAGTCCATTTTCATTAAAACAGTGGTTTCGGAAGTTTACCGGCTTACCGAAAAGGTTAAACAGAAAAAATAGAATTTTGTGTGAAAAACATAGATTGTGCGTACGCATCATTGCTGTGCGTATACACGCACCAAAAGAATTTTTCAGCCTGTGCATATGCATCATATTGTGCGTACGTACAACTTGCAAATTCTTAGGGTGTGCATACGCACACTCCCTCGTGCTTTGCTTCACCCACTTTTGTCCTATGTTCTTGGTAAGAACAAAAACAAACCAAACAAGTAAATTGAAACCAAATCAAAAAGAGAAAGTATAATGTGAACCAAATTGAAATCTGAAACCAAAAAGAAAACTGAACCAAATTGAAAAGGAGATTTTTTTAGATATTAATAATCTAAACCAAGAAGATGGACAGACCTAAGAACGGGACCAAAGGGAGGAGAGAGTAGATCAACGGTGGATCCACCAGCAAGGGGAAGTGTGACATTACAGGCGGTGCTACACGACGGCAAGGATTCGCACTTAGAGATTTGTTTCACGCCTCTACTCCTGCTCTTGTTCGTGCCAAGAAGATAAGACAATCTGCTGAATCTTGACTATATATACCCAACTTTGCAGCGGTTTCTACTGCACAACCATCATCCAGGGCAATTTTGCAGCTTCTACCAGACCGCAGCTCATCTCTATCGCGATTCTGTCAATTTGCGGCGAGTTCGAACACGGACGCTATTTTTTCACCGCAACTCTCCGCCTCTCTTGCAGTGTAAGTTCATCGGCCTACCACTCAAGACCTATTTCAAAAACCCCAACCTATTCTTTTACCCACACCTAACAATAAAAACAAATTAAGCACATTAGCTATTCATTCTTCTCCAGCCCATTAAGCCGCCCAAAAAAATTAAAGCTAAACCAAACTCATATGTTCAGTCCAATCACCGATATAAAAAATATACTAGCTACCCAAATTAGTCTGTTTACACCTCTTTTCATTGGACATTTATGTCATTGTCACTCTTTAAAACGACAAAATACAAGTTGGCCACTTGAAAGTACGTGGAACATTTATCTTTTGCAACGTACACCATCGTACCAGAAATTCTTCTTATAAGTTATAAATTTTTTTTTTATTGTCTATAATAATCCCTTAGCTCGATAGGTTAAGGACTAATTCGTTACGAATTTGAGTTCTATTTAAGGGTTTGTCATTAATCAATAGAATATTACATGCATAAGAGGAGATTCAAACTATTGACACTTACTTAACCGGACAAATCAAATAACAACTCGACCAACCCAACCCAACCCAAGTTTGTTTGTTATAACCTTAGTGAGAGTGAAATAAACACTACTAACTAGTGACTGGTCTATGCGACCTTGAAGTTTACTTTAAGCCAGCAAGCTCCCTAATTAAGCGGCTAAGCCTTTAACCACGCGCTAAACGGCGTCGTAGTGATAGCAAAGTGTTCGTTGAACAACCGTTTCGTAGTTCTTTTTCTTCTCCTTCTCCTCGTCGTCTTGGGGTTCGAATTTTTGTAACTGAGAATAAATAATCTGCAAATAATTTCGCGAGGAGAAAAAACAAAGAGAGAAATCTAGTGAATAGTAATCAGTGATAAGTGATCGGAGAAGACTAGTTTAATGGCGAGCTCGGCCGCGGTCGCCGGCGTTCTATCGGCGCACGATCGCCAGATTCTGACAGCTGTGAATACCGGAGCCTCCAGCCTTTCGTTTGTGGGTTCAGGCTTCATCGTGCTCTGCTACGTTCTCTTCAAGGAACTTCGCAAGTTTTCTTTCAAGCTTGTTTTCTACCTTGCCCTCTCCGTACGCATTCTTTTCCTTCTCTCTTTCCTCTGATCTATAAATTTATTTCCTTCATTTTTTCTCCTTAGCAGTTTAGCTCTTTGTCAAATGCGAAAATTTAACCTAATTAGTTGCTTCTGGAACTCTACAGGGTTAGCTACTAATATTTAAATTTGGAGTAGAATTAAGATCAAATTATGTTCTGTTTTAGAAGTGAGTGTGTGAGCAAGTAATTACAGACTTTGCATTAAGCCTATTCATGTAATTTGTCAAAGTTATTATTGCCTGCTTGTTATTGTCTTAAATTGCAGTAAGCTTATCCACTTTAATTTGTGTTTTGCTTCCGTTGGTTTTTTTCAATTTAGATGCATACACGAATATATTTGTGCCTATTCACTTTCCATGTTATTTTCGCCTTGTTTTCTGCATATGAGCCTTGTAAATAAATATAATTTGGTTATTTGGCATTTTCTCTATTTTCAGGATATGCTTTGCAGTTTCTTCAGCATAGTAGGGTATACTTTCTGAATCGAGTGCCGTCTTCCCAGAATGTATATTGTGAATTTTGATTGATATAATTATTTTTTATACAGGGACCCAGCCAAAGGTTTCTTCTGCTATGCTCAAGGCTATAGCACGCATTTCTTTTGTGTGGCGTCTTTCCTGTGGACTACAACAATTGCTTTTACTCTTCATCGAACTGTAGTTAGGCACAAAGCTGATGTTGAAGAATTGGAGGCAATCTTTCACCTGTATGTATGGGGTATGTATTTATGAATGGATCAGCTTTTAATATTCCAAATATGCTACTTCATAATAATCTCCTATCTCTATAACTTCCCAAAATGATGTCTTAATTTGGAATTAGGATTTTAGAGCAAATGCATACTGATGGAATGATTTGTTTGCTGACAGTTGGATTTCCAATTTTGTCTTGATTTTCACATTGTTTTCACTACTCGGTTAGAGAGCTCACTTGATGTACCTGTTGACAATAGGTACTTCGCTGGTTATGACAGTGATCCGCTCCTTTGGTAATGACCATAGACATTTCGGCATATGGTGTTGGACTCAAACAGGCCGCACAGGGAAGGTAAGTAACTGCAAAAATACTGCTAAATGGAATATTTTTCGTTTTATATATAATGTTGTATAAGATGGGTGTCTAATTCATTATAATTGACTGCTGGCCAATCAAGAACCATGACATGGTTCCTTGCAAGAAAATTTTTTTCTAATACTCTATTGCTATTCTTAAGGACCAAATGTGGTTATCTACATGTAAAAAAGCTAAGTTTAACAGCAGAGACAAATCGATGCAACATGCCTTCAAACTGCTAAAAGATCACTTCGTTGTTTTTATCTATACTTTTAATAAGGACCTAACGCTCTGTTCCATATTATGGTATTGTTGATAAGAAGCTTGTGATTTCTAAGAGCTTAGCAAATGTTTTTGGCATCTGGAATTAAACTTATTTTAAATAGTGTGAACAATAGGAAGATAATGAAATGAGATCTGCTGTACTTTGTATTTGATATTTTGTTCAACAGAATTATCACACTTCCTTTTCTTTATCTGCTGTCCTCTAAAAGTTGAGCCCATTTTCCATGCAGGCAGTTCATTTTGTAACATTTTACACTCCTCTCTGGGGTGCAATTTTATACAACGGGTTTACATACTTTCAAGTAATACGCATGCTGAATAACGCAACCCGTGTATGTAACCACCCTTGCTGATTCTATCTCGAAGAAAGAATGAATTATTCACTTGTTGAGACCTAGACTTTTGCATATCTGTTTATTTACTTCTCTGTTATTTCAGATGGCAGTTGGTATCTCAGACCGAGTTTATGTTCCAGATGCAAGAGATAACATGAAGGTGTGTATATGACAATCATTTTTAACATGCATGTCATGTATGCTTGATGTATATATGTACGTATCTTTTGGAGCTTGTGCGTGGAATAAAGTAACAATCACACACTATTATACTATCAAATATGGCTTAGAGATGTTTCCCCCTTATTTTTAATTTTTTATTATTTAAAAGTTATGGTCAAGTGCAAATATTATATCAATGCTTCTTTAATAAGGTGAACTTATCTCAGTTTGGTCTTATCTAGGTTTCATTGAATGATAATCTATTTTCTTCTGTTTTACCTTGCAGTCTCTGAATCGATGGGGATACTATCCACTGATTCTAATTGGATCATGGGCATTTGGCACTATTAACCTTATTCATGATTTTATTGAGCCTGGCCATAAGATATTTTGGCTGTCATTTCTTGACGTCGGAATGGCTGCCCTTATGGTATATACCAGTCACCTTACCTTCCGTTTTCACCTTTATTAGATTCCCTATTAAATCTTCTATGACATATCTGGAAGCTTATCATGGTTTGTATTTACTGGCACCATCAGCACAAATTTGTTGCCATAGACTGCACATGAAATGCAGCATTGTATGGTACAACAATGACACAATATTATGTTAATATTTGTCTTCCGGTTGCAGGGCCTCTTCAACTCAATTGCATATGGCCTCAATTCTTCAGTTCGTCGTGCAATTTGTGAAAGAATGGACATGTAAGTCCTTGTATTCTATGTAATCTTACTAAAGGAATTAATCCTTGTAAATTCTTAGCATTTTTGCATTGTACCCATGATTCTCAAGGCCTGTCTAGATGGGTTATCCTCGTCATTTGTTCTGGTTTGTAAATTTGTGCAACTTTTGTAGCCATTTTAATTGTGCTAGATTTACCATTTGATTTTGTGTACTTGCATCTTGCCACCGTCCTTACAGGATTTGTGTCTAGTACTCAACCTCTTTTGTCTCTCCCTCTTGTCAACCTTCTCATCTTAACTCTTACATACTTTTCTGTTTCCTTGCCTTTTTGGCACATTTAATTTAAAACTGGACTGAAGTTGCATTTGTTAATCAGGTTCTTACCAGAGAGAGTGTGCAGATGGCTGCCAAACAATTTCAAGTACAGGAACCAGCAGCAAGAAAATGAACTGGTCTCCTTAAAAATTGAAGATAAATAACCATGAAAAGATATATTGTGATCCCCAATACCATATTTCGACATGTAAATATGCTGAAATGCTGTTTTCATCAACAGCAGAGGATCTGCTGGCACTTGGCAGCAGTCATTCCAGGCTGTGTTGCTGAATCGTGGCATTCACATAGATTTTATAGTGCCAAGGATTCTTCTCAAAGAAACCAGTGGATGCTCCAGTTCATTCAATCAGTCGATCTCTCTGCTTAACAGCCATCATTATTATGCTTATATTGAAGATCCGTTGCTTTTGGCTTTGGCAAGTGCACTTATTCAGAAAAGGCTCAGTGAGTCTCTGATTCATCGTGGACAAGTTTTAACTTCGAGCATTGTTGCATATTCTTGTATTTCTTCCTAGTTTTGGGAATTAGATATACTAAAAATTCCAGTTCTATAGTTGATGCATTTTAAAATAGCTTAACATTTTGTCTTCTCAAAATTTGCCTAGTCTTATTAGTTCTCTGCCAGTAAGTACAATGCTTAGTCTTTTATTAATTTCTTCCACTGTTTCAGTTTTTAACCTATTCCCATTTTAATTTATTATGGGGAAAGAACCATCCTTTTAACATTTTTAGAACATCATTTGCCGATTAACTCATGAAGTAACTCAAAAGATGTTTCATTAATTCGCCGTTCCTGATTACTTGTACGTTTTTGCTTTCCAAGTATTTACACATCACTTGTCCATTTAGTAAACTAGTTATGCTTCCGAAAAAGGCGTGCCTTCTTTTTCTCTCTCTAATGTCTAATAATGGCATTCTCGGTTCCGGAAGTGTAGAGAAAGAAAATTATGATCTTATCGTATTGCAGTAATTGGACTTGAATGGTCCCGTAAGAGAAAAGCATTTTGCATCTTGGGAACTTAGTACCTGCACAAATTCGTTTGCACCACATGGTTGTCGTTATTAGCATTTTCCAGCATTCAGACAATCAAACACCGCAACTGTGCGAAAATGATAGAACCAACAAAATAATTTGTCTTACAAATTGCAACCACACTCGTGACATTCTCCATAGAAACACGCCCAAATGAAGCAGCCACAATGTAAATAGTACATTTCTACGTTGTTTAAACAGTTTACAAGTACTTAACTAGTTACACAAACCCAAATTCCATCCTCCCAAAATACCCCCAGATCACAAATTCCATCAAACATTAAACAAAAGGACTAAAAGAGAAAAGAAAAAAAAAGAGTGATTTTGAAGGGAATGAATAATTAAGCACAGGCACAAGAACTATCAACAACAACGGAAGCTTCACCCTCATTCCTGAAAATGAAATGGCCAATTGCAAGACCCAAAACGATGGCCAGAAACACCCCACCGTTGAATGACATCACCGCCAGCATCAGCAAATACCCGATCGCCGAGCTCACCCCAAACAGCACCGATCCCGCAACCTTCACTCCCAACCTCGCTCTCTCCCCCGCCAACTTCCGCCGCAGTAGAGGCGCCTCGATCTCTGGCGCCGCCGCCGAAGATGGGATCCCCGCGGCGAAGAGCTTCAAGCGAATGCGGCGGTTCTCAAGATACTGGTAGAAAATCGCGACAACGAGACACGCCAACAAGCTCAGCGCGTAACTCAGCCACGAATCGGTCTTCCACGAATCGAAGAGAATCGTAACGTACCTGCCCCAATAGAAGGTCATGTGCATCATCTTCGCTATTAAATTGTGAATCTTGATCTCGCAATTCTATGGTTTATTATCGCTTAGGTTTGGGTTGTGTTATTTAATTCTACTAATTTGTTGCTCTGAATTTTCAAGGGGTTGGTTTGTGTGATAAAAACGATGGACAAGTTCCACAGATCCCAAAGGGTGAGCTTTTGGATTGGGTGTATAGTGATTGATTGTTGGCTACGTTGGCCGTTTGTTACGACAGGGACAATAGTTTCGTAAAATGCCCTCAAAAGTGTTCCGTAGTTACCATTTTATTCCATTGAATCTTCCCCATGTTCTGGTCTTAACCATTACCAGTTTCATGACTAAGAGGGTCACTTATGGAATTTCCAAAGCGAGCCAAGGATGGGTGGTAGTACGGCAGTACAATTTTCTTGTGTCGCAAATTTTAAACATCGAAACAATCGGGCTCTGGTTTTTGTACTGCTCTTTAGTTTTTACTGATGCTCTAGTTTTTCACTTTTTTCTCATGGTTCTGAAAACCATTTTGAACCGGTTGAACCGTCAACAGGTTGGCAAAATAGCAAATCGATTCTCTTCAGTAAAAAAAAAAAGCTGGTCACTCAAAGAATCAGACGAGAATCGATAAATTGACTGAAAACTGGTGGTTCAGATCAAATCAGAAATCGAATACACCAAAACAGTAAAAAAATTTAGCTATCTTTTTTGTATTTTTTTTATAATTTAGCTATTTTATATTTTAAAAGTATATTTTAAGAGGATAATAATAATTTTTTTAATCTTTTTATATATTAAAAATAAAAATAATAAATTTTTAATAATTCTTAATAAAATATATCTTTTTATAATATTTTTAAAATATGTTTTTAAAACATATATTAAGAAGACTTTTTTTGTTAATGCTATTTTTTCATATTATTTTTTGTACCGCATTTAAAAGCAAATTAATTTCTCAAAGTCACTTATTTGTTGCAATGAATAAATATTTGGAATCTGTAGAATTAAGGAGAATGAAGAAGATCTGTAAGAGGCAAATTTCTGTTTAATTAAAGAAATATATATATATATATATATATATATATATATATATATATATATATATATATAGACAAAAGACTTGATTTAATAAAATTTTTATTTTTTTAAAAATAGTTTTTTAAAATTAGCTTTTTAAAAAATAGCATTTTAAAAATTGTAATATCAATATATCTTTTAAAAATTACAAATATAAACACATAATTTTTTTACTTACTAAATACAAAATAAAAATAAAAAATTTGTGTAAGCACTTTTTCAAAATATTTTACAAAATAAAGTAAAAAAAGTTTAATTATAATATGATTACGATTTTTTCTTATTTAAACTAATGAAACTTTATTTTAGAAATTTAAAGTTATATCTACCAAATCTGATGTACATATCGTACGGTGTCGTCATCTTTTTCCTTCTCTTCCTTCTTTTACATTTTTTTCCTCTTTTTTCTTTATCTACATCATCATTATCATTGTTCTTTTTTTCTCTCTCTCTCATAAGAGAATAAGAAGAAGAAAAATAAAAAAAATGCATAACAAAAAAGAAGTAAGAGCTATGAATTACAGACATATCGCTGAATTGCTATGTCTGTGTATCGCAGGGACGGATACATAGGGGGCAAGTGGAGGCCTCCCCCCCCAGCTTTTTTAAAAAAATATATTAATAGTAAAATTTAAGCCCAATCTATAAAATATAATAATTTTTAAATTTTTTAAATCCCTAAATTGGCTAACAGAAACACTAGTGACTAGATTACCTTTTTTCTTTGACGTTTATGATTCTTTCTGCAATTGAAGCCATAGCCCATAGCCACGCACTAACGCACGATGCCCTCCACTCCACTTAATCATTGACCACTATCTTACTCTCACAACGGTACAACTACATACAAGACAAGGTACATTTTATTATATATTTTAAATTTTAAATTTCTTATTATATATCTTAAACAATTACTATGCAGATTTTATTGTTCTTGTTGATATATCTGTGTACTGTGTGACTGTGTATTAGTGTATATTATTAATTTGTCTAGTGGTTTTTTTATTTTTTATTTTTAGTAAAATTGATATTGATTTAGTAAAAAATATTATTAATTTATTATTGATGTTTAATTAATAAAAAATATTTAGACTTTATTTATTCATGTGAGTATATAATTATTTGATTTTTTTTCAGGTAAAAAGAAATTAGAATATTTTATGATGAAAAAGCAAAGTAAAATTGATGCAATTTTTAAGAGAAAAGTTTCTGATAATGTTGGAGTTCAAACAAGTCAACCCTCTAATCTTATTTCACAAGAAGTTCAAGTAAGTGAACTCTCTAATCTTACTCAAAATACACATGAACATGAAGCCAAAGTTCCAAGATTAGAAAGAGATGTTGATATCTCTTTACTAGAAAGGGATCCAGGAAAGCGACGTCCAATTTGGCAGTATAATGTCAATGAACGTGACAAGATTCGTAGAGCATACATAATAGCTGGGCCATACCAACCAACAAATATTAGCTATCCAGCTTCTGGTAATAACAATCACCGTCGATATTTTCAATCTTCTTGGTTTAAGAAATTTCCAAGTTGGTTAGAATATTCACCAGAAAAAGATGCTGCTTATTGTTTGCCTTGCTACTTGTTTAGTAAACATTATGGTGTTCGCAATGATGGAAAAAATGCATTTTCAGAGTTAGGATTTAGTAATTGGAAGAAAGTAAACAATGGAGTGAATTGTGCATTTGTATGTCACGAGGGTTCTATTCGTAATTCTCCTCATAATTTATGTGTGAAATCTTGTGATGATTTAATGGCTCATTCTAAGCATATAGACAAAGTTCTTGATAGGCATAGTGATGAAACTATTGCAAATAACCGATTAAGGTTGAAGACATCTATTGATGCTATTCGATGGCTTGCATTTCAAGCATGTGCATTTAGAGGCGACGATGAAAGTCCTGGATCTTTGAATAGGGGAAATTTTATTGAGTTAATTAAGCTTTTAGCTTCATGTAATCAGAATGTTAATAATGTTGTCCTTGAAAATGCTCCTGAAAATGCTCAATATATATCTCCCGGTGTTCAAAAAGATATATTGCATATCTTTGCTAGAAAAGTGCGTGCAACAATTCAAGAAGAAATTGGTGATTCTAAATTTTGTATAATTATTGATGAAGTAAGAGATGAGTCAAAGCGAGAACAAATGGCTGTGGTTTTGAGATTTGTAGACAAGCACGGTTGTGTTCAAGAAAGATTTTTTGATCTTATACATGTTTCTGATACGTGTTCTTTGACATTGAAAACAGAAATTTCATCAGTTCTTTCTCGTCATAATCTTGATGTTCAAAATCTTAGGGGACAAGGGTATGATGGAGCTAGTAATATGCGTGGTGAATGGAATGGATTGCAAGCTCTATTTTTGAAAGATTGCCCTTTTGCTTATTACATTTATTGTCTTGCTCATCGATTACAATTAGCACTTGTTTCTGCAGTCAAAGAAGTTTGTTATGTTCATCAATTCTTTTCAAAACTTACCCTAATTGTGAATGTTGTGACTGTTGCTCCTAAACGTCATGATCAGTTAAGGGTTGCTCAAGCAAATAATGTTGCAAACTTAATTGCCAATGATCAAATTGTGACAGGTAGTGGACTTAATCAAATTGGTACTTTGCAAAGAGCTGGAGATACTAGATGGGGGTCTCATTTGAATTCTGTACGTAGCTTGCTATGCATGTTTGATGCTACTTGTGAAGTTCTTGAAAAAAGCACTGAAGAAGGTAATTTCTCCACTCGTGGTGATGCTAGTGCTGCTTATGATGCTATCACATCCTTTGAATTTGTCTTTGTTTTGCATTTGATGAGAAATATTTTGGAAGTTAGTCATGATCTTTGTCAAGCTTTGCAACGAAAAAATCAAGACATATTGAATGCTTTAACTCTGGTTTCTACTACCAAGACTTTAATCCAACGAATGAGAGAATCAAGTTGGGAGGCTTTCATAAAAGAAGTTATATTATTTTGTGAGAAACATGAAGTTGAAGTTCCTGATTTGAATGCAACGCATATTCCTAGAAGAGGCCGAACTCGCAAAATTGTTGACCAAATTTCAGTGGAGCATCATTACCGTGTTAATTTATTTCTGGCTGTAATTGACACACAGTTGCAAGAGATTAATGGAAGATTCAATGATAATATGGTGGAATTGCTTACTTTAAGTTCAACTTTAGATCCCAGAGAAAATTATAAGCTCTTCAGTGTCAACAAAGTATGTGAATTAGTAGAACGGTTTTATCCAAGCGACTTCACCGACCAAGAGAAATTTCACATTAGAATGCAAGCT
The DNA here is from genome assembly GCF_014773155.1 of Arachis stenosperma. Lineage (NCBI taxonomy): Eukaryota > Viridiplantae > Streptophyta > Magnoliopsida > Fabales > Fabaceae > Arachis > Arachis stenosperma. The sequence continues at coordinate 113,201,738 of NC_080386.1, read as the reverse complement.
CAACATTATGAACTTGATGTTCCTAATCATGCTGAATTAACTAACTTGTGCACAATTTCGGAGTTATGTCAAGGATTAACGAAGACAGGAAAGTTTTTAACATATCCTTTGATTGATCGTTTGATTCGCTTGGTATTAACTCTCCCTGTTTCAATTGCTACAACTGAGAGATCTTTTTCAGCTATGAATATTGTGAAGAATAGACTCAGAAACAAAATGGAAGATGAATTTCTTGCTAATTGTCTTTTGATTTATATTGAGAAGAAGATTGTTGAAAGATTTGACACCGATTCTATTATCGATGAATTTTATGATATGAAGAATCGACGTGTACCACTTCGTTAGTAATAAGTACACATGTTTTTTTGTACTTTAAATATATAGTCTCTGTCGTTATATTTTTGTAATGCATCTTACATTATAATTTATTTACATATTTTTTTAATATTATATATGTTATTGGCCCCCCCACAATAACATTTCTGGATCCGTCCCTAGTGTATCGGACACATTTTAAACACGACACTCATTTGATACGCATGTCTTTTGTATTTAATGATACCTTAATAATAAAAAAGAGATAACAGCAAAAAAAAATGAAGGAAACCAACATTTAGTTGTTTTAGACTTTTAGCTAGAAGTTATGATTGGTCTCATTTTTGTTTGGCTCAATAAAAAAAACTCTAATTATTAATTACATTTTAAGCAGACAAATTATTACATGTGTTATCAGTTATCAATCAACTAATGACCATTTTTGGGCTTGGGCTTACAAAAACAGCATGTAAGTCACCACTTGTCACTTAAAAATTAAACCACTTCATTTTTATAGGTATAGATATTTTTATCAATTTATACCGTAGCATTCCTGTATGAATTCATTATAACTATCTTAAACTTTCATCAAAACTTTAAAATCATCTATGAAAGATACTACATGCCAAAAAATTTGGTCATTTCAACTATCCTAATTTGCTAACCAAATTGACGAACGAGAAAAAAAATCTAATTTATTGTTAGCAATTTTTTTATTTAGTTTATCACAGTTGAGACTCTCCAAGACTAGAGATATAGACAACTACTTGAATATCCAAGAATCACTATAAATAGTAGGGCTATACACGAATCTGATCGAATATGATCAAATTTTTAATGTAATATACAAATTTATCGGATCAGATCAAATAATTGTACTTTTTATGTTCGGATCCGATCTGATCTGGATATTTATATTTATTTTTATCTACATATTTATTTTGCAAATCGGATCGGATATTAGAAATATCCAAAAATTAGAACTAAAATTACTTAAATCTTTTTTTAAATAACAAAAGCTTAAACTATTATAGCATCACCTTAAAAATCAAATATGATCATTAATATCTATTTAAATGAGGGACGAACGTTACGCCGCAGTTTTTTTGGAATCCGCACATAGCTTCAAAGAGGGGAGTGTAAATGACTGTTTTGCCCCTTCTCTCTTATCAAATGCTTTGTGCTCTCCTTCTTCTCCCTTTTTCATTTCTAAAAACGCTCCATTTACCTCCTTTATCGCAAAAAACTCCTTCAATTTTTTTTTGTTTCTTGCTTCATAACTGTTTTCAATTTCAAGAATTTTCTATCTTGATCCCTTTGAAGATTTCTCTGACACTTTGAAGAGGAGCGTGCAAGTTTTACTACGTTAACGTGCCTCTTCGTTTTGAAGTTTCATCAAGGTTGATGTTTTTACTTTCTTTTGTTTGTTGTTTTGACTATTCCTAGGTTGAATGGTACTCTGATGGGTAATAAATTTTGTTTTTGTGCTGCCGCTACCTATGTCTTAAGGTTTCTTTAATAGCCGTTTGACCTTTACTGCTTCGGTTATTGCTAAGAAACCCTTTTGAATCCATTTTGTCGTCTGGTATTAATGTTATAAATTTGGGTTGTGTCTCTGGAACTTTAGAGAAACTTGTTGCCGTTTATTTCTTGTAGAACATAATCGTGTTGTCCTCCAATGGTGTCGCTACTAATAGTGCAGGAGTGACACCATTTCTATTCTTTCTGTTTTGAAAAGATCTTTTAAAATCGCGTTTTATGTTTTGTTGCTTTTACCCGACTTCCTTTGTATAATGACCGAGTTCTTTAGTGATGATTTCTTTGTTGAGTTTGTAGGTATAGCTATATGTCTCGATTCGTTGTTTACGATATGTCGACAAAAGTCCCTCCTTCGCTTTTAGCTTGGGTAGTTACTTCTGTCTTTACCCCTATTCCTTTAATTGATAAAAAATACGCTAAGACTTTCTATAAACAACATAGGCTATGTGAGAATCGGAAGGATGCACGGAATTATGGGATAGTAGTGGCTGATCCCGAGGAGAGGGTATGCTTTCTCCCTTTAGATAAGTCGGAGCGTCCCTTTTTCTATGCTTACGACTATTTTTCTCGAACCTAGATGTTAGGCTTCCTTTTTCTAATTTTGAGAGCAATGTTCTTTGGATCTGCAATGTTGTCCCAACCCGGCTACACCCGAAATCCTGGGCATTTTTTAAAATATACCAGCTCCTATGTCGAAAGTTGGATGTCCGACCTTCGCTAAAGATGTTCGTCTATCTCTTTGTGTTGACCAAACCCTTTAGTTCTTCCAAAAAATCGGGTTGAATTTCTTTTCGGACTATTCAAGGTAAGAAGGTTTTTTTCTATTTTTGACGAGTCATTTCACAATTTCAAAAATTATTTCTTCAAAATTTGAGCTGCAGAGGGGGTCTGACCTTTCTTTCTGGATGAAAATGATGAGCCTTGTTTTCTATTATATTGGGAAGAGAATCCCGTGGTAGCTAAGTATAGTGTAGATGCTTTATATGAGCTTGAGAAATGTGTAGTATATTTCTTTCAAAAGTGCTGGGGCTGAGCTCCACAGTTGGACACGAAAAGGTTCTTAGGGGATCCCGGTCAGCTTCGTTCCGAGCTAGGTAGTTTTCTTGCCTTTAGCTTGTGTGTTTTGGTTGTGGTTTGTGTTTGGTATTAATGGACATTTGTTTTTGTTTTATAGAAAAAATTGGCTTGCCACTGCCAGGTAGAGGACGAGCTCTTCTCCCGTAATAGGTTGGATAAGTATGGGTGGTTGGCCCAGGAATGCCTTAAAGCCTTGGAAGGCTTGTTCACACTCCTGAGACCATTCAAATTGCTTCCTTTTTCTAAGAATTGAATATAAAGGTAGGGACTTTAATGCTGACCCTGCCAAGAATCTGGATAGTGCTACCAGCCTTCCATTTAGCTGTTGGACTTTCTTGAGATAGGTCGGGCTCTTCATCTCTAATATGGTTGTACACTTGTCCGAGTTTGCTTCTATGCCCCTTTGGGTGAGCATGAAACTTAAGAAATTTCCCGCTTCCACCGCAAATGTGCATTTTGAGATGGTTTATTCTTATTTCGTGCTTTCTGATTATGGAGAATACCTCAGAGAGGTTGGACAAGAGGTTTAAGTCGTCTTTAGTTTTGACGAGCATGTCATCCACCTAGACTTCCATGAGTTCCCTAAGTGAGGAGAAAATACCTTGTTCATTAGTCGCTGGTCAACAGTATGAAGCTAGAATACATCCTCGAAGAATATTTCCTCAACCATATGCTCCCCGTGATAGCTGCTGGAAGGCCCGGTATCATGCCAGCCAGGTGGTGAAGTGTCCCAGACGGCCTGATGCTACATATCTCTTGAACCAGATGGATCACATGGTGTGAGACGTGGAAGAGGTGGAGGCAGTGGTGGCGAGGGCGAATCATCGCTGCCTGCTGGGATGTCCCCTTACTCCTCATGTTTATCGAACTCAGCCTCCTCCTCGGACTCCACATCCAACCGCTCCAAACGAGACCTGACCCTCTCCTTCCTAGCCCATGCGCCTGGTCCGTGCTCTCTAGCACCCCTCTCCCTCCTAGCAGGCTACCGGGTATCCTCCTGAATCTCCCTAGCACACTGACACCGATTAGGGACGTGCCGAGGAAGGTAAATAACGTCCCTCGGCTAGCTGGCAGTGGATGGATGTCAACAAGTAAATCGAATAGTCTGGGATTATCGAGTACGTCCTGGCCTGATAAGTGCTTAACCCGGCAAGCACCTCGGTACCAATCCTAATACTCCTGTGTCGGCCTGTAGTCGAAGCATAGCTGGAAGGAGATCCTGTGGCACTCTGCAAATCGTGCCTTACAGCCGTCATACCACTTCTCAAGTCTGTCATGCCACCAAACATCCTCACCTCGTCCTGTGGATGTCAGGAACCTATCGACGTTGACCGGGGTGCCCGAAACTGGTTGCTCTCCATTGAACTGGCACCTCACCCGATCAACCTGGTGAAACTCGACGATATTGAAGTAGACGAGGAGGACGACACTCATCCATGCCCCCTACTCTGCCTCCTCCATAAGCCATGGCGAGCACAGAACCTGCAGACCAGGATCATCGTATAGCATCTAGACAAACTGAAATAACAGTTGTAAAATAAATAAATATTTGATATCTCAATATGTAATTATTGGTTCGTAATAAATATTTAATTAAAAAGTACGTGAATAAATATATATAAATAGACGTCAATATCTAATGTCCATGTACTAATAAAATTCATAATCTTTAAAATTATTTATTTAAATAAATTAAATATTTATTTAATTTATTTAAATAATAAATCCTATTTAAAAGGCTAAATCCTGTAATTATGTTTCAATGCATTTACTATATATAACTACCCTGCTTAGCTATATGCAATTTCAGATCGAAGAATAACTGAAATCAAAAGTAACTACCAGGAAATAAAATTGTAGTGCTAACATTGTCCATCTGTAACTGGTCTAGTGATAGATGCCATCGGAGAATCTTCGTCTCATGCTGGTCTATGTTCTGTTCCATCAACCCTATCAACCTATCACCGGTTACAATAATAACACAAGTTCAATTTTTGGAATGTCATAACGAGTTAGAAATTCAAAACACAAGCAAGACATAAACAATTGTTATCTCGCTGCCATAGGATAAATGAAACATGTCGATCAGGTGGACACCACTGAAAAAATATCTGGTATATCAAGGACATCAACAGCAGAGTGTAGCCAGCGATGTCTATCGTACCTCAGTGTGCTGTAGAGCACAGTAAATGATATGTCCATGCAAGCACCGCTGAGCCCCAAGACAACCCACAATACCTCTCAAAGTTCTGAAGCAGTGACAGCCACCAGAGATGGACCAGGTTGTTCGAATTATCCGTCATCAGGTACCCTCCGATCAGTAACAAGATGTAACACCTCACATACTGTCAGAGTTTCTCTGGATCGTCTGTATGTGGAATATAGTGGACACAGTCCTGCAACCATGTAAGCTTCAACGAAAACGACTCCTTCCTCTGCGCCCCCTGCTGTGGAACCACCGGAGGCTTGGTACCAAGCAGTTGCTCCACCAACTCCCATGTCTCCGTACCATGCCACTTGTAGAAATCACAGAAGCACCCCCTCACTGGCTTCCCGTGCACGCGTAGCCCAAGGTGGTACGCCACGTCCTACAGGGTGATAGTAGCCTCACCCCAGGGCAGGTGGAATGTGTGGGTCTCCAGATGCCATCGCTCCATAAATGTCGTGATAAGAGAGTTGTCGAAGTCGAAGTCCCTGAGTTGCACCGTGTTGCCGAATCAAATCTCCCTCAGATACGGGATAATGGCATCGGGTGGTGGAAGCATTTGACTCACTCGTCGGGGCAGAAGTATGCGAGGCCTCTAGTAAAAAAAATTCACAATTGTTAAAAATTTGTATAAGTCCATCGACATATCAAACTAACTTAATTATTGTATACATTTGTTTAACAGAATTTTACATGTATGTACTAACAGAATTTATGTCGATCCAACTTTTTTCATTAATATGTACTTACTTAACTAATAGACATTTCCTCAATATGTTATGTGAAATAAAAACATTCAGTAAAGTAATTAATAATCTAATTATCAAACTTTAACTTAATAATCTAATTATCAAACTTGGATAGTTAATAACTAAATTAATAAATTAAGAAATGTGTGACCAACAAGCTAACTTCAACGGTTCGAAAACATTTACCCCATCATTTAATCTCTAAATTAATAATTACGTAGTTAACAACTTAATTACAGAAAAATGATAACTACATTCCTAGCATTATTAAATACTATCAGTGACCTATTCTTAACGATACAAATTGTATTCTAGTTTTTGGCAAGTATCTGGTGCACGAAATTGTGATCAATACTTTTCAAAACATAAACAATCCCTAGTAATGGCTCCAAAGACTTGGTGCTCAATACCATGGCATAAACACAACTTCGCACAACTAACCAGCAAGTGCACTGGGTCGTCCAAGTAATAAACCTTACGCGAGTAAGGGTCGATCCCACGGAGATTGGTGGTATGAAGCAAGCTATGGTCACCTTGTAAATCTCAGTCAGGCAGACTCAAATGTATAATGGTGATGAACGAAAATAACATAAAGATAAAGATAGAGATACTTATGTATATCATTGGTGAGAGCTTCAGACAAGCGTATGAAGATGCCTTCCCTTCCGTCTCTCTGCTTTCCTACTGTCTTCATCCAATCCTTCTTACTCCTTTCCATGGCAAGCTCATATAGGGTTTCACCGTTGTCAGTGGCTACCTCCCATCCTCGCAGTGAAAGCTAATGCACGCACTCTGTCACAGTACTACCAATCACCGGTTTGGTTCCCTCCCCTACCGGAATAGAATCCCTCTTTTGCGTCTGTCACTAACGCCCAGCAGGTTACAGGTTTGAAGCACGTCACAGTCATTCAATCATTGAATCCTACTCAGAATACCACAGACAAGGTTAGACCTTCCGGATTCTCTTGAATGCCGCCATCAGTTCTTGCCTATACCACGAAGACTCTGATCTCACGGAATGGCTGGCTCGTTTGTCAGGCGAGCACTCGGTTGTCAGGCGATCAACCATGCATCATGCAATCAGAAATCCAAGAGATATTCACCAAGCCTCGAATGCTTGTAGAACAAGAATGGTTGTCAGTCACCTTGTTCATAGGTGAGAATGATGATGAGTGTCAATCATCACCTTCATCAAGTTGAAGAACAAGTGATATCTTGGTAAAAGAACAAGCGGAATTGAATAGAAGAACAATAGTAATTGCATTAATACTCGAGGTACAGCAGAGCTCCACACCTTAATCTATGGTGTGTAGAAACTCCACCGTTGAAAATACATAAGAACAAGGTCTAGGCATGGCCGTGAGGCCAGCCTCCCAGTGATCTAAGAACTAGATGTCCAAAGATGATCAAAGGATCTAAAAATAATCCAAAGATGAAAATACAATAGTAAAAGGTCCTATATATAGAGAACTAGTAGCCTAAGGTGTACAAAGATGAGTAAATGACATAGAAATCCACTTCCGGGCCCACTTGGTGTGTGCTTGGGCTGAGCAAATGAAGCATTTTCGTGTAGAGACTCCTCTTGGAGTTAAACGCCAGCTTTGGTGCCAGTTTGGGCGTTTAACTCCCATTTAGGTGCCAGTTCCGGCGTTTAACGCTGGAATTTCTGTAGGTGACTTTGAACGCCGGTTTGGGCCATCAAATCTTGGGCAAAGTATGGACTATCATATATTGCTGGAAAGCCCAGGATGTCTACTTTCCAACGCCGTTGAGAGCGCGCCAATTGGGCTTCTGTAGCTCCAGAAAATCCACTTCGAGTGCAGGGAGGTCAGAATCCAACAGCATCTGCAGTCCTTTTCAGTCTCTGAATCAGATTTTTGCTCAGGTCCCTCAATTTCAGCCAGAAAATACCTGAAATCACAGAAAAACACACAAACTCATAGTAAAGTCCAGAAAAGTGAATTTTAATTAAAAACTAATAAAAATATACTAAGAACTAACTAGATCATACTAAAAACATACTAAAAACAATGCCAAAAAGCATACAAATTATCCGCTCATCACAACACCAAACTTAATTTGTTGCTTGTCCCCAAGCAACTAAAGATCAAATAAGATAAAAAGAAGAGAATATGCAATGAACTCCAAAAACATCTATGAAGATCAGTATTAATTAGATGAGCGGGGCTTTTAGCTTTTTGCCTCTGAACAGTTTTGGCATCTCACTTTCTCCTTTGGAACTCAGAATGATTGGCTTCTTTAGGAACTCAGAATCCAGATAGTGTTATTGATTCTCTTAGTTAAGTATGATGATTCTTGAACACAGCTACTTATTGAGTCTTGGCTGTGGCCCAAAGCACTCTGTCTTCCAGTATTACCACTGGATACATACATGCCACAGACACATAATTGGGTGAACCTTTTCAGATTGTGACTCAGCTTTGCTAAAGTCCCCAATTAGAGGTGTCCAGGGTTCTTAAGCACACTCTTATTGCCTTGGATCACAACTCTTTTTCTTTCTTTTTCTTTCTCTTTTCTTTTTTTTTCTTCGGTTTTTTTTTTTCGTTTGCTTCTTCTTTTTTTTTTTTTGTATTCACTGCTTTTTCTTGCTTCAAGAATCATTTTATGATTTTTCAGATCCTCAGTAACATGTCTCCTTTTTCATCATTCTTTCAAGAGCCAACATTCATGAACCACAAATTCAAAAGACATATGCACTGTTCAAGCATACATTCAAAGAACAAAAGTGTTGCCACCACATCAAAATAATTAAACTGTTATAAAATTCAAAATTCATGCAATTCTTTTCCTTTTCAATTAAGCACGTTTTTATTTAAGAAAGGTGATGGATTCATAGGACATTCATAGCTTTAAGGCATAAACACTAAGACACTAATGATCACAAGACACAAACATGGGTAAACATAAGCATAAAAATTCGAAAAACAGAAGAATGAAGAACAAGGAAATCAAGGAACGGGTCCACCTTAGTGATGGCGGCTCTTCCTTCCTCTTGAAGGTCCTATGGAGTGCTTGAGCTCCTCAATGTCTCTTCCTTGCTTTTGTTGCTCCTCTCTCATGATTCTTTGATCTTTTCTTATTTCATGGAGGAGAATGGAGTGTTCTTGGTGCTCCACCCTTAGTTGTCCCATGTTGGAACTCAATTCTCCTAGGGAGGTGTTTAGTTGCTCCCAATAGTTTTGTGGAGGAAAGTGCATCCCTTGAGGCATCTCAGGGATCTCATGATGAGAGGGGTCTCTTGTGTGCTCCATCCTTTTCTTGGTAATGGGCTTATCCTCATCAATGGTGATGTCTCCCTCTATGTCAACTCTAACTGAATAACAGAGGTGACAAATAAGGTGAGGAAAGGCTAACCTTGCTAAGGTAGAGGACTTATCCGCCACCTTGTAGAGTTCTTGGGCTATAACCTCATGAACTTCCACTTCTTCTCCAATCATGATGCTATGGATCATGATGGCCCGGTCTAAAGTAACTTTGGACCGGTTGCTAGTGGGAATGATTGAGCGTTGGATGAACTCCAACCATCCTCTAGCCACAGGTTTGAGGTCATGCCTTCTCAATTGAACCGGCTTGCCTCTTGAATCTCTCTTCCATTGTGCGTCCTCTTCACATATGATTGTGAGGACTTGGTCCAACCTTTGATCAAAGTTGACCCTTCTTGTGTAAGGATGTTCATCTCCTTGCATCATAGGCAAGTTGAACGCCACCCTCACACTTTCCGGACTAAAATCCAAGTATTTCCCCCGGACCATAGTAAGGTAATTCTTTGGATCTGGGTTCATACTTTGATCATGGCTCTTGGTGATCCATGCATTGGCATAGAACTCTTGAACCATCAAGATTCCAACTTGTTGAATGGGGTTGGTAAGTACTTCCCAACCTCTTCTTTGGATCTCATGGCGGATCTCCGGATATTCACCCTTTTTGAGTGAAAAGGGGACCTCGGGGATCACCTTCTTCAAGGCCACAACTTCATAGAAGTGGTCTTGATGCACCCTTGAGATGAACCTATCCATCTCCCATGACTCAGAGGTGGAAGCTTTTGCCTTCCCTTTCCTCTTTCTAGAGGTTTCTCCGGCCTTGGATGCCATAATGGTTATGAAAAAGCAATGCTTTTACCACACCAAACTTAAAATGTTTGCTCGTCCTCGAGCAAAAGAAGAAAGAAGAGAGTAGAAGAAGAAGAAATGAGGAAGAGGGAGATGGTGGTGTATTCGGCCAAAGAGGGGGAGAAGTGGTGTTTTGGTTGTGTGAAAATGAAAGAGTGAAGAAGGGTATTTATAGGAGAGAGGGGAGATGGGGTTCGGCCATATTGGGTGGGTTGGGAGGGAAAGTGGTTTGAATTTGAAGGGTGAGGTTGGTGGGGATTTATGAAGGATGGATGTGAGTGGTGAAGAGAAAGATGGTATTTGATAGGTGAAGGGGTTTTGGGGAAGAGGTATTGAGGTGATTGGTGAATGGGGGAAGAAGAGAGAGAGTGGTGGTGGGGTTGGTGGGGATCCTGTGGGGTCCACAGATCCTGTGGTGTCAAGGAAAAGTCATCCCTGCACCAAATGTTGCTCAAAATCACGTTTTGAGCCATTTCTGGCGTTAAACGCCGGGCTGGCGCCCATTCCTGGCGTTTAACGCCAGGTTCTTGCCCTTTTCTGGCGTTTAACGCCAGTTTGGTGCCCCTTTCTGGCGTTAAACGCCCAGAATGGTGCCAGACTGGGCGTTAAACGCCCAACTGCTAGGCTTACTGGCGTTTGAACGCCAGCAGCTTCTTCCTCCAGGGTGTGCTGTTTGTCTTCCTGTTTTTCATTTTGTTTTTGCTTTTTCAATGGATTTTGTGACTTCTTATGATCATCAACCTACAAAAAACATAAAATAACAAAAGAAACTATATAAATTATAATCATTGGGTTGCCTCCCAACAAGCGCTTCTTTAATGTCAGTAGCTTGACAGAGGGCTCTCATGGAGCCTCACAGATACTCAGAGCAATGTTGGAACCTCCCAACACCAAACTTAGAGTTTGAATGTGGGGGTTCAACACCAAACTTAGAGTTTGGTTGTGGCCTCCCAACACCAAACTTAGAGTTTGACTGTGGGGGCTCTTCTTGACTCTGATTTGAGAGAAGCTCTTCATGCTTCATCTCTATGGTGACAGAGGGATATCCTTGAGCCTTAAACACAAAGGATTCTTCATTCACTTGAATGATCAGTTCACCTCCATCAACATCAATCACAGCCTTTGCTGTGGCTAGGAAGGGTCTGTCAAGGATGATGGTTTCATCCATGCACTTCCCAGTCTCTAGGACTATGAAATCAGCAGGAATGTAGTGGTCTTCAACCTTTAGCAAAACATTCTCTACAAGTCCATGAGCTTGTTTTCTTGAGTTGTCTGCCATCTCTAATGAGATTCTTGCAGCTTGTACCTCAAAGATCCCTAGCTTCTCCATTACTGAGAGAGGCATGAGGTTTACACTTGACCCTAAGTCACACAGAGCCTTCTTGAAGGTCATGGTGCCTATGGTACAAGGTATGGAAAACTTCCCAGGGTCTTGTCTCTTTTGAGGTAATTTCTGCCTAGACAAGTCATCCAGTTCTTTGGTGAGCAAAGGAGGTTCATCCTCCCAAGTCTCATTTCCAAATAACTTGTCATTTAGCTTCATGATTGCTCCAAGGTATTTAGCAACTTGCTCTTCAGTGACATACTCATCCTCTTCAGAGGAAGAATACTCATCAGAGCTCATGAAAGGCAGAAGGAAGTCCAATGGAATCTCTATGGTCTCATGTTGAGTCCCAGATTCCCATGGTTCCTCATTGGGGAACTCATTGGAGGCTAGTGCACGCCCATTGAGGTCTTCCTCAGTGGCGTTCACTTCCTCCCCTTCCTCTCCAAATTCGGCCATATTGATGGCTTTGCACTCTCCTTTTGGATTTTCTTCTGTGTTGCTTGGAAGAGTACTTGGAGGGAGTTCAGTAAATTTCTTGCTCAACTGTCCCACTTGTCCTTCCAAATTTCTAATGGAGGACCTTGTTTCATTCATGAAACTTTGAGTGGTTTTAATTAGATCAGAGACCATGGTTGCTAAGTCAGAGGGGTTCTGCTTAGGATTCTCTGTCTGTTGCTGAGAAGATGATGGAAAAGGTTTGCCATTGTTAAACCTGTTTCTTCCACCATTATTATTGAAACCTTGTTGAGGTCTCTCTTGATTCTTCCATGAGAGATTTGGGTGATTTCTCCATGACGAATTATAGGTGTTACCATAGGGTTCTCCTAGGTAATTCACCTCTTCCATTGAGGGGTTCTCAGGATCATAAGCTTCTTCCTCAGATGAAGCCTCCTTAGTACTGCTTGGTGCATTTTGCATTCCAGACAGACTTTGAGAAATCAATTGACTTGTTGAGTCAATATTTTATTCTGAGCCAATATGGCGTTCAGAGTGTCAATCTCAAGAACTCCTTTCTTCTGACTAGTCCCATTGTTCACAGGATTCCTTTCAGAAGTGTACATGAATTGGTTATTTGCAACCATTTCAATGAGCTCTTGAGCCTCTGTAGGCGTCTTCTTCAGATGAAGAGACCCTCCAGCAGAGCTATCCAAAGACATCTTGGACAGTTCAGAAAGACCATCATAGAAAATACCTATGATGCTCCATTCAGAAAGCATGTCAGAAGGACATCTTCTGATCAATTGTTTGTATCTTTCCCAAGCTTCATAGAGGGATTCTCCATCCTTCTGTCTGAAGGTTTGGACTTCCACCCTAAGCTTACTCCATCTTTGTGGTGGAAAGAACTTTGCCAAGAAGGCATTGACTAGCTTCTCCCAAGAGTCCAGGCTTTCTTTAGGTTGAGAGTCCAACCATATCCTAGCTCTGTCTCTTACAGCAAAAGGGAATAGCATCAGTCTATAGACCTCAGGGTCAACCCCATTAGTCTTGACTGTGTCACAGATTTGCAAGAATTCAGCTAAGAACTGATGAGGATCTTCCATTGGAAGTCCATGGAACTTGCAATTCTGTTGCATTAGAGAAACTAATTGAGGCTTAAGCTCAAAGTTGTTTGCTCCAATGGCAGGGATAGAGATGCTTCTCCCATAAAAATCAGGAGTAGGTGCAGTAAAGTCACCCAGCACCTTCCTTGCATTGTTTGCATTATTGTTGTTTTCGGCTTCCATGTCTTCTTCTTCCTTGAAGAATTCGGTCAGGTCCTCTAAAGAGAGTTGTGCTTTGGCTTCTCTTAGCTTTCTCTTCAAGGTCCTTTCGGGTTCAGGGTCAGCTTCAACAAGAATGCCTTTGTCTTTGCTCCTGCTCATATGAAAGAGAAGAGAACAAGAAAATGTGGAATCCTCTATGTCACAGTATAGAGATTCCTTGAGGTGTCAGAGGAAAAGAGAAATAGAAAGAAGAAGGAGAAGAAGAATTCGAACTTTACTTAGATAAGGTTCGAATTGTGCATTGAGAAGGAGTGGTACTCCATAAATAGAAGGATGTGAGAAGGAGGGAAGAAGATTTTCGAAAATTAATTAAAATATTTTGAAAACATTTTGAAAAACATTAATTGATTTTCGAAAATCAAAGTGGAAAAGAGACCAAGTGATTTTTGAAAAAGATTTTTAAATTAGAAATCAAAAAGATTTGATTGAAAACTATTTTGAAAAAGATGTGATTAAGAAGATATGATTGAAAAGTTATGGTTTTAAAAAGATTTGATTTGAAAACAATTTTAAAAGATATAATTTGAAAACAATTTTGAAAAGATTTGATTTGAAAAATTAATGACTTGCCTAACAAGAAAAGATATGAGTCGAACATGAAACCTTCCTTAATAGAAAAGGCAAAAAATGTTCAATCAAATCATTAATTGTTAGTAAGTATCTTTGAAAAAGGAAATTGATTTTGAAAACATTTGATTGAAAAGATATGATTTGAAAAAGATTTAATTTTGAAAAACTTTGAAAACTTGAAAAAAAAATTGATTTGAAAAACAAAATCTTCCCCCTAGCACCATCTTGGCGTTAAACGCCCAGAATGGTATCCATTCTGGCGTTTAACGCCCAAAATGCACCCTTTTTGGGCGTTAAACGCCCAACCAGGTACCCTGGCTGGCGTTTAAACGCCAGTCTGCCTTCTTCACTAGGCATTTTTGAATGCTCAGCTTTTTCTGTATAATTCCTCTGCAGTATGTCCTGAATCTTCAATTCTTTGTATTATTGACTTGAAAAGACCCAAATTAAAAATATTTTTGGATTTTTTAATAATCAAAATGCAACAAGAATCAAATAACAATGCATGCAAGACACCAAACTTAGCAGTTTGTAAACTACTGACACTATATGAGACACATAAACACTTCAAGTCAAAAGAATTCAAAGATCAGAGTAAGAAATCATCAAGAATTACTTGAAGATCCTTAAGACACATGAATGAATGCATGCAATTGACACCAAACTTAAAATGGGACACTAGACTCAAGCAAGAAATATTTTTGGTTTTTATGGTTTTCTAATTTTTTTTGTGTTTTTCGAAAATTAAGTGAAAACATCAAAATTCTTAATGAGAATTTCAGGAATCAGTGCAATGCTAGTCTAAGACTCCGGTCCAGGAATTAGACATGGCTTCACAGCCAGCCAAGCTTTCAAAGAAAGCTTCGGTCCAAAACACTAGACATGGCCAAAGGCCAGCCAAGCCTTAGCAAATCACTGCTCCAAAAGCAAGATCAACAAGCTCTTGTGATGATAAGTTGAAACCTCGGTCCAATGAGATTAGACATGGCTTCTCAGCCAGCCAGATCTCAACAAATCATCATGAAACTCTAGAATTCATCTTCAAGAATTTCGAAAAAAAAATAAATGCCTAATCTAAGCAACAAGATGAACCGTCAGTTGTCCATACACAAGAACAATCCCCGGCAACGGCGCCAAAAACTTGGTGCACGAAATTGTGATCAATACTTTTCAAAACATAAACAATCCCTAGTAATGGCTCCAAAGACTTGGTGCTCAATACCATGGCATAAACACACTTCGCACAACTAACCAGCAAGTGCACTGGGTCGTCCAAGTAATAAACCTTACGCGAGTAAGGGTCGATCCCACGGAGATTGGTGGTATGAAGCAAGCTATGGTCACCTTGTAAATCTCAGTCAGGCAGACTCAAATGTATAATGATGATGAACGAAAATAACATAAAGATAAAGATAGAGATACTTATGTATATCATTGGTGAGAGCTTCAGACAAGCGTATGAAGATGCCTTCCCTTCCGTCTCTCTGCTTTCCTACTGTCTTCATCCAATCCTTCTTACTCCTTTCCATGGCAAGCTCATATAGGGTTTCACCGTTGTCAGTGGCTACCTCCCATCCTCGCAGTGAAAGCTAATGCACGCACTCTGTCACAGTACTACCAATCACCGGTTTGGTTCCCTCCCCTACCGGAATAGAATCCCTCTTTTGCGTCTGTCACTAACGCCCAGCAGGTTACAGGTTTGAAGCACGTCACAGTCATTCAATCATTGAATCCTACTCAGAATACCACAGACAAGGTTAGACCTTCCGGATTCTCTTGAATGCCGCCATCAGTTCTTGCCTATACCACGAAGACTCTGATCTCACGGAATGGCTGGCTCGTTTGTCAGGCGAGCACTCGGTTGTCAGGCGATCAACCATGCATCATGCAATCAGAAATCCAAGAGATATTCACCAAGCCTCGAATGCTTGTAGAACAAGAATGGTTGTCAGTCACCTTGTTCATAGGTGAGAATGATGATGAGTGTCAATCATCACCTTCATCAAGTTGAAGAACAAGTGATATCTTGGTAAAAGAACAAGCGGAATTGAATAGAAGAACAATAGTAATTGCATTAATACTCGAGTACAGCAGAGCTCCACACCTTAATCTATGGTGTGTAGAAACTCCACCGTTGAAAATACATAAGAACAAGGTCTAGGCATGGCCGTGAGGCCAGCCTCCCAGTGATCTAAGAACTAGATGTCCAAAGATGATCAAAGGATCTAAAAATAATCCAAAGATGAAAATACAATAGTAAAAGGTCCTATATATAGAGAACTAGTAGCCTAAGGTGTACAAAGATGAGTAAATGACATAGAAATCCACTTCCGGGCCCACTTGGTGTGTGCTTGGGCTGAGCAAATGAAGCATTTTCGTGTAGAGACTCCTCTTGGAGTTAAACGCCAGCTTTGGTGCCAGTTTGGGCGTTTAACTCCCATTTAGGTGCCAGTTCCGGCGTTTAACGCTGGAATTTCTGTAGGTGACTTTGAACGCCGGTTTGGGCCATCAAATCTTGGGCAAAGTATGGACTATCATATATTGCTGGAAAGCCCAGGATGTCTACTTTCCAACGCCGTTGAGAGCGCGCCAATTGGGCTTCTGTAGCTCCAGAAAATCCACTTCGAGTGCAGGGAGGTCAGAATCCAACAGCATCTGCAGTCCTTTTCAGTCTCTGAATCAGATTTTTGCTCAGGTCCCTCAATTTCAGCCAGAAAATACCTGAAATCACAGAAAAACACACAAACTCATAGTAAAGTCCAGAAAAGTGAATTTTAATTAAAAACTAATAAAAATATACTAAGAACTAACTAGATCATACTAAAAACATACTAAAAACAATGCCAAAAAGCATACAAATTATCCGCTCATCACAACACCAAACTTAATTTGTTGCTTGTCCCCAAGCAACTAAAGATCAAATAAGATAAAAAGAAGAGAATATGCAATGAACTCCAAAAACATCTATGAAGATCAGTATTAATTAGATGAGCGGGGCTTTTAGCTTTTTGCCTCTGAACAGTTTTGGCATCTCACTTTCTCCTTTGGAACTCAGAATGATTGGCTTCTTTAGGAACTCAGAATCCAGATAGTGTTATTGATTCTCTTAGTTAAGTATGATGATTCTTGAACACAGCTACTTATTGAGTCTTGGCTGTGGCCCAAAGCACTCTGTCTTCCAGTATTACCACTGGATACATACATGCCACAGACACATAATTGGGTGAACCTTTTCAGATTGTGACTCAGCTTTGCTAAAGTCCCCAATTAGAGGTGTCCAGGGTTCTTAAGCACACTCTTATTGCCTTGGATCACAACTCTTTTTCTTTCTTTTTCTTTCTCTTTTCTTTTTTTTTTCTTCGGTTTTTTTTTTTCGTTTGCTTCTTCTTTTTTTTTTTTTTGTATTCACTGCTTTTTCTTGCTTCAAGAATCATTTTTATGATTTTTCAGATCCTCAGTAACATGTCTCCTTTTTCATCATTCTTTCAAGAGCCAACATTCATGAACCACAAATTCAAAAGACATATGCACTGTTCAAGCATACATTCAAAGAACAAAAGTGTTGCCACCACATCAAAATAATTAAACTGTTATAAAATTCAAAATTCATGCAATTCTTTTCCTTTTCAATTAAGCACGTTTTTATTTAAGAAAGGTGATGGATTCATAGGACATTCATAGCTTTAAGGCATAAACACTAAGACACTAATGATCACAAGACACAAACATGGGTAAACATAAGCATAAAAATTCGAAAAACAGAAGAATGAAGAACAAGGAAATCAAGGAACGGGTCCACCTTAGTGATGGCGGCTCTTCCTTCCTCTTGAAGGTCCTATGGAGTGCTTGAGCTCCTCAATGTCTCTTCCTTGCTTTTGTTGCTCCTCTCTCATGATTCTTTGATCTTTTCTTATTTCATGGAGGAGAATGGAGTGTTCTTGGTGCTCCACCCTTAGTTGTCCCATGTTGGAACTCAATTCTCCTAGGGAGGTGTTTAGTTGCTCCCAATAGTTTTGTGGAGGAAAGTGCATCCCTTGAGGCATCTCAGGGATCTCATGATGAGAGGGGTCTCTTGTGTGCTCCATCCTTTTCTTGGTAATGGGCTTATCCTCATCAATGGTGATGTCTCCCTCTATGTCAACTCTAACTGAATAACAGAGGTGACAAATAAGGTGAGGAAAGGCTAACCTTGCTAAGGTAGAGGACTTATCCGCCACCTTGTAGAGTTCTTGGGCTATAACCTCATGAACTTCCACTTCTTCTCCAATCATGATGCTATGGATCATGATGGCCCGGTCTAAAGTAACTTTGGACCGGTTGCTAGTGGGAATGATTGAGCGTTGGATGAACTCCAACCATCCTCTAGCCACAGGTTTGAGGTCATGCCTTCTCAATTGAACCGGCTTGCCTCTTGAATCTCTCTTCCATTGTGCGTCCTCTTCACATATGATTGTGAGGACTTGGTCCAACCTTTGATCAAAGTTGACCCTTCTTGTGTAAGGATGTTCATCTCCTTGCATCATAGGCAAGTTGAACGCCACCCTCACACTTTCCGGACTAAAATCCAAGTATTTCCCCCGGACCATAGTAAGGTAATTCTTTGGATCCGGGTTCATACTTTGATCATGGCTCTTGGTGATCCATGCATTGGCATAGAACTCTTGAACCATCAAGATTCCAACTTGTTGAATGGGGTTGGTAAGTACTTCCCAACCTCTTCTTTGGATCTCATGGCGGATCTCCGGATATTCACCCTTTTTGAGTGAAAAGGGGACCTCGGGGATCACCTTCTTCAAGGCCACAACTTCATAGAAGTGGTCTTGATGCACCCTTGAGATGAACCTATCCATCTCCCATGACTCAGAGGTGGAAGCTTTTGCCTTCCCTTTCCTCTTTCTAGAGGTTTCTCCGGCCTTGGATGCCATAATGGTTATGAAAAAGCAATGCTTTTACCACACCAAACTTAAAATGTTTGCTCGTCCTCGAGCAAAAGAAGAAAGAAGAGAGTAGAAGAAGAAGAAATGAGGAAGAGGGAGATGGTGGTGTATTCGGCCAAAGAGGGGGAGAAGTGGTGTTTTGGTTGTGTGAAAATGAAAGAGTGAAGAAGGGTATTTATAGGAGAGAGGGGAGATGGGGTTCGGCCATATTGGGTGGGTTGGGAGGGAAAGTGGTTTGAATTTGAAGGGTGAGGTTGGTGGGGATTTATGAAGGATGGATGTGAGTGGTGAAGAGAAAGATGGTATTTGATAGGTGAAGGGGTTTTGGGGAAGAGGTATTGAGGTGATTGGTGAATGGGGGAAGAAGAGAGAGAGTGGTGGTGGGGTTGGTGGGGATCCTGTGGGGTCCACAGATCCTGTGGTGTCAAGGAAAAGTCATCCCTGCACCAAATGTTGCTCAAAATCACGTTTTGAGCCATTTCTGGCGTTAAACGCCGGGCTGGCGCCCATTCCTGGCGTTTAACGCCAGGTTCTTGCCCTTTTCTGGCGTTTAACGCCAGTTTGGTGCCCCTTTCTGGCGTTAAACGCCCAGAATGGTGCCAGACTGGGCGTTAAACGCCCAACTGCTAGGCTTACTGGCGTTTGAACGCCAGCAGCTTCTTCCTCCAGGGTGTGCTGTTTGTCTTCCTGTTTTTCATTTTGTTTTTGCTTTTTCAATGGATTTTGTGACTTCTTATGATCATCAACCTACAAAAAACATAAAATAACAAAAGAAACTATATAAATTATAATCATTGGGTTGCCTCCCAACAAGCGCTTCTTTAATGTCAGTAGCTTGACAGAGGGCTCTCATGGAGCCTCACAGATACTCAGAGCAATGTTGGAACCTCCCAACACCAAACTTAGAGTTTGAATGTGGGGGTTCAACACCAAACTTAGAGTTTGGTTGTGGCCTCCCAACACCAAACTTAGAGTTTGACTGTGGGGGCTCTTCTTGACTCTGATTTGAGAGAAGCTCTTCATGCTTCATCTCTATGGTGACAGAGGGATATCCTTGAGCCTTAAACACAAAGGATTCTTCATTCACTTGAATGATCAGTTCACCTCCATCAACATCAATCACAGCCTTTGCTGTGGCTAGGAAGGGTCTGTCAAGGATGATGGTTTCATCCATGCACTTCCCAGTCTCTAGGACTATGAAATCAGCAGGAATGTAGTGGTCTTCAACCTTTAGCAAAACATTCTCTACAAGTCCATGAGCTTGTTTTCTTGAGTTGTCTGCCATCTCTAATGAGATTCTTGCAGCTTGTACCTCAAAGATCCCTAGCTTCTCCATTACTGAGAGAGGCATGAGGTTTACACTTGACCCTAAGTCACACAGAGCCTTCTTGAAGGTCATGGTGCCTATGGTACAAGGTATGGAAAACTTCCCAGGGTCTTGTCTCTTTTGAGGTAATTTCTGCCTAGACAAGTCATCCAGTTCTTTGGTGAGCAAAGGAGGTTCATCCTCCCAAGTCTCATTTCCAAATAACTTGTCATTTAGCTTCATGATTGCTCCAAGGTATTTAGCAACTTGCTCTTCAGTGACATACTCATCCTCTTCAGAGGAAGAATACTCATCAGAGCTCATGAAAGGCAGAAGGAAGTCCAATGGAATCTCTATGGTCTCATGTTGAGTCCCAGATTCCCATGGTTCCTCATTGGGGAACTCATTGGAGGCTAGTGCACGCCCATTGAGGTCTTCCTCAGTGGCGTTCACTTCCTCCCCTTCCTCTCCAAATTCGGCCATATTGATGGCTTTGCACTCTCCTTTTGGATTTTCTTCTGTGTTGCTTGGAAGAGTACTTGGAGGGAGTTCAGTAAATTTCTTGCTCAACTGTCCCACTTGTCCTTCCAAATTTCTAATGGAGGACCTTGTTTCATTCATGAAACTTTGAGTGGTTTTAATTAGATCAGAGACCATGGTTGCTAAGTCAGAGGGGTTCTGCTTAGGATTCTCTGTCTGTTGCTGAGAAGATGATGGAAAAGGTTTGCCATTGTTAAACCTGTTTCTTCCACCATTATTATTGAAACCTTGTTGAGGTCTCTCTTGATTCTTCCATGAGAGATTTGGGTGATTTCTCCATGACGAATTATAGGTGTTACCATAGGGTTCTCCTAGGTAATTCACCTCTTCCATTGAGGGGTTCTCAGGATCATAAGCTTCTTCCTCAGATGAAGCCTCCTTAGTACTGCTTGGTGCATTTTGCATTCCAGACAGACTTTGAGAAATCAAATTGACTTGTTGAGTCAATATTTTATTCTGAGCCAATATGGCGTTCAGAGTGTCAATCTCAAGAACTCCTTTCTTCTGACTAGTCCCATTGTTCACAGGATTCCTTTCAGAAGTGTACATGAATTGGTTATTTGCAACCATTTCAATGAGCTCTTGAGCCTCTGTAGGCGTCTTCTTCAGATGAAGAGACCCTCCAGCAGAGCTATCCAAAGACATCTTGGACAGTTCAGAAAGACCATCATAGAAAATACCTATGATGCTCCATTCAGAAAGCATGTCAGAAGGACATCTTCTGATCAATTGTTTGTATCTTTCCCAAGCTTCATAGAGGGATTCTCCATCCTTCTGTCTGAAGGTTTGGACTTCCACCCTAAGCTTACTCCATCTTTGTGGTGGAAAGAACTTTGCCAAGAAGGCATTGACTAGCTTCTCCCAAGAGTCCAGGCTTTCTTTAGGTTGAGAGTCCAACCATATCCTAGCTCTGTCTCTTACAGCAAAAGGGAATAGCATCAGTCTATAGACCTCAGGGTCAACCCCATTAGTCTTGACTGTGTCACAGATTTGCAAGAATTCAGCTAAGAACTGATGAGGATCTTCCATTGGAAGTCCATGGAACTTGCAATTCTGTTGCATTAGAGAAACTAATTGAGGCTTAAGCTCAAAGTTGTTTGCTCCAATGGCAGGGATAGAGATGCTTCTCCCATAAAATCAGGAGTAGGTGCAGTAAAGTCACCCAGCACCTTCCTTGCATTGTTTGCATTATTGTTGTTTTCGGCTTCCATGTCTTCTTCTTCCTTGAAGAATTCGGTCAGGTCCTCTAAAGAGAGTTGTGCTTTGGCTTCTCTTAGCTTTCTCTTCAAGGTCCTTTCGGGTTCAGGGTCAGCTTCAACAAGAATGCCTTTGTCTTTGCTCCTGCTCATATGAAAGAGAAGAGAACAAGAAAATGTGGAATCCTCTATGTCACAGTATAGAGATTCCTTGAGGTGTCAGAGGAAAAGAGAAATAGAAAGAAGAAGGAGAAGAAGAATTCGAACTTTACTTAGATAAGGTTCGAATTGTGCATTGAGAAGGAGTGGTACTCCATAAATAGAAGGATGTGAGAAGGAGGGAAGAAGATTTTCGAAAATTAATTAAAATATTTTGAAAACATTTTTGAAAAACATTAATTGATTTTCGAAAATCAAAGTGGAAAAGAGACCAAGTGATTTTTGAAAAAGATTTTTAAATTAGAAATCAAAAAGATTTGATTGAAAACTATTTTGAAAAAGATGTGATTAAGAAGATATGATTGAAAAGTTATGGTTTTAAAAAGATTTGATTTGAAAACAATTTTAAAAGATATAATTTGAAAACAATTTTGAAAAGATTTGATTTGAAAAATTAATGACTTGCCTAACAAGAAAAGATATGAGTCGAACATGAAACCTTCCTTAATAGAAAAGGCAAAAAATGTTCAATCAAATCATTAATTGTTAGTAAGTATCTTTGAAAAAGGAAATTGATTTTGAAAACATTTGATTGAAAAGATATGATTTGAAAAAGATTTAATTTTGAAAAACTTTGAAAACTTGAAAAAAAAATTGATTTGAAAAACAAAATCTTCCCCCTAGCACCATCTTGGCGTTAAACGCCCAGAATGGTATCCATTCTGGCGTTTAACGCCCAAAATGCACCCTTTTTGGGCGTTAAACGCCCAACCAGGTACCCTGGCTGGCGTTTAAACGCCAGTCTGCCTTCTTCACTAGGCATTTTTGAATGCTCAGCTTTTTCTGTATAATTCCTCTGCAGTATGTCCTGAATCTTCAATTCTTTGTATTATTGACTTGAAAAGACCCAAATTAAAAATATTTTTGGATTTTTTAATAATCAAAATGCAACAAGAATCAAATAACAATGCATGCAAGACACCAAACTTAGCAGTTTGTAAACTACTGACACTATATGAGACACATAAACACTTCAAGTCAAAAGAATTCAAAGATCAGAGTAAGAAATCATCAAGAATTACTTGAAGATCCTTAAGACACATGAATGAATGCATGCAATTGACACCAAACTTAAAATGGGACACTAGACTCAAGCAAGAAATATTTTTGGTTTTTATGGTTTTCTAATTTTTTTTGTGTTTTTCGAAAATTAAGTGAAAACATCAAAATTCTTAATGAGAATTTCAGGAATCAGTGCAATGCTAGTCTAAGACTCCGGTCCAGGAATTAGACATGGCTTCACAGCCAGCCAAGCTTTCAAAGAAAGCTTCGGTCCAAAACACTAGACATGGCCAAAGGCCAGCCAAGCCTTAGCAAATCACTGCTCCAAAAGCAAGATCAACAAGCTCTTGTGATGATAAGTTGAAACCTCGGTCCAATGAGATTAGACATGGCTTCTCAGCCAGCCAGATCTCAACAAATCATCATGAAACTCTAGAATTCATCTTCAAGAATTTCGAAAAAAAAATAAATGCCTAATCTAAGCAACAAGATGAACCGTCAGTTGTCCATACACAAGAACAATCCCCGGCAACGGCGCCAAAAACTTGGTGCACGAAATTGTGATCAATACTTTTCAAAACATAAACAATCCCTAGTAATGGCTCCAAAGACTTGGTGCTCAATACCATGGCATAAACACAACTTCGCACAACTAACCAGCAAGTGCACTGGGTCGTCCAAGTAATAAACCTTACGCGAGTAAGGGTCGATCCCACGGAGATTGGTGGTATGAAGCAAGCTATGGTCACCTTGTAAATCTCAGTCAGGCAGACTCAAATGTATAATGATGATGAACGAAAATAACATAAAGATAAAGATAGAGATACTTATGTATATCATTGGTGAGAGCTTCAGACAAGCGTATGAAGATGCCTTCCCTTCCGTCTCTCTGCTTTCCTACTGTCTTCATCCAATCCTTCTTACTCCTTTCCATGGCAAGCTCATATAGGGTTTCACCGTTGTCAGTGGCTACCTCCCATCCTCGCAGTGAAAGCTAATGCACGCACTCTGTCACAGTACTACCAATCACCGGTTTGGTTCCCTCCCCTACCGGAATAGAATCCCTCTTTTGCGTCTGTCACTAACGCCCAGCAGGTTACAGGTTTGAAGCACGTCACAGTCATTCAATCATTGAATCCTACTCAGAATACCACAGACAAGGTTAGACCTTCCGGATTCTCTTGAATGCCGCCATCAGTTCTTGCCTATACCACGAAGACTCTGATCTCACGGAATGGCTGGCTCGTTTGTCAGGCGAGCACTCGGTTGTCAGGCGATCAACCATGCATCATGCAATCAGAAATCCAAGAGATATTCACCAAGCCTCGAATGCTTGTAGAACAAGAATGGTTGTCAGTCACCTTGTTCATAGGTGAGAATGATGATGAGTGTCAATCATCACCTTCATCAAGTTGAAGAACAAGTGATATCTTGGTAAAAGAACAAGCGGAATTGAATAGAAGAACAATAGTAATTGCATTAATACTCGAGGTACAGCAGAGCTCCACACCTTAATCTATGGTGTGTAGAAACTCCACCGTTGAAAATACATAAGAACAAGGTCTAGGCATGGCCGTGAGGCCAGCCTCCCAGTGATCTAAGAACTAGATGTCCAAAGATGATCAAAGGATCTAAAAATAATCCAAAGATGAAAATACAATAGTAAAAGGTCCTATATATAGAGAACTAGTAGCCTAAGGTGTACAAAGATGAGTAAATGACATAGAAATCCACTTCCGGGCCCACTTGGTGTGTGCTTGGGCTGAGCAAATGAAGCATTTTCGTGTAGAGACTCCTCTTGGAGTTAAACGCCAGCTTTGGTGCCAGTTTGGGCGTTTAACTCCCATTTAGGTGCCAGTTCCGGCGTTTAACGCTGGAATTTCTGTAGGTGACTTTGAACGCCGGTTTGGGCCATCAAATCTTGGGCAAAGTATGGACTATCATATATTGCTGGAAAGCCCAGGATGTCTACTTTCCAACGCCGTTGAGAGCGCGCCAATTGGGCTTCTGTAGCTCCAGAAAATCCACTTCGAGTGCAGGGAGGTCAGAATCCAACAGCATCTGCAGTCCTTTTCAGTCTCTGAATCAGATTTTTGCTCAGGTCCCTCAATTTCAGCCAGAAAATACCTGAAATCACAGAAAAACACACAAACTCATAGTAAAGTCCAGAAAAGTGAATTTTAATTAAAAACTAATAAAAATATACTAAGAACTAACTAGATCATACTAAAAACATACTAAAAACAATGCCAAAAAGCATACAAATTATCCGCTCATCAGTATCCTAACCAAAGCTATACATATACGGGATAACATAAACGTCAAGATAAAATAACTAACGGCAAAGTCGGCTCCCTCGGCGTAGTGCCTTGTCGTGTTAAGCTTATTGATGTCAGGATCACGTGCATTTGCGGGCGTCATATGCATCTTACTCAATAATATGGTCAGAAAGTGATAGAAGAGAAGAGAAAGTGGAGGAAAAGGTTCAAATGGGGTTCAGAACGTCGCTATAAACGATATCTATATATAGGTGTGATCTAGCCTTATCTTGTTTACACTGTAAACGAGATAAGCTTGCACATATCTTATTTACACTGTAAACGAGATATACACATATCACGCACACTTACTTATCTCGTTTACAATATAAACGAGACACGTTCAAACTTATCTCGTTTAGAGTATAAACGAGACAAGTAATCCCACCCATTTTTGTAATCATTTTTAAAAGTATTTATTTTAGTAAATAAAATATTTATTTAATTTATTTAAATAAAAAATTCATAATTTTTCTCACATTTTAATTTATTGTATTATTATTTTTAGGGTTAAGTACGATTTTGGTCCCTAAGGTAGGGACTAAAATTTTTTTTCATCTCCAACCTTTTTTTACTTACAAAATCGTCCTTAAAGTTTAAATTAGTTTTAAAATCATCATTTTTACCAAAAAATTTTTAATTTTCATTATCAAATTATCCCTAATTAAAAAAATATAAAGAAAAAAAGACCGGGTTAAAGGGCTGGGGAAGGGAATCATGCTGGTGGGTTAGGGAAGAATAAGGGGAAGGGAAGGTGGGGAAGGAAATCCGCCGCTGCTCCTCGTCACCGCCATTGCTCCTCGTCGCCGCCGCTGCTCCTCGTGGTTCGGTCCTCGCCGCTGGATCTCATCGCTACTCCTCGTTGTTCGGTCTTCGCTGGTGCTCCTCAACGTCGACGCTAGCAGATTCGTGAGGGTGGACGTTGTGCGCCACTCGCCGTTTCTGCTATTCCTCCTCGCTCGCCGGTCACTCGCTGTTATTGTTGTTCTTCTGCTTCTACTTTTATTATGTTGTTGATTCTAATTCCATTATGCTTATGTTTCTATTATGTTGTTGATTTCTGATTATGATTCTTTTATGTTGTTGCTTTTGGTTGCTTCTGCTTTTGGGTGATTACATTGTTTCATCGTTGTTGTTGTTCTTCTACTTTTGCTTTTGCTTCTGGTTGATTACATTGTTTCATTGTTTTATTATACAGATTTGTTGATCTATTATCCATTTTTTTAATGTTTATTACGTTGTTTTATTGTCGTTGCTTATGGTTCTACTTCTGCTTCTGGTTCTGGTTCTGCTTTTAGTTGATTTTGGAGAAGAAGGAGACGGATATTTTGGTTCGAAAGACGATTTTAAAACTAAGTTAAACTTTGGAGATAATTTTGTAAACAAAAAAAAAAGTTTGGGAGCGAAAAAAATTTTCAACCCCCACCTTAAAAACCAAAATCGTACTTAACTCTTATTTTTATTTTTACAAATTGCTCGGAGCCATAAGTAATCTCTGTCAAATTTTTCGAACAATTGATTTTTTCACGCGCTGTCAGTAAAATTAGCGTGAGTTGTAGTGATATTAGGTCCTTCGTCTATGACGATGCAAACTGTACCAACAAGTGATAAGCATAGCATTATTCCATGAGTGATCCTCAACTACTAGATAGTGGAAAATACAAAAAGAAAATACCATAGATGAAAAATAATAAAAACATGAATTATAACCATCTTTAATTTTCATCAAAACCTTAAAATCATTGATGAACGATACTATATGCCAAAAATGTAGGTCAACTTCAACGATCCTAATAATTTGCTAACCAAATTGCTGGACAGAAAAAAAAACATCTAGTGTCATGTTAGCACTTTGAACAGAATATTAGGTCCATCATCTATTCATCTATGACGATGCAAACTGTACCAACGAGTGATAGGCATAGGCATTATTGCACGAGTGATCCTCAAACCACGACTAGAAAGTGGAAAAATACAAAGAGAAATGATATCATAGATTCTAGAACCTCATTCTTTATAATATAGGATACGTTTAAAAAGGTGTTTTATGATTCTAGGTTTTTGAGTGTTTTTCACAGTTGATTTCAATTATATATATAATAATTGAGATCTACTAAAAACATTCTGATATGGTACACATGAAATGCCTCCTATAATATACTATACAAAGATACTAATGCATTGTATATTAAAAGGAGTAGATCTGTGCAATCATATGTGCCGAAGACATTATTAGTTGGTGGCTTGGTGCACATTTAACTAAACCATAGACCTAACAAAAACTCTTTATATAGAAATGACAGCACAAAAACACAGGTAGATAATAATATTGGGGAATCACACGCCCTATAGTCAACTTGTGGTATGCATAAAACCAAAACAGAACAATGGCTGAATGGCATGTACCAGACTACAGATAAGATTTCACGGTTTGAGTTACTGTGTGTATCCTTATCAATTATCAGCAGGGTTCCAGCACTTTCCAACTCGTAGTTTTAGTGGGCCTATAAAGCGTAAGTAAGTTCTTTCTTGAAAACTCTTTCTGCACATAGACGTACTCATCGGTCAGATTAAATATGACAAATGCTTATTGATACGAAAGAATTTTTGCAATTTTTAATGCAAATATACTAATGTATTTTAATTGGTCAATTCCTTTGTGTTTTGTCAACTTTCTTCTTGTTCTTCTTCTCATACTCTATATTATTAATGCTGTTAAAATATAAGAATTTTATAGTTGAAATAGAAGCCATGCTAAATAGAAGTGATAGAAGGGATAGAATAGGTGTTAATACAGAATATGACAACACGAATGTTGATAGAACATTATTTTGCCACTAAAAGCACAATCATGTCCCAATAGGAGCAAATGAGCAATGGACCCCGACACTGCAGATATTTTTCTAATGCCTCGCCAAATCTAGTTAAGATATGGCTTAACTTCAGAGCTGTAACTTTAAGGTTCTCATCTTTCAGTATCACAAGCAAGTAGAAGTATAGTGCACCACAAAAATTGGGTTGGTAAAAGAAAAAGAAAATAAATCATTGAGAATAAGAAACATCATCTGTTTGTTGTTTTGCTTTAAGAATCATCTGCAACAACTTTTCGAACTACAGTGATCAAATATCCCATAATTATTATTAATGCCGAGGGCATACCTTCTGAATCCTGATTGCTTCCCAACATTTTTCAATGCAACAACAAAACTAACTAACAATGATACCGAGAGTGACAAAGTTCAAAAGTATACCCATTTTTACTTTCCATTTTGATGTCTACACAAGGTATAATAATATAAGAATCACTGTTAAATTTGTAAATAACTCTTTCCAATTAAGAAAAAGTACGTATAACGAACGATAATCAATGTGAATTGTACCAAGGTTCCATGATTGAAAGAAAGATAATAAATATGATTGCACAATTTAAGGTGTAAATTCATAAGCTGAACAATTGAAGAGAGAGCGAAATCAAATCAAACCGAGAAAGATAATCAAATTAAAAGTAAAACAGAGATTGATATCAAAATCATGACGATGATGTAAATGTGACAAACTAGAAAAGACCTAATTATGATTATTCAGTGGTCAATACCTCTCTAATGTCTCTACCATGTACAATCCTATTCTGAGAGTGTGGATTTGGCTGCGAGGTTGGTCCACTATTCACGCTCGAAAAACAACTCTGAGATCTCCCAAGTCTTCTTCCACCGCCACTACTTCTCGGCGACGAAGAAGAAGAAGATGAATCCAGAGACCTCAGAAGGAGTTGCTTCATTGCAAGGATCAAATCCTGAGGGCCCGAACTCGAACTCGAAGACCTGAATTCTTGGAAGAAGCTTACGTGGCGCTTCAGCGCCTCATCGGTGCTAATGTCCCTCCGAGACTTCAACGTTTCTTCCTTAACCGCCTCCGCGCACAGTCCACATATCCACCGACCTTCGTACCTCTCCCGCACGCGGTCGATGTAGCGCGGCGTGCACTCCTCCGTCAGCCCGCAGCAGTAGCATTTCACGGACGACACTGCCTCCACCGCTGCCGCGGCCGTTGTCTCGGCCGCTGACATAGACTTTGTTTCTCTCAGAATTTTATTATTATTGCCGCTGCTGGCCATCTTGTTATGAATGCTCTGAACCTGATTATTCTCGTATATAAGGAAAACGAGAATTAAGAAGTATAGTTATTAACGGCTTTTCAAAATTGCAAAGGTTTTGAAATTTTCAGTGAAAGAGAAGGAGAGAAGAGATTACTGAAACCGAAGGTTATTTAATTTTGTACCGTAACCGTCAGGGTATCTGAAATTTCTCTAATCAAATTCAATAAGAAAGATACTCAGAGATTCTATATACCTTCGACCTTCGATTCTTTGAAGAACAGTATCTAAAATGGTATGTAAGTTGTACTTGTGTCCTATTATCGCTCCTTTTCCCACTGAACTTCTTCTACTTTGTGCCCAACAAAAAGCACTACAGTAACTACTTCAAATGGAGTGTGGCACATTTCACACCCTTAATTGGCTCTTTCTGATTCTTGGAATCCAATTCCCCTCAATTTGTGAACGACTTCTGTATAATTAACTATGTATAAAGATGATCAAGTATCTAGATTAATTACTTTGTAGTATAGAAGTAGAACTGTAAAACTAAAAATAAAGAATAGAATCTAGATCTGAGTGTATGAGAGGATTGGTGCTGATCAACACACAGATACGGTAAGTATAGAGATATTCTTATAGTGCAAGTCTAGACACGGATTTTGTTCCTATCATTTTAATTTCTGTATTTTTCTCATAACTTTATGTGAAAATGGAAAGAAATATTCTTTTATTAATTTATATGGTTATTTTTTTATAATATTAAGAATTTAATTTTGATATGTTATAGATATAAAATAATTTTACACATTTATCTAATTATATAATATTAAAAAAAATTATCATTGGTCGCTTGAATAATTATTAAATAAACAAATAATTGTATAATTAAAATGTTTTATATTATCAATGTATTAAAATTAAATTTTAATATTAAATAATATCTAAGTATATTGATATTTAATAAAATATAAAAATAATTACATGTATATCTAAAACACATTTTAACGGTAAAAAAATAAAAAAAATGTATATTTAATATCTGAACTAAAAAATGGTACAAATAAATTGCATCTTGTAAATATTTCAAGGATTGGTATCTTTAATAAGAGTGGCATCGTAAATTTTAAGTTCAACTAAGTAACAAACATTTTATTATTATTATTCGAGAAATAATGTTTTTGTTATTTTTGTTATATAATTTTTATATTTAACTTTTATATCATAAAAAATAAATTTTGATTCTCTTAAATTTTATTAGTTATTTTTAATAATATATAAAAAAAATACAAAAGTAGTATATATTGATTTTTTTAACTATATTTTAAAACAATGTCTATGCAGCTGATTGATTGCGCCGTAACATAAGTTGTTTTCTGTGTCTACTTGGCTTTATACCATTGACTACTATGAAGAGTAGGACAGTGGAATTTTGACACCGTCCGATAAGCAAAATGCATTGGAAGATTGACATTGCTAGCTGTGACGATAACAACCCTTTTTGGGTTCACAACATCCTATTTCAACCAAAATTCTTTATTACACCGCATTTTATAAATAACTTTTATCATCTAGGTAACTTTTGTTTATTTGAGAGAGAACATAGAGATATAGATAATAAATAGGGCAATTTACTTATTTAAATAGAATGGAAGATTTCTTTATCTAAATGTGCAAAATTGTTTGTTGTTACGTGTATGTGCAAAAAGCTATTTTTATGTAATCCGTGGCAACCCACCACAGTTTTAAAACGTGCATAAACCGTGGCAGGTCCCAGCGGTTTATGGGCAAAAATTGTAGAATGTAAACCGTGGTAAGTCACCACGGTTTACGAAGGAAAGATGACATGCATAAACCGTGGGGAGTCACCACGGTTTATGAGGAAAGTTGATTGCACATAAACCCTTGTGGGTTACCACGGTTTATGTAGGGTAAATAATGGCCAGAAAACCTTGTAGGTTCCCACGGTTTACTATCACGGGAAGTTTATATATATGTGGGTGATTCAAGCTCCATAAGAGATCATTCTCACAATGGCTAGTGAAGAAGAGAGTTTTCTTACCCTAATGCATTGCTCTGGTAAAATAAAAAAAAAAGCAAAAGCCAAGGTGTGAAGTTTAGAACCACTAAGTATTTTTATCAGTTCGTCGATGAGTTTGTCAGATTTGAAGAACAGCATCTTGGAGAAGCTTGGCGTGTTGGGTAACAAGTGGGTGAAGAAACTATTCTACAAGATTTCCATGGCGGTTGTCTCGACCGGTGTTCGGTATGAAACCTTTGCGGTTAAGGCTGATGAAGATATTAGGGTTCTGTTCTACTGTGTAAGGAGTTTTCCGGAGATCAAAATCCATGAGTTGTTCGCGAAGTTGGAGGTTGGTGTCGATAGTTCTGGGGCATCCGCTCCAGTTCCTTGCCCAGCTGTCGCGGGTGGTGCATCTAGTTCGATGCCTGCGGTCAGACCGTATCTTCCGCCGGTTCAATCACCTTCGTTTGCGGCTGATTTAGACCGAACGGAGGTTGTTGGTTCTGTACCTTTGGAGAATGCAGCAGTCATTGAGCCTCTCCACGTTGTGGGCACCGGTGGTGGCCTCGTACCTTATATCGAAGACTTTGGTGGACCTGATCAAGTAGAGAATGCAATGTGTGACGATGAGTCTGACCAGGAGCCTGTTGATATCGATGGTGACAGCGACGATGACACAGGTGGCGATCCACATGCGCAGCATCGGCCTTCAAGTTCTGGTTCTCATCAGTACCCTCCACACTTTTCCACACTAAACTTGGAAGCTCTTGGTCAACAGGAAGACAGTGGTAACAGAGTGGGGGGATCTTCTACAGAATTTCAGATTGGGCAATCATTCCAGAGTAAAGATGAAGCTGTGCTGAGTGTAAAGGACTATAGCATCCGGCGAGGTGTTGAGTACAGAGTCATCGAATTGGATCATTTGAAGTATCATGGAAAATGCAAGGAATTCGGCAAGGGTTGTAGTTGGTTGATTCGTGTAGCGCTTCGTGCACGAAAGGGGACTTGGGAGGTTAGGAGGTACAACGGGCCACACACATGCCTCGCAACTTCTATTTCAAGTGATCACCGTCAGCTGGATTACCACGTTATATGTGCGAGGATTCTTCCTATGGTTAGGGCCGATGCTGCGGTTACGGTAAAGGTACTTCAACAAGCGACAGAAGCTGATTACGGTTTCAGGCCTAGTTACAAGAAGGTTTGGATGGCTAAGCAGAAGGCAGTGGCACAAATATACGGAGATTGGGAAGAGTCTTACACGGATTTGCCACGTTGGATGCTAGGGATCCAGGCGACAATGCCGGGAACAATCACGGTGCTGAAGACGTCTCCTGTTCGGATTGGTGGTGGGGTTGATGAGTCCACGGTGTACTTTCACCGGCTTTTCTGGACATTTCCACCCTGTATCGAGGCATTCCGGCATTGCAAGCCCCTCGTCAGTATTGATGGTACCCACTTGTATGGGAAGTATGGAGGGACGCTGCTATTGGCGATAGCTCAGGATGGGAACTCGAACATCCTCCCGATAGCATTTGTCCTTGTGGAGGGCGAAAATGCAGAGTCGTGGTCATTCTTCTTGTCCAATCTCCGAGAGCATGTGACTCCTCAGGAGGGTATCCTTGTTATCTCTGACAGGCATAATGGGATCAATGCAGCGCTTGAGGCACCTGAGACTGGATGGCTGCCTCCTCGGGCTTTTCGGGCCTACTGTATAAGGCATGTGGCTGCGAATTTCGCCCTAACGTTCAAAGGTAAGGACTCAAGGAGGATGCTGGTGAATGCTGCCTACGCAAAGACTGAGGCAGAGTTTTACTACTGGTTCGACATCATGCGGACTGAGAATCTAGCAATGTGTGACTGGGCCAACCGTATGGAGTATGACAAATGGACCCAACATGAGGATGCTGGTCGACGGTTCGGGCACATGACCACAAACATCAGTGAATGTGTGAACTTCGTGCTAAAGGGAACTCGCAACCTGTCGGTCACATCATTGGTTAAGTCAACCTACGGGAGGCTTGCTCAGCTATTTGTGGTACGGGGACAGACAGCAGAGGCACAACTCGGATCTGGCCATGAATTCTGTCAGGCATTGGTCAAGGCTATTGATCGGAACCTAAAAGACTCTAGGTGCTTCACTGTGACATTATACGACAGGCATCAGTCCGAGTACACCGTCGCTGAGACAACACCAACGGGGACCTTCTCGCTGGGTAGCTATAGAGTTTCCCTTAAAGATCACCGATGCGACTGTGGCCACTTTCAGGCGCTGCATTATCCTTGTTGCCACGCCATTGCGTGTTGCGCCTACTCCCGGCTTAACTGGGCGTCATATGTTCACGAGGTGTATCGTATGAGTGAGGTGTTCAACGTTTACAACCAGGGGTTTCTCCCACCTATCCCTGAAGGACTATGGCCTCCATATGCTGGGCCAACCATCATTCCTGACCCTAATATGCGGCGTGCAAAGGAAGGTCGTCCAAAGGCAACCAGGATCCGTGGAAGTATGGATCAGTCTCAGGAGAATCAGCCGAAGCGTTGTGAGCTATGCCGTCAGCCTGAGCATACGCGGAGGAACTGTCACCAGCGAAGACAAAGTGGTGGAGGGGATGCGTAGATCTCATGCCGTCTATGCTGTTTCAGTTGTTTCATGGTCTAGATAATCTTAGTAATGTATGGTTGGTTAAGTATGTGACTGTCAACATGTTTCTTTAACACAAAAATTTCAGATGAATAAACTCCTGTTATTTTACCTGTTTGATTAAACCACTTTGGACATCTTTCACATTGTGCATTATAATATAAACCGTAGAGGAACATATCAAATAATCTGAAAATCGGTTAAACTACTTGGTCAAAAGATAAATAATATTTAACATAAGTCTGAAAGCCATAAATACCAAGTAGCATGCTCAATACATAAACTAACAAAGTCCCTACCGGACAGGAACATATAACATAACTAATCAGAATCCTCAATGGTGTCACTGTCATCATCGTCGAACTGGCCAAGCAAGTGACCTCCGGTGCCACACAAAGGAGGACGCCTCACCCGCCTAGGTCTGTGATCTACCGCTGGTGCTGAGGGCTGTGCGGGAACCGCGCTGAAAGCAGAGGCAGGTGTCCCTCCTAATGCAAACCATGGGTCAGACGGAGATACTGCAGGCTCGTTGAGGTCAACTGCCAACTGAGCCTGAACATCATCACTCCGTGGCTGCTGATCAGCAAACTGGGCATGCTCCTCAGGCATCTGTGGCCTATAATGGGTATCATCATCATCCCTAAGCATGTCTGCTATGTCCCTGTAGAACTCGGACTCAGTAACAGGATCAGCAATGTCCATCCCGACAGCCGCGGTAGTAAACTCAGCAAAAGCATGTGGGCTCACGTTCCCAAACAGTTGAGAGCTAGTACCCACGTCAAATGTCGGCTGATCCATAGCTGATGCTGATCCAACTACCTCCTCACCGGGCACGTGATCAGTGCCGTCCCCCTGCTCGGATGGTCCTCTGTCAGGCGCACCTCGACGGATAGGCCGCGCAGGTGGCCGTCTGCCTCTACGTCGAGGAACACGGTAGTCCACTACATCCCCAGGCTCAGCTCCAGGAACGTCCTGCTCCAAACGGTCGGCAAACTCCCTCCACTCGCGATCGGTGGTCCGGGTTCCTATACGGCGACGCCGATCGACTCGTCTGTTATCTGGTCTGTCATAAACGTGCACTCTAGGAGGTGCCTGGGATGACCCTCTGTGACGCGCCTCCTCAGTCAACACAATCGGCCTCGGATCCTGAAATGCTACATCAGGGGATAGAAACCTGTGCGCCACACGGCACCACCACTCCAGGTAATCTGCTGATGGACCGGGGTCGAGGACTCGATCGACCCATATGACTGACTGAAGCATGTCCTCCCAAAGCTGGTGCCACTCCTGATAATATGTAGGAAACCACCGGTCCCCACCCCTACCATCGTTCGCATGTAGCCAATCTATGTTCAGAGCTCCCTCTGGGAGATGCTGAACACCGCCGAACTGGGGTAGAACCCTATCGACCTGGTGCCACTCGATCGCAGCAAAATATATCAGGCTAGTGACGGCCGTCCATAGCCGTCGGTGCTCGTCAGCTAGTATCTCCAGATGAATAACAGCAGCAACATCAACAGAAGAATAAGGCTCCCACACAAACTGCATAGAAATAGTAAGAGTTTGATGAGACAGTGACATTTAAGAAAAACTACTACAAGTATCAGTAATAAATAAATGACTCACATCGTGGACACGCAGTCGATCCAGTGCAAGGCGTGCAGAAACTAATCTCTGTGCCCCTGCATCGTTCCTCGGCACAAACTCAGCCCACCTACAATTTTAATTGAAATGATGTCAAAACAAACCATAACAGATGCTGTTTTTACAATTTATGAACGGAAAATACTAAACCATACCTGGAAGCAAGAGGAAACCCGAACCGGTCAAAACCAGTGGGCCTCAGAGTGGGAAACCTCCAGAAAATCCAAGACTGTAGTAGCTGTAGCGGCCCAGCCAAGTTAACGACGTTCCTGTTTGTACCACGACAAAGACACCTATACAACCAGGCCAGTGCAACGGAGCCCCAGCTATATCTGCCCAAGTCGTCCAATGATGCCAAATAAGGCAACCAGCGAAGGTGTACCCTGTTTGCGTTCTTGTCCGCAAACAGCTGAGACGACAACAGCATCAGGATATAAGCGCGTGCGTATACACGCACGGTCTCATCAGTAGCATCTGCAGGGAGAACCCGGAACCTCTCGTGGAACCATGTGTAACACACTGTCATCTGCTTGACTTTACTCTGTGGAGGTAACTCCCCGAACAACTTCCGGAACCACACCCATGCTGGTCTACCGTGTTCCATCAGATTCTCAAACTCATTCAAGCACCCACTAACGGGCGCACCATCAATCGGCAAACCCAGCTGATACGCAACATCCTATAAAGTAATGGTGCACTCACCAAACGGCATATGGAACGTGTGGGTCTCCGGACGCCACCGCTCAATAAATGCGCTAAGGAGAGACTCATCAACCCAGAACCACTGACTGTTTAGCCTAGCCAGATGATACAAGCCCGCAGTCTCCAGATACGGTATAATCCGGTCATGTAAGGGCATATTCTGCTGCCGCCTAACGGCGCTAATAACCCTACTAGGCTGCAAAACGTGGGTAACAAAATCCCTTAACATACAACCATTACAAACAACACCAAACATAATTTTCATAAAAATTATTAAACTCGTCACATTAAATTCATTGATTCTCTTATTGTGTAATAAACAGTGAAGCTACGAATACTATGCACTCATGATAACAATATAAATACAGAAAAAAAATATTTTTCAATAAAATATTAATATTTATAATAAAATATTTTACAAAAATACTATTAACCGGACTAACAAGATAAATAAGCATAATAAAATATGCATTACTAACAATACCGATAATAATATTAACATTTACGTAGACAATATTAATAAACGCCTCACATTTTGATTGACAATAACCATAATAATATCAATATTTATGTAAATAACATTAATCAGAATAACAATACAAATAAACATAATAAAATATTTTTACTAACAATATTCCTAATAATATCAATTGCTATATTAGTATGAATTTTAATAACAATAATAATAACAATAATAGTAACTAACCTCTTCGTCGATATATCCTGCCACGTGAGCGACCCCATTTAGTCGGTACAAGCGATCCTCATCCTCCATTGGCTCCACCACCCACTCCTCCTTCACACCTCCAAACTTTTTCAAATCCTCTCAACACAACAACAACTTCCTTTTTTTGTGTTGTCTCAAATGATCCATTCCTGCCTTCAGCGGATTACTTATATAGCTACACACACATAAACCGCGGTGGGTTACCGAGTTTTATGTGCAATCAACTTTTTTCATAAACCGTGGTGACTCTCCACGGTTTATGCATGCCATTTTTCCTTCGTAAACCGTGGTGACTTACCACGGTTTACACTCTATAATTTTTGCTCCTAAACCGCTGGGACCTGCCACGGTTTATGCACGTTTTGAAACCGTGGTGGGTTGCCACGGATTACATAGAAAAGACTTTTTGCACATGCACGTAACAACAAACAATTTTGCACATTTAGGTAAAGAAATCTCCCATTCTATTTAAATAAGTAAATTGCCCTAATAAATATTTAAAAAATATTTAGAGGAGATATAAATATTAAACACATTATTTTTTTGAGATAATTTTTTATTTTTTTGTGTTTATTTTTTATTATAAATAATAATGGACACAGATTTTAACGGAGTGAACACAAATTTTTTTATAAAATTTTTTTTGTTCAAAGATAATTTTTTATTATTCTATTATTACCTCAGTTTTTAGAGAGATTGTCTTTTTTTTTTCCTTTTTTTTTTGTTCGTCTCTGCGTTGGGTTCTTATTTTTTTCAGGTATTTTTTTTCTTGTAAAATTTTTACTTGACACTGATAATTCTTTTCTTCTCATGGTTTATTCTCTTTTCTATAACATGCTGTAAATTAATAGTGGCTTGATTTACTCTTCTAGTTTACGTTACTTTATTTATTTTTAATTTTGTTAC
This sequence comes from Arachis stenosperma, assembly GCF_014773155.1. NCBI lineage: Eukaryota > Viridiplantae > Streptophyta > Magnoliopsida > Fabales > Fabaceae > Arachis > Arachis stenosperma. Next base: position 113,163,808 of record NC_080386.1, on the reverse strand, counting down.
TTCAATCCCATTTATACCTTCTTGATTCATAAATCAATTCTTCTTGTAATTTTTGTATTCTTATATACTCTCATTTTCTATTAAATTAGTTTATACTTAATATAAAAATTTAAAATTATATAATTATTTTAATTATTTTACATAATATTTTAGTCTTATTTAAATCTATTTAAGCATAATACAAGATATTATATTATGTTTTATATCTTATATCCAAATACAATATATAAAAAATATTTTTTAATATTTTTATTTTACTGTTTATTATCTATTGTAGCTATTCTATTAATTGCTTTTTTTTTCCCTGAAAATCAACCATTCATTTGTGTAACGAAAATTAATTTTATTATATTAATGATATGAATTTTTTAATTATTTTTTATTCATTGATATCTTTTTTTCCATTGATATAGTTAGTTCTAATTGAATGATAATAAAAAATTGGAATATATATCAAATGCAATGAATCCGATTTAATTAGATTTTGATTTTTTTTAATATTTTTATCATATTATTTTAAATATCTAATACGATTTTAAATTAATATAAAATAAATTAAATCAAACTAATTAATTTGATTAAAATATAATACTTTACATAATATTATATAACATTTATATCAAAATAATTATTTAAAATGTAAATGATCCCATATTATTTAAAAATTAATTAAAATATAAAATATATATTATTATAAATGTTACAGAAAATATATTGTTAAATTTTAAAATGGATAAACTACCAAAAATGTACTCGAATATTTTTGTCATCGATAAAAATGCACTTTAATTTTGTTATTGATAAAATATCTTCAAATAATTTAAAAACGTGACAAAAATCATAATATTAAAGATGTATTTTTAAAAAATGATTTAAAAATTAAATTTTAATGTGATTTTTTACAATCATGATTTAAAAATAAAATATTTTTATCCTTAAAATTTAATAATTTTTTGTTAAGTATATATTTTTTTTGTGATTTTTTACTAAGTCTTTATTATTCTCAAATATAAGGAAAAGCAGAATTAAACCAAGTATGGTTATTAACGTTTTTTCAAAATTGTAAAGGACTAAAGGTTTTGAAATTCTGAGAGTGAGAAAGAGAGAATTAAGAGATTACTGATCTGAAGGTTATTTAATTTTGTGCCCGTTATCGCATTAAAATACTTGAAATTGCTGTAATCAAATTCAATACGAAAGGTACTACTAATTGTATCTAAAATGTTATGTAAGTTGTACTTGTGTGTTGTAATCGCTCCTTCTCCCACTGTACCTCTTCTACTTTGTGCCCAACAAAAAGCAATACAACAACTTCTTCAAATGGAGTGTGGCACATTTCACACCCTTAATTGACTCTTTCTGATTCTTGGAATTCAATTTCCCTCAATTTGTGAACGACCTCTGTATATTAATTATGTATAAAGAACATCAGTATAATTAACTATGTATAAAGAACATCAAGTATTTAGATTAATTATTTTGTAGTATAGAAGTAGAATTATAAAACTAAAAATAACGCGATATCAGAAAAAATAATTATCTTTTACATTGATAACATGGATAATTATTTAAAAGAACAAATATAATTATACGACTAAAACGTTTTACATTGTTAGTACATTAAAATTAAATTTTAATATTAAATAAAATCTAAGTATATTAATATTAAATAAAATATAAAAATAACTATATATAAATCTAGCACACATCTTAACTGTAGAAAAATAAAAAATATATACTTACTCAATATTTGAACGAAAAGATAATACAAATAAATAGCATTTTGTAAATATTCCAAGAATTGGTATCTTAATAAGAGTGGTATAATAAATTCTAACTTCTAAGTTCAACTAAGTAACAAATATTTTATTATTATTATTATTCAAGAAATAATGTTTTTATTACTTTTGGTATATTTTTACAAGGATTTGTATTATCAGGAAGACTCTTCTATTCTGAGATTTAGAGATGGATTGGTAGTTCAAATAGGTGAGGAAGATGCAACGGCTTTAGAAGTAATGCCATCGGCAGAGGAGATCAGAGAGGCTGTGTGGGACTGTGAGTTCTCCAAGGCGCCAGGGTGTGACGGATACAACATGAACTTCATCAAGAGATGCTGGGATAAGATTGGTGCTGAATTTACGGCTGCAGTGATGAGGTTTTTCCAGACAGCCAGGCTACCCGCGGATGCCAATATCACTTGGGTGGCGCTGGCACCTAAGCTCATAGGTGCGAAGGAGATTAAAGACTTGCGACCAATCAGTATGGTGGGGTGCGTGTATAAGGTTATTTCGAAGGTGCTAGTTAGGAGGATGAAATCAGTGATGCCAGCATTAGTAGGAGAGACCCAGAGTGCATTTGTATAGGGAAGGAAAATCCATGACGGGACGCTTATTGCGTGTGAAACAGTTAACTGGCTGAAACTGAAGAAACAAGAGGCTGCCCTAATTAAACTTGATTTCCAAAAAGCATATGATAGGGTCAAGTGGAGTTTTGTGAACATTGTGCTGCAAAAGATGGGATTTGGGCATAAATGGAGAGCATGGGTAATGGAGTGTGTAGCTATTGCATCTATGTCGATGTTGATAAACGGCTCGCCGTCTAAGCCTTTCAACATGGAAAGAGGTTTGAGACAAGGTGACCCTCTATCTCCGTTCTTGTTTGTACTGATTGTGGATGTGCTGCACAAAATGATTGGAGAGGCAGTGAGGAATGGTCGTATAGCGCCGTTACTGGTTGGTAGAGATAGTGTAGCATTATCACACCTTCAGTTCGTTGATGGCACTATCCTCTTTTGCCCACCAGAAGAGGAGACTATCAAGAATTACAAGAGGTTCTTGCGGTTCTTCGAGTTGATGTCAGGTCTGAGTATCAATTTTGATAAATCCAGCTTGATTCCAATTAATTGTGAGGAGCAATGGGTCGAGCGCATATGCAATTTGCTGGGCTGCAAAGGGATGCCCTTCCAGTTAAATACCTTGGAATCCTCCTAGGAGCTACTCCAAGGAGGGTGAAGACATGGAGGCCTATAATAGACAAGGTGGAGGAGAAACTCAGCTTGTGGAAAACCAAGGTGCTGAACAAAGCTGGCAAGTTGGTGCTTATTAAATCAGTGTTGAACAGTCTGCTAGTATACTATTTGAGCTTATTCAAGATGCCGAAAGCTGTTACTGAGAAATTGATTTCGCTACAGAGGAGGTTTCTATGGAGTTTTGAAGAAGGTAGGACTGGTATGGCTTTAGTAAAGTGGGAAGTGGTGCAAGCGCCGAAGAAATTAGGTGGCTTGGGAGTTGGGGACGCTATGGTTTGTAACACAGCGCTGTTGTTTAAATGGTGGTGGCGATTTGCAAAGGAAGAGTGTCCACTGTGAAAAAAGGTCGTATGTTCTTGTCATAATCTGAACCCCAATGAGCCACTCTCGACACAAGAACTGCCTGGTAGAGGTGGACCATAGAAGGATATTTGCCAGCTACAAATTAGGAACCAACATTTAAGGGATAAGATGGTCGCAGGCCTGTCCATGGAGGTTGGTGACGGGCGTCAGACTCGTTTTTGGGAGGATGTATGGTTGGTTGGTGGATCTCTAAAGGATCGTTTTCCGAGGCTCTTCTCTGTTTCAAACCAAGTTGGATCTATTATAGGAGAGTGTGATTTTTGGGATGAGTTTGAGTGGATCTGGAATTTTCAATGGAGGAGAGAGCTCTTCCAATGGGAGTTGGAACTTCTGAGTGCATTGCATGAGTCTTTGAGACCTGTGAAATTAGTTAACAACAGAGAGGACAGAGTGGTGTGAAAATATGATAGGCGAGGTATTTTTACAACTAACTCATTTGTGCAGGTGATGCAGGAGGAATTGATCCTAGAGGAGGTAACTAGCTACAGCTTCACCATGACTATTTGGAAGGGGTTGGTTCCGCCTAGAGTGGAGCTGTTTGTTTGGTTTGTTCTAATAGGAAGAGTGAATACAAAGGACAGGTTGAGCCGGTTTGGAATCATCAGTCAGGACGATGTTACTTGTGTTCTTTGTAACAACGAGGTGGAAGATGTACATCACTTGTTTCTAGGATGTGTATTTGTTTGGCAGGTGTGGAGCGTTTGGATCTTAGCTTTTGGCCGACGATGGTCTTATCCGGGATCAATGAAAGAACACTTTCTTAGTTGGACGGAAGAACCGAGGAGGATGGAAGAGCGTAATCACTGGTTGAGGTGCTTCTCCGCGATCGTCTGGAACTTATGGTTGGAAAGAAATAAACGGATTTTTCAGCAAACAAGTAAAGGAGTTGAAGAAATTATCAATATGTATTCAAATAGTACTAACGAGTGGAGCGGTGGGAATCTCTTTAGTTGTTGATGGCTATGTCGGAGATGACATGGGGACAGATTTGGTTTGGTTCTCGATTTTACTCTTTAGGTTTGTTTTATTTTGAGAATTTGGTGACTCTTGGTGCTCTACTGCTATTGTGTTGAGCTATCTACTTTCAAAAAAAATACTTTTGGTATATAATTTTTATATTTAACTTTTATATCATAAAGGATAAATTTTGATTGTTTTAAATTTTGATTTGTTATTTTTAATAATATACAAAAAAATACAAAAGTAGTATATATTGATTTTTTTAACTATTCTTTAAAAACAATGTTTGTGCAGATGATTTATTGCGCGAATAACAAAAAATTGGTTACTGCGCAGAGTAGGGCAGAAGATTGACATTGTTAACTATGACGATAACAATTCTTACCTACTCTTATTTTTTGTTAAATTAATTTATATTTGATATAAAAAATTTAAAATTATATAATTATTTTAGTTATTTTGCATAATATTTTTGTCTTATTCATATCTATTTAAATATAATATAAAAATTATATTAATATTTTTGTATATTATATTTAAATATAATATATAAAAAATATTTTTTAGTGTCTCTATTTTATTATATATGGTCTCTATTCTATTAGTTGTTTTATTTTTCTAAAAAATTAACTATTCATTTGTTTAACGAAAATTAATTTTATTATATTAATAGTATGAATTTTTTAATGAAATCATTTTTTAATTCATTGATATAATTAGTTCTAATTGAATGATAATAAAAAAATTGGAATACATATCGAATGCAATGAATCGGATTTAATTAGATTTTGATTTTATTTTAATATTTCATCAAGTTATTTTAAATATCTAATACGATTTTAAATTAATATAAAATGAATCAAATTAAAATAAATTAATTTAATTAAAATATATAATTTTTATAATTAATAAATAAAATTTTATATAATGTTATATAACATTTATATAAGAATAATTATTTAAAATGTAAATGATCCCATATTATATAAAAATTAATTAAAATATAAAATATATATTATTATGAAATTTACAGAAAATATATTGTTAAATTTTAAAATGGGTAAACCATAAAAGTACATTCGAATATTTTTATTGTTGACAAAAATACACTCCAATTTTATTATCGATAAAAATGTCCTTAAATAATTTAAAAACACGATAAAAATGCACAACATTAAATATATATTTTTAAAAAATATTTTAGAGATTGAATTTCGATGTAATTTTTTGCAAGTATGATTAAAAAAATGAGATATTTTTATCTTTAGAATTTAGTATTTTTTGCCAAGTATATATTTTTTTGTGATTTTTTTTGTCAACAACCAATCATACTTAAAAAAATCACAAAAAATATATATTTAGCAAAAAATAACCAAATTTTAAAATAATAATATCTCATTTTTCTAATCATACTTACAAAAAATTGTATCAAAATAAATCTCTAAAATATTTTTTGAAAAATACATATTTAATGTTGGATATTTTTGTCACGTTTTAAAATTATTTGAAGACATTTTTATTAATAGTAAAATTCGAGCATATTTTTGTTAATAATAAAATTATTTGTATACATTTTTAGTAATTTATTCTTTTAAAATATACTTTGAGCTGGTTCAAATTAATATTACCCGAAAATTATATTGGATGGAAATAAAAAAATTTGAGCCCGACAAAATATATTTTAGCCCAAATGAAATTTTGAGTTGATCCAATTATTCAACATATCTTTTTTATTTAAATATTTTATTTTCAAAATGTGTAACACATAAAAGTTTTTACATAATGCGTGACATTCTGAGACCCAAAGAACTAAAAAAGTCTAGGAAAATTATCAGATGTACCACTGTACGAAAACGGAACTCTAATGTTCCATGTACAATCAATTTTCTAATAAAATATTGTCGTGTAGCTTGTAACTTGTGGACAAATTTAACCTTATGTAAAGTACGAAATGTCCACAATGACCAACTTCGAAAGGAAAAGAAAAGCGTGCTTTACAGTTTGCATGTATTATTTCAAATAATTATTATCCCAAATAATACTGTTAATTCAAAAAAAAAAATCAAACAATTCAAACTATTAATTTCCTTCTACTACTTGGATCCTTAATCGTTGGCGTAATTAAATTCTTTTTTTTTTTCAGTTGCCATTTGTTATAAATGTTTATTTGCATATTTTTTTAAAACAATCTATCTATTATATAAAAAGAAAATTTAAAATAATTTTATAACGAGTGAATAACACATATATTTTTTAATTTCATATAAAATTATTATATCATTCATAAATTTAATTTATAACAATATAAAAGAAATATTTATTTTCAAACTGTCATAAAGAATAACATCTATATAATTAATTTAGTATTAATCTTATAATTTATAAAATTAAATTATCTAATTATTTCAAAAAAATAATAGTATAAAAAATGTTAACTCGTATCAATTATTTGAATTTTAATATTGCATACTATATTTAGAGAATAAATTTTATTTTATATATAAAAATTTATTTATTTATTTATCTGATCTATATATCAATTTATTTTTAATGTATAAAAAAAATAAGTAATGACACAATAAACTTTTAATATATTAAATAGCTTCTAATATTGTCAATTTGTCACATAAATATTTTAGTAAAATGATCATTTTATAATTTTTCTATTATCACATCACTTTTTAATTTATTCTTTTTATATAGTGTTTAGCTTTATCTTCTTATCTCCTTTATTCTTTATTTCTATGTAGGTTGTTTTATGTTTTTAATAGTAATATTATTTTTTTGATAAATATAAATTAATTAATAAACTATAATTTATATAATTATTTAAAAAGTTTGGTTGATGACCACATTATTTTATTTTAGTTTGTTGTACAATTAGCTCACCATATATTGAGTGAGAAACTCCTAAAATACTACATAAGTTTTTTTTCTATTTTTGATCTAATTATGTTTATCAATTGTATATTATTTTTGCCACTTACATATATTTTTTATTTCCTTTCAGTAATTTACATTTTTAATATTGTAATAGATTCAATTGTCGCGGTTTATAAAGGCAAAAAATCTCTAAAGGAAATTATGATTTATCTATAATGACTATTTTTAAATCTGCAATAGTAATTCTGCACAACCCAAATTTATATAATTATGAGTAAAATTAACATTGATAATACCTATTAAAATTCAATTTCAAGGATAATTATTCACTGATTCTAAAAAATCACAAGAGAGTTCATATGTGCTAATTTATTTCTTTGCTAAGAATTATTATTAAAAAAATTAAACTAAATTTCATTATAAAGATAAGAAAAACGACTTAAACAAGAGAACGACGTGAAAATTTTGTTTCATTCGGCTCTTTTACGAAAGAAATTATGGAATACGGGAAAAAGATTCTGTTAACTTATAACATCTATGTCAGCCTTTTTGTAGAAAAGTCATATAAATTTTGGGTAAAAGCAATAATTTGCATTTTTTTAAATAAATCCTTTTCTTTTGTTGAGATCCAATACATGATAGGAATGAAAGGAACAATGTTTTACAAAAAACTTTTTTTTTCTTCTAGAAATTATTACAGGTCTCATCGCGAACCTATATATATATTGTCTGCTAATACACGACCAATTAATGTTTGTATCAAAATTCTTTCTGGATGTATTTATTTTATTCCACATTTTATTCTAATCTAAAAAAAAAAATTCTAATCTAATATAAAAATAAGATAAAAACGGATAGCGGGAATCGAACCCGCATCGCAGTTTATGAATGTCTTTGCGGTGGACTTGAATCGAAAGTTCGATTCTATCTGAACTGCTCATTTTCAAATGATATCCATAGTGGTAATGGTCCAAAATTGTTAGTTCATAGAGAATCAAAGTGGATTTAACAATGAATCACAAAATGCTATGGTTCTTAAAATTTTTTTCTCAATTTAGAATAATTGTGATTCAAAAAATTTTCCACAATTTGTTAGTATGTTATTCTTTTGGTAAAAATTACCAATATATTTTTAAATTTTAAATACAAAATTTTATCAAAATAAAAAAAATAAAACTCAATAAAAATTTAATTTATAAGCATTTAAAAAATGTATAATTTTAATAATATTTGTATATTTTTTTGTAATTTTAAAAGAATAAAGTATATTTTTTGTTTCTAACGTTTGTAATTTTTTCATAAATTAGAGACAAAAAGTATACTTTATCTCTTTTGTAAGAATAATATTTTAAAACAATCATATTTAAATTCACAATTTAATTGTTTTATGAAATAGTTGATATATTTTACTTTTAATTTTTTTTTATCTTAGTTATAGATATAGACACAGCTCTATTTCCAATTGCATTCATATATATTGATATTATTACTATTATTAATGTGTTTTTGTATATGGATAATAACCATAGTTGATAATATTCATCTAACTAATTATAATTTTCTTTTAAAGGGAGATTTATTTTTTGTAATTAAAAATTACATCACAGAAAAGTAATAGCATAAATTATCACTTATTTTAACTTACTAATATAAACAATTATTTAATTTATATAAATCATTCTAATTAAATACAAATTTTTTAAATAACTTAATAAAAAAATTAATATCAAATTTTAGGTTTTTCTATTAAATAATTTCGTATATATACAAATGAATTTATTTTAATTTCGCATGAATCTAAATCTACTTGTATTAATTTTAGATATTTTGTCATCTAAATATTTTTACTACATATTCCAAAGAAATCCAAATGATTAAAGATTAAAATTTTCTTCCAATACTTGCTTACATATTTTTTGAAATTGATATTTTTTTTAGCAGTCATGCTATTTATACAAGTTTTTTTGGTTTACAAGTTTTATAAGTTGGGCCAAATTTAACAGAAGTTATATTCACCCACAAAAGTATGTTAACACGCGCATCACTTTTTAAAGTACTCCCTCACCATTAAGAACGACTTTTCTTCTTCTTCCTCGATAAAAATCATAACTGTCATTTTTTCTTTGCGTCTCTTCTCCTCCTCCTCTTCTTCCTTCTTCTTCTCCTTTTTATTTGTGTTTCTCCTCCTTTTTCTTCGCGTGATTCATCTTCAACATCGTGTTTTTCCTCCTTCTTCTTTTGATTTTGCAATATTATGTATTTTTTTGTTTGATTTTTTCCTCCCAAAAAAGAATTATGAGAATATAAAATAACAAGATGAAGAATAACAGCAGAAGATGAGGAGGAGGAAGATGAAGAGTTCTGAATTATGCAGAACTTATCAGAATAAAAATACACCCAAATATCTTCGTTTTACACCCAAATATCTTCATGTTACACCCAAATATCTTCTTTTTACACCCAAATTTGCTGCAAATACAGAAATGAGTTATGTTACATGTACACTAAAATCAACCACCAAAGTCAGCTACCAGTATAAAATACATATTGGAATACAAATAATACATTGAAAATAAATCAAAGCACACATATTCTACACAAATAGATTGGTGATTGATTTTAGTGGCTGATTTTAGTGTACAAATAGCATTTTTGTACAGAAAAATATTTTCTCTAATGCTGTATTTTTTTCTTATTTCTTTTTTTCTTTTAGTTAAATGAATGTAAGTTCATCCTCTTCCAAGTAATTTTATAGCATTATGTGTTTTTTCTTCTTCTTTGTTTGATTTTTTTGTTTTTATTCTTGTTAAGAGAGTAAAACAAGAAGAAACTTGAGAAGGTAAAACAAAAAGAAAAAGATGAATAAGAAAAAAAAGAAGAAGAAGATGGTGATAATGATTAAAAAAAAGAACCAGCAGAAGATGAGGAGGAAGAAGAAGAAGAGTGCTGAATTATGCAGAACTTATCAGAATAAAAATACACACAAAATTCCTTAAAATACACTCAAATATTTTCGTATTACACCAAAATACCTTTGTTTTACACCTAAATTTGCTGCAAATACAGAAATGAGTTATGCTATGTGTACACTAAAATCAGCCACCAAAGTCAACCATCAGTATAAAATACATACTGGAATACAAATATACATTGAAAATAAATTAAACCACGCATGTATTTATATACAAATACATTAGTGGCTGATTTTAGTGTACAAATAGTATTTTTGTACAGAAAAATGTTTCCTCTAATGCTGTATTTTTTTCTTCTTTTTTTCCTTATTTATTTCTTTCTTTTAGTTAAATGAATGTAAGTTCATTCTTTTCCAAGTAATTTTGGAATATTATGTGTTTCTTCTTCTTCTTTGTTTGATTTTTTGTTTTTATTCTTGTTAAGAGAGTAAAACAAGAAGAAACTTGAGAAGGTTAAAACAAAATCAAAAAGATGAATAAGAAAAAAAAGAAGAAGATGGTGATGATGATGAAAAAAAAAGAAGCAGTAGAAGATGATGATGAGGAAGAAAAAGAGTTCTAAATTATGCATAACTTATCAGAATAAAACTACACCCAAAATTCTTTAAAATACACTCAAATATCTTCGTGTTACACCCAAATATCTTCGTTTTACACCCAAAATTGCTGCAAATACAGAGATGAGTTATGCTACGTATACACTGAAATTAGCCACCAAAGTCAGCCACTAGTATAAAATACATACTGGAATACAAATATAAATTGAAAATAAATTAAACCACACATGTATTTATACACAAATATATTGGTGGCTGATTTTAGTGTACAAATAACATTTTTGTACTGCAAAAATATTTTCTCTAATGCTACATTTTTTTTTTCTGAATTGAACCACAGCTCAGCCACTTGATTGGATTCAAAACAATAAAAGGAGAAGACTTGTAAAGACTTGTATGAGAAAAACACTTGTATGTGGAGAACAAACTGCTCATCAATACTATAGAAGGGCTGCAAAATACACCAAAAATATACCATATTAAAACAAGCATAAACTATAAAATGCAAATAGAACTATAAAACCATCATAAAAAATAACAAAAATCAGATTCATGAATCATCATTAAACAGAAACTAAAACAATTCAACTAAGAATAAGACAATTCACCTTCAGTGACATGAAAAATCATAAATTGTAAATACACCCAAACTTTTCTAAAATACACCCAAATATTCTTGATTTATACCCGAACGTCTGATATAAAATGCAGAAAATTCATCAGAACTAGTACATTAGATTCAATTCAAACAAGGAATAATAAACAACAAATTTCATAGACAAGGTTCACACATTATTCAACTACACAATTATAAACTAGCAACTGGATTCAAATTCAAATTCAATTATTTACTGGAATTAAACCACACCTCAAGAACTTCATTGGATTCAAATTCAAAATCCACTTCGCTCTGGTTCAGCTGATAATCTGAAGTTGAATCATCCATTATCTTCAAAATGATTTCAGAGCTTAATTTCAGAAACAATGAAAAATGAGAAAAACGAAGAAAGAAAACAGAAAAAGAAACTTATGTAAACAGCGAAGGAGAAGAAAGAGAGAAACGCACGAAAGAGATTGAAGAGAGAAGACAAGAAAACACAGAAGCAATTCAAAAAAGGAAACAAAATCCTTTCGAAAAAGAAAGTTATATATTTGCGCGTTGATTGATTAAAAAATCTGTTAAGGAGGCGCGTGAAACATATATACCATAAAAGGCGCGTTTTAGGGATTAAGAATTTTTAGGACTTGTATCACTTGTATAATAAAAAAGCTTGTATGTGGAGATTAATCTTATTATTATCATAATAATAACTAATTAATTATATATCCAAAAATTAAAAATTATATAATATTCAACAACAATAATATTTATTTATTAATTAACACTACGGCTAACTAATAATACATATATTAATTATTTAAAATAGGCTTAATATTTCATCACATTAACACATAACTAACATAATTATAACAAAATTAACTTATTAATTATTCAAAATAGGTTAAATTTATTTAGGAAAAGATCTCACAATTAATCTTTATAATTATTAGTGACATCTATTGTATTATCAATACTCTTTTTTATAATAATTTTTAATTTATATTTAATAAAATCAAATAATTTATAAAAACACATTCAAATATTCAATAACACAAAATTGTTGTGTTTTTTAGACATACGGGTAAACACTAGTGCGCCTACAAAGGACAAGCCAGCTTCCTGTACATCTGGACACAAAAGACATTTTCTTCCTGTACGTTCTTAATAACTTTTTAACAGGTTACGTGATCTCTATAAACTTCTTTCTCAATGTTTTCACTTAATGAAGATTTCGACTAAATCCCTATTTTGATCCTTGAGATTCACGCGATTACTCATTTTGGTCCCCGAAATTCAAAATTATCTATACTGGTCCTCCAGATTCAAGTTTAGGCACCAATATGGTCCTTCAACTCTTTCCGATGATGATTAAGCAAATGGAGTGCTGAAATGACACCCTTCCTGTCACGTTGGATGTTGTAACGACTAGTTGATGTGGCAAAGATTGTATTTGTATCCAATTTAGTTCTCCTTTATTAAAACTTTGTTATTATAACTCAGATAAATAATAAGATAATTAGGGTTTCATGGACTAAATTGGATACAAATACAACCCTTGCCACATCAACTAGCCGTTATAGCGTCTAACATCACAGGAAATGTGTCATCTTTGCATTCCATTTGCCTAATCATCACCGGAAAAAGTTGAGGGACTATATTGGTGCCAAAATTTAAATCTGGAGGACCAATATAGGTAATTTTAAATTTTGGGGACCAAAATGAGTAATCGCGTGAATCTGAGGGACCAAAATAGGAATTTAGTCGAAGATTTCCATATATCTCTACCGTATAAATAAATTATAGTATATATCTTAATAGTTAGATTGAATGGAACAACAAAGTTATGCTTCTGTACGACGGAATACCAGAACCGCTTCTAAAAGTATATTTCGAGTATTCAGTGTTCAATCCTCTTAATAAGTAACAATAGGGATGTTAAAAATTCCTGCTGCACTCGGAATATGTGATAAATGGACTAAATCTCCATTTTAGTCTTGAGATTCACGCGATTACTCATTTTGGTTCTCGAAATTTAAAATTACCTATACTAGTCCTCCAGATTTAAGTTTGGACACCAATATGGTCCCTCAACTCTTTCCAGTAATGATTAGGCAAATGGAGTGTTGAGATGACACTCTTTCTATCACGTTGGATGTTGTAAGGACTAGTTGATGTGGCGAGGATTGTATTTGTATCTAATTTAGTCCCCTTTATTAAAATTTTGTCATTATAACTCAGATAAATAATAAGATAATTAAGGTTTGAGGGACTAAATTGGATACAAATACAACTCTCGTCACGTCAGTTAGCCGTTACAACATCTAGTGTGGTAGGAAGGGTGTCATTTTGCACTTCATTTGTCTTATCATCGTCGAAAATAGTCGAGGAATCACATTGGTGTCCGAATTTAAATTTAAAGACTAATATAAATAATTGTAAATTTTGAAAACCAAAATAAGTAATTGTGTGAATTTTAGAAACTAAAATAGAGATTTAATCGTGATAAATGCATAAATTGAAATCTGTGCACACGAAATACGACTATATTAATTTTCGGGACTCACTACCCAAGACACATATGGTTGCACCTATATATATAAGGTGCAGTCGAAATCAACGTTCATTTGAGGTAATTTTTTTTTAAAGTTCTTTGAAGTATGATAGACCGACAATACATACACTTTGGGAACATCAACCAGTTAAATGTGACGTGGTACATAATTGGAATATTAAATTTTAAGGTTAGTTTATTTCTCTCTTATTTAAAATAATTAATTAGTTGGCATATTATGATATTTTGATTTACTTACTTTTAATTGATATATTAAGATATTTTGATTTATTTAATTGGAAAATGTGTTAGAATAATGATATTTTACATTAACTTGATTTAAATAATTAGTTGACATGTTAAAATAATTAGATTTAAGTATTTAGATGATGTGTTAGAATATTAACATCTTAAATACTTTTGATTTAATTAATTAGTGGATATGATGGGGTCGTTAGATTTAATTAGTTAGAATTAGAAGACCATTAGCTAGAAGAGAACGTTACAAGATGATTAATTAATGAAGATGAAGTTCAAATTTTTTACCGAATAATTTAGAATATTTCTAATTAATGTTATTATATGATTTTATCCGCAAAATAGAGTATTTTTTAATTAAATTATTTAATTAGTTAGAAGACCATTAATTAAAAAAGAACATTAGAAGATGATTAATTAACTTTTTAACTTTAGATAAAGATTTTTTTTATCGAATACTTAATTATATTAAGATATTACTAATTCATGTTGTTATATGATTTTATTTGTTATAATGCTAGAGTCATAATTCTTTTCTAAATCTCAGTACCACTCAAATATATTCCTTAATAATTCTCGTAAAGCGTCTAAGTACTACTCGCATCTTTTTTTATTTGGATTTTACATTGTATTGATAAGATACCTCTTATCCTTTAAGAAACATTTCAAGTGCACCAGAGAGCACCGGTGCACTAGTTGTTTTAACCGTTGATTTTAATTAATATATATTATATATATTTTTTATAATTCAGATCAACGGTTAAAACAACTGATACACCGGTATTCTCGGTGCACTTGAAATGCTTCCTATCCTTTATTAGTTTGAATCGGGTCATAAAATTGGAAGTCATGTGATGTATGCAATAAATATGGTGAGTTGTTGGAGGATGCCAACCACTATTGGATGCATTAAGAAAAGCATGTATGACTTGATATCTATCAGATATGAAAAGAAGGCTCTGTTGCGGAGTACCTTGTTTCCTCAAATTTGTTAGAAAAAATGACCATGACTCGGTAGATTCAGACTCCACTAACGATAAAATGTTATAGGTAAAATGTTGTTATTACTATCTTGGATCACAACAATTGGCAATATATTCCTGTATTTTTTATACAGATATGTCCCGTCAACCGATATAAATAATTTGCAGTATTTAAACACTTCGACACACGGAAGGAAGGTCCAAAATACCTTATAAGCTGGCTACAATCTCTGTTAATCATGTTCCTTTTGCAATAAGAAATAGCAACATAATCGTGTATGGTCTCAGAGAGGCATTGTTGTATAGCTTGTAATTGGATGGAAATCTTGTTATACGACTTTTTTCAATCACCATAAATTTTGAGCAATTGTCTTCTGCTTTGTCATTCACATCTTTTGATATGATAGCTTGAAATGATAACTCTGTTGTACTACACTTTGCGACACTGGAATGGAAATAAGGGATCAACATGTATAATTGACAAGATCACAGTGCAAATCATATTATTCTAAACCCAACAATTAATAAATAATTAATTCATAAATTAAAATTTATTCTAGAAAATAAAAAATGTGATTTTTATGGTCTAATATGATAGAAAAAATTAAAATAAGAATTTTGACACTAATTTTAAAAAATTTGGCCCAAAATTAGACCGAACGGGCCAAACTGGTCAAACTAGACCCAAATCGAGCCCGTGTGCCCAACCTACTCACCTAATTAAATGAATTCAGCTCATTTCTCTCTCCACAACATTATTCGGGAGGTAAGCCAGAAATTCCTTCCAATTTTTCCAGCCCTTGATTTAAAAAATACTGAGTAGAGGTGTTGAGATTTTGAGCTCTTTAATGTTATAGGATCCAATTACCTTGAGAGAAATACTTAATCTTGCCTTTTAGATCCGTGAATATGATAAGAATCCTCAATCCATAGTGAATTAATTGAGTATATGTGATTTGTTGTTGAGTTTGTATGTGTGAGTGTCTATGATTTGTATTAGGCAATATATATGTAAGTGGATCGGAGCTTGATTGAGATTTTGGAGGCTTAGAAGTGGATTGCAAGCTGAAAATTCTGTTGGTGAGGTGTTAAGCCTTGAAAGCTTGAGAAAAAGTGAATTGGAAGTGTTCCGAGTTTTATCGGGGAATCGGCCAAGGTATGGTTTCGGTTTCTCATATCTAAAATGTAATGTAATGTGAAAACTTAGGCTAGTGATTCAAGGATAGGAATTGAATTTGTATGTTATTGATTGGTCGAGATTGTATTATTATATATGTGGTTAGTGATTTTCGGAGGTTGAAATGGAAGCTTGTATGTATGATATGGGTAACTTGGTATGTGAAATGGTTAGTAAAACTAAATTGTTGTTGGTACCATATTTTTGGTAAAATTGATGTTGAAGTTGTCTTAAGAAATGGATGATGTATTTGTATATGGTTGATATTGAATTATTGAATTTAGATTGATGAAAGTGGTAAGTTGCAGATTGTATGAGGAAGTTGATATATGATTGTTGTTGAATTGGTAAGGTTTAGGTTGGTTTAAAGGGTTTGGGAATTGTATGTTTTGAAATTGGAAGGTTTTGAAAATAGAGGTTTGAGGATTTTGTATAAATTTAATTTTTTGCCAAACTTCGGCGAGCTATAACTCGGATTTTGGACTCCCAAATTGTTTTAAACTTTTTTCATATGAAAATTGGGTTCGTGAAGTTTACGTTGTTCAAATAACGGATGAAAAATATTTTAAAACAAAAAAGTTATGTGTGTCAGAAGTTCGGAGTGCAAAACTAAAATTCTACAGCATTCAGCATTTTTTGCCACTCTGCAGATCTTGCGTACATGACCACTATACGCGACGCGACCAAACCTTTCGAGTTTGGCATATTGCGTATGCGAGCAGTGGTTTTAGAGGGGTTGCGTACACGACTGATAAACCATTATTTTATGATTTATATTGTGTTTAATTGAGTGGTTTTATCAAGTCTGTACCCACTTATTCATATGATTAGCATGATATTACAATTCCTTTCCAAAGTTATTCTATGGTTGAAAACTTGCTTCCTAGAGATATTTTTATTGTGTATTTTAATTCTCTTTTATACCATTCGATGCCGTGATCCGTGTGTTAAGTGTTTCAGGTTTCATAGGGCAGGAATGGCTTAGAGAACGGAGAGGAAGCTTGCAAAAATGGAAGGAACAAAAGAAATCAAGGAGATGACCAGTGAACACTGACGCGGACGCATGGCTCACGCGACCGCGGGAAATGGAGAAATCGCAGTGACGCGTTCGCGTGCCTGACGCGAACGCATGGATTGAAATCTGCACAGATGACGCGAACGCGTGGACGACGCGTGCGCATGGCGAGGAAAAACGCTGGATGACCTGATCGTGTGGACGACGTGTACGCGTGACATGCGCGATTTACAGAATTTACAGAAACTGCTGGGACGATTTTGGGCCGCGTTTTGACCCAGTTTTTGGCCCAGAAACACAGACTAAAGCCAGGGAACATGCAGAGACTCAGGGGAGATTTTCATTAGGATAGTTTTTAGTTTTTAGATCTGATTTTACTCCTCCTCTAGGTTTTCACACTACACATTTCATAATTCTTAGAATTTTTATTTGCTTTTGGATTTGGATATTGAGAAGAGTTGTTACCTCCGTCAAGACTCCGTCATTCTAGTTTGTTTTCTTACTTTTCACTTACTCTTTCATATCATTAATTTGTCCAGAGTTACAATTGGATTATTTTTAGAGTTTATTAATACAAGAACTATTTTTATTTTTAATTGATCTTTTTTATTATTATTTATCATGTCTTTCTTTATTTCCCCTTTTAATTTTGTGAAGTCTACATTCATGATAACGGAGTAGTTCCCCAACTTGATTGGGAGTTGATTAAAAGGAGAACCTTGAGTTGGAATACTCAAGAGTCAAATTGTAATTGGATTTATTGTTGGTTTGACTCTCTAGTCACTAACACTAATCCTTCCCAAGGGAAAGGACTAGAACTTGTGAATAGAAGTTGACTCCCAACTTACTTGACTTTTCTTTATTTAGTAAAGGATAACTAAGTGGAAACAAAACCTTTCGAGTTTGGCATATTGCGTATGCGAGCAGTAGTTTTAGAGGGGTTGCGTACGCGACTACCTGCACGCGACGCGACCAATCTTTTATGGTTGGGCAGCTCGCGTACGCGAGGAAGCAAAAATGCACACCCTTGACCCCAATTTTCAGCAAAGATGAGTTTTGTGTTTTAAAAAAGGATGGGCGAGTTCGGTTCGAGTCTTCATCGATTGGGTGGATCTATATGCGGAGGGGGGTGAGACGAGGCCCGCCCACTCCTTGAACATGAGAGTGTTTGGCTAAAAATCACACGGATTGAATCTCAACCAGTCCACCACTTTTACCAGATATGGGTCCGGACGACCCAAGAGCCCGCCACTAGAACCCAACCCTTAAGAGGCTAAGGTCCAAGGGGCTACCGCAGGAAGTCAGCTTCACCTGTAACCTTAAGGAATAGAAACCTAATTTCAAACCTCTAAGCCTCTATTTTCATTCTTTTAGATCTAAATCCTAATAGTATGCCTAGTAATGAGATGAAGCTAGGAAAGGTGGTAACTTGTGGATGAAGTAAGGGGTGAATTAATGATGAATCATGATTAATGATGATTATATGGATTGCTGATGATGATGGTGGAAGTGCTGTTTATGTTATAAGCCGAATGGCTATTTTTAATAATGAATTATGGATGGTTATGGATTATGTTATGAGCAGGATGGCGGTGCTAAATATTGAATCATGGCTGAGTATGTACATGTATATGATTATTGATTGATAATGTGATTTGATGCACTTCCAAATATCTGAGATATGAATTTTTCTGGGTGAAAGCAGTGGCTAGCCACCACGTGCTCCAGGTTGAGACTCGATACTCTGCTAACCTATATTGTAAGTGTGGTCAAACACTGTGAAAGTTCTAGATGAGCTCGCCTCTGTGGATAAACACCAGTGTGGGTGTTATTTGATTATGATTATGATTGAGAATTACTTGAGTTGGGGATGTACGACAGATGGATAGTCCAATGGTTAGCTACCAGGACTTATCAGGTTGGCTTTATAACTGACAGATGAGACTCATCAGCCACTAGGACAAGCATGCATCATATGCATCTATATGTTTGTTTGGTGTGACTTGTTTGGATTGCCTAAGTGATTGCATAAACTATTTGCTACCTGTTTATTTGCTGTAAAAGCTTTCTATTTGTGATTTCCTTGCTTGTAGTAATTATGTTTGTGACATTTGAATTCTAGCGGTGGTTGGGAGGTTCGGAGGAGTTGGAAAGGGGAGTTTTAGATAGACCGAAAACCCTTAACTAGTTGCCAATTTAATTTTCATGGTTTAGTTATGTTTATAAGCTTTAATTATATGTCGGAAGTTTTAGAATTGCCTTCAACTTTTCTAGGACATTATATGTTAGATATGTGGGCACTGTTACGATGTTGAGAACCTCCGATTTTCACTCTATGCGAATTTTGTGGTTTTCAGATGTAGGACGGGAGGTACCTCGCTGAAGCATGTTGGAAGCTTCTGATTAGCGAAGATCCTTATCTTTTGGGCTTTATTTTGGTTATATGTATTTATATAGATACTTATTATCTCCACTTATATATATATATATGTGTGTGTGTGTGTGTGTGTGTGTGTGTGTGTGTGTGTGTGTGTGTGTGTGTGTGTGTGTGTGTGTGTGTGTGTGTGTGTGTGTGTGTGTGTGTGTGTGTGTGTGTGTGTGTGTGTGTGTGTGTGTGTGTGTGTGTGTGTGTGTGTGTGTGTGTGTGTGTGTGTGTGTGTGTGTGTGTGTGTGTGTGTGTGTGTGTGTGTGTGTGTGTGTGTGTGTGTGTGTGTGTGTGATGTATTAGCACCTCTTAGAGGTTATTTTGGAGACACAGGTTCTACAGCTTTGTATTTTGGATTTCTTTTGGGTTTTCATATGTGTGTGTGTTCTGGCCGGTTATCTTCGCGAACCAAGTCTTGAGCTTTGTTATCTATATTTTGGCACTCTTTTATATCTATTCGAGTTAGTATATCTCTTACCCCACACCGTGTACTTTATCGCTTTGTGAGTGTTGCGCTTTTCGATTTAACGATTTTGCTTTACCCTTTTCTTCAAAGGCTCTTAGTTATAAATCTTTTTTTTTT
The DNA here is from genome assembly GCF_014773155.1 of Arachis stenosperma. Taxonomy (NCBI): domain Eukaryota; kingdom Viridiplantae; phylum Streptophyta; class Magnoliopsida; order Fabales; family Fabaceae; genus Arachis; species Arachis stenosperma. Next base: position 113,143,449 of record NC_080386.1, on the reverse strand, counting down.
CACTATATTATATATATAATTTTACTTTTAGATGTCGTAATACCTCACCATCTCTGTCTTATAACTTAAACATAAGGCTCTGTGTGGTAGGGTGTTACATATTACTATCCAATTGAGCTTGATCTTGGGGCATGGTTGGCGCCAAATAGGTGTGTGGCCCCAAACCTACCCACCTCCTTACTAAATTACCCATAAATGTCATCGTCTAATATATAACATAATCAACATTTACTTGTTAATTTCATAAACGGTAAAGAAAAATATTTGCTAGTAGCTTAATTTTGCTGATGTGCTACACAGAAACTCCATGGACTCCCAGTAGAGGATTGTTTACATCGATAATAGTATTTCAGTCTATCTAACTCTAAAATTATGTATTCAATGTTCCTTCAAATGCTATAATTTTTTATTACCATGAGAATAACATCTCTACTCCTAACCCTATAACCCATCCAAAATTTTACTCTCTTTCTTTTTACCAAGGTTGAAAGGATCATTTAGTTACATGGCATCCAAGTTAAGAGTGTGATAATGGTTTGGAACATCTGATACTTATAAAATGGCCAAAGGATGAGAAAGAAAAAATCAAGCATCCCTACCAGCTGGAGTTTCAAGCACATACTCCTCAGAAGAATCATTCTCGTTAGACAACTGATGAGCGGATAATTTATATGCTTTTTGGTATTGTTTTTAGTATGTTTTTAGTATGTTTTAGTTAGTTTTTATTATATTTTTATTAGTTTTTAGTTAAAATTCACTTTTCTGGACTTTACTATGAGTTTGTGTGTTTTTCTGTGATTTCAGGTATTTTCTGACTAAAATTGAGGGACCTGAGCAAAAATCTGATTCAGAGGCTGAAAAGGACTGCAAATGCTGTTGGATTCTGACCTCCCTGCACTCGAAGTGGATTTTCTAGAGCTACAGAAGCCCAATTGGCGTGCTCTAAACTGCGTTGAAAAGTAGACATCCTGGGCTTTCCAGCAATGTATAATAGTCCATACTTTGCCCAAGATTTGATGGCCCAAACTGGCATTCCAAATCAGCTCAAAACTGCCCGGCATTAAACGCCGGAACTGGCACAAGAATGGGAGTTAAACGCCCAAACTGGCACAAAAGCTGGCGTTTAACTCCAAGAAAAGTCTCTACACATGAAAGCTTTAATGCTCAGCCCAAGCACACACCAAGTGGGCCCGGAAGTGGATTTTTATGTCATTTACTCATTTCTGTAAACCCTAGGCTACTAGTTCTCTACAAATAGGACCTTTTGCTATTGTATTTTCATCTTTGGACATCTAGTTCTTTGATCAGATCTTTAGATCTTTGAATCTTTTGATCACGTTTTGGGGGCTGGCCTCTCGGCCATGCCTAGACCTTGTTCTTATGTATTTTCAACGGTGGAGTTTCTACACACCATAGATTAAGGTGTGGAGCTCTGCTGTACCTCGAGTATTAATGCAATTACTATTGTTCTTCTATTCAATTCAGCTTGTTCTTGTTCTAAGATATCACTTTTTCCTCAACTTGATGAATATGATGATCCGTGACACTCATCGTCATTCTCACTGGTGCACGAAATTGTGATCATCAATGGCGCCATCAACATGGTACGCTCATTGCAATCTCAACTCTCTATCACAACTCCGCACAACTAACCAGCAAGTGCACTGGGTCGTCCAAGTAATAAACCTTACGCGAGTAAGGGTCGATCCCACGGAGATTGTTGGTATGAAGCAAGCTATGGTCACCTTGTAAATCTTAGTCAGGCAGACTCAAATGGGTATAGATGATGAATAAAACATAAAGATAAAGATAGAGATACTTATGTATATCATTGGTGAGAGCTTCAGATAAGCGTATGAAGATGCCTTCCCTTCCGTCTCTCTGCTTTCCTACTGTCTTCATCCAATCCTTCTTACTCCTTTCCATGGCAAGCTTATGCAAGGGTTTCACCGTTGTCAGTGGCTACCTCCCATCCTCTCAGTGAAAACGTTCCTATGCTCTGTCACAGCATGGCTAATCATCTGTCAGTTCTCGGTCAGGCCGGAATAGAATCCATTGATTCTTTTGCGTCTGTCACTAACGCCCCGCCTGCTAGGAGTTTGAAGCACGTCACAGTCATTCAATCATTGAATCCTACTCAGAATACCACAGACAAGGTTAGACCTTCCGGATTCTCTTGAATGCCGCCATCAGTTCTTGCCTATACCACGAAGACTCTGATCTCACGGAATGGCTGGTTCGTTTGTCAGGCGAGCACTCGGTTGTCAGGCGATCAACCATGCATCGTGTATCAGGAATCCAAGAGATAAACACTAGAGCCTCGTATGCTTGTAGAACAAGAGTGGTTGTCAGTCACTTTGTTCATAAGTGAGAATGATGATGAGTGTCACGGATCATCACATTCATCAAGTTGAAGAACAAGTGATATCTTGGACAAAGAACAAGCGGAATTGAATAGAAGAACAATAGTAATTGCATTAATACTCGAGGTACAGCAGAGCTCCACACCTTAATCTATGGTGTGTAGAAACTCCACCGTTGAAATTACATAAGAACAAGGTCTAGGCATGGCCGAATGGCCAGCCTCCCAAAGTGATCAAGAGATCTAAAGAAAAAGGTTCCAAAGATCAGATGATTTTTAAATACAATAGTAAAAGGTCCTACTTATAGGGAACTAGTAGCCTAAGGATTACAAAGATGAGTAAATGACATAAAAATCCACTTCCGGGCCCACTTGGTGTGTGCTTGGGCTGAGCAATGAAGCATTTTCGTGTAGAGACTCTTCTTGGAGTTAAACGCCAGCTTTTATGCCAGTTTGGGCGTTTAACTCCCATTTAGGTGCCAGTTCCGGCGTTTAACGCTGGGAATTCTGAGGGTGACTTTGAACGCCGGTTTGGGCCATCAAATCTTGAGCAAAGTATGGACTATCATATATTGCTGGAAAGCCCAAGATGTCTTCTTTCCAACGCCGTTGAGAGCCCGCCAATTGGGATTCTGTAGCTCCAGAAAATCCACTTCGAGTGCAGGGAGGTCAGAATCCAACAGCATCTGCAGTCCTTTTCGGTCTCTGGATCAGATTTTTGCTCAGGTCCCTCAATTTCAGCCAGAAAATACCTGAAATCACAGAAAAACACACAAACTCATAGTAAAGTCCAGAAAAGTGAATTTTAACTAAAAACTAATAAAAATATACTAAGAACTCAACTAAAACTACTAAAAATATACTAAAAACAATGCCAAAAAGCGTATAAATTATCCGCTCATCACTCACCTATGAACGTGTGCTTGACAACCACCTCCGTTCTACCTTAGATTGAGTGGATATCTCTTGGATTCCTTAATCGGAATCTTCGTGGTATAAGCTAGAATTGATGGCGGCATTCAAGAGAATCCGGAAGGTCTAAACCTTGTCTGTGGTATTCTGAGTAGGATTCAATGATTGAATGACTGTGACGAGCTTCAAACTCCTGAAGGCTGGGCGTTAGTGACAGACGCAAAAGAATCAATTGATTCTATTCCAACCTGATTGAGAACCGACAGATGATTAGCCGTGCTGTGACAGAGTGCGTTGAATATTTTCACTGAGAGGACGGGACTGTAGCCACTGACAACGGTGATGCCCAACATACAGCTTGCCATGGAAATGAGTAAGAAGGATTGGATGAAGACAATAGGAAAGCAGAGAGACGGAAGGGACAAAGCATCTCCATACGCTTATCTGAAATTCTCACCAATGAATTACATAAGTATCTCTATCTTTATTTTATATTCATAAATCATCCATAACCATTTGAATCTGCCTGACTGAGATTTACAAGGTGACCATAGCTGCTTCATACCAACAATCTCCGTGGGATCGACCCTTACTTGCGTAATGTTTATTACTTGGACGACCCAGTGCACTTGCTGGTTAGTTGTGCGAAGTTGTGACCACGGTATTGAGCACCAAGATTTTGGAGCTATTACCGGAGATTGTTTGAGTTGTGAAAAGTAGAGATCACAATTTCGTGCACCAAGTTTTTGGCGCCGTTGACGGGGATTGTTGAGTTTGGACAACTGACGGTTCATCTTGTTGCTTATATTAGGTATTTTTTTTCAGAGTTCTTAAGAATGAATTCTAGTGTTTCAAGGTGATGTTCTTATCATCACCAAAGCTGATTGATTTTTATCAATTTAGCTCTTGAATGTAATGTCCTGCTGAAGCTTGGCTAGCCATGTCTAATTTCTTTAGACTGAAGCTTTAGACTAACATTGCATGATTCCTGGAATTCTCATTAAGAATTTTGATATCTTTATTTTCTTTTTCCACATAATTTTCGAAAAAATCCAAAAAATTACAAAATCATAAAAACCAAAAATATTTTATGTTTCTTGTTTGAGTCTAGTGTCTCATTTTAAGTTTGGTGTCAATTGCATGTTTCTGTTCTTCTTGCATTTTTCGAATTCATTTATGTGTCTTAATTGATCTTCAAGTTGTTCTTGATGATTTCCTTGTTCTGATCTTTAAATTCTCTTGTCTTGAGTGTTTTGTTGTTTCTCATATGCATTCTCATTTGTTAGTGTCAATAGTATACAAACTTCTAAGTTTGGTGTCTTGCATGCATTGTTTATTTGATTTTAGTTGCATTTTGATTATTCCTCATTATTAAAAATCCAAAAAAAATTTAATTTGTGTTTTTTTCAAGTCAATAATACAGAGAATTGAAGATTCAGAACATTCAGCAGAGGAATTACACAGAAAAAGCTGGGCGATCAAAACACCCAGTGAAAAAGGAAAACTGGCGTTTAAACGCCAGCCAGGGTGCCTGGTTGGGCGTTTAACACCCAAAAGGGTAGTGATTTGGGCGTTAAACGCCAGAATGTATACCATTCTGGGCGTTTAATGCCAGGATGGCACAAGAAGGAAGATTCTGTTTTTAACTCAAATTTTTTTTCAAGTTTTCAAAATTTTTCAAAATCAATTCTTTTTCAAATCATATCTTTTCAATCATAATCAATTTCTTTCTTTTTCAAAAATACTTGCAATCAATTAATGATTTGATTCAACATTTCAAGTATGTTGCCTTTTCTGTTGAGAAAGGTTTAATGTCTGAATCATATCTTTCTTGTTAGGCAGGTTATTAATTTTTAAAATCAAATCTTTTTAAATTGTTTTTCAAATCATATCTTCTCAATCACATCTTTTTAAAACCATAACTTTTCAATCATATCTTCTTAATCACATCTTTTTCAAAATAGTTTTCAATCATATCTTTTTGACTTCTAATTTCAAAATCTTTTTCAAAAATCACTTGATTTCTTTTCCACTCTTAGTTTTCGAAAATCAATTAGTATTTTTCAAAATATTTTTAAAATCTTTTTAATTTATTTTCGAAAATTTCTTCCCCTCTTCTCACATCCTTCTATTTATGGACTAACACTCCTCCTTAATGCACAATTCGAACTCCATCTTTCTTGATAAGTTCGAATTCTTTTATCTCTTTCTTATATTTTTCTTTTCCTTTGACACGTCAAGGAATCTCTATTCTGTGACATAGAGGATTCCATATTTTCTTGTTCTCTTCTCTTTCATATGAGCAGGAGCAAAGACAAAAGCATTCTTGTTGAGGCTGACCCTGAACCTGAAAGGACCTTGAAGCGAAAGCTAAGAGAATCTAAAGCATAACTCTCTGTAGAGGACCTAACAAAAATCTTCAAAGAAGAAGAACCCATGGCAGCCGAAAACAACAATAATGCCAACAATGCAAGGAAGGTGCTGGGTGACTTTACTGCACCTACTCCCGACTTCTATGGGAGAAGCATCTCTATCCCTGCCATTGGAGCAAACAACTTTGAGCTTAAGCCTCAATTAGTTTCTCTAATGCAACAGAATTGCAAGTTCCACGGACTTCCATTGGAAGATCCTCATCAGTTTTTAGCTGAGTTCTTGCAAATCTGTGACACTGTCAAGACCAATGGGTTGACCCTGAGGTCTGCAGACTTATGCTATTCCCTTTTGCTATAAGAGACAGAGCTAGGATTTGGTTAGACTCACAACCTAAAGAAAGCCTGAACTCTTGGGAAAAGCTAGTCAATGCCTTCTTGGCAAAGTTCTTTTCACCTCAAAAATTGAGTAAGCTTAGAGTGGAAGTCCAAACCTTCAGACAGAAGGATGGAGAATCCCTCTATGAAGCCTGGGAAAGATACAAACAATTGATCAGAAAGTGTCCCTCTGACATGCTTTCTGAATAGAGCATCATAGGTATCTTCTATGATGGTCTATCTGAACTATCCAAGATGTCATTGGACAGCTCTGCTGGAGGATCTCTTCATCTGAAGAAGATGCCTACAGAAGCTCAAGAGCTCATTGAAATGGTTGCAAATAACCAATTCATGTACACTTCTGAAAGGAATCCTGTGAACAATGGGACGAATCAGAAGAAAGGAGTTCTTGAGATTGATACTTTGAATGCCATATTGGCTCAGAACAAAATATTGACTCAGCAAGTCAATATGATCTCTCAAAGTCTGTCTGGAATGCAAGTTGCACCAGGCAGTACTAAGGATGTTTCATCTGAAGAAGAAGCTTATGATCCTGAGAACCCTTCAATGGAAGAGGTGAATTACATGGGAGAACCCTATGAAAACACCTATAATTCTTCATGGAGAAATCATCCAAATCTCTCATGGAAGGATCAACAGAGACCTCAACAAGGTTTCAACAACAATAATGGTGGAAGAAACAGGTTTAGCAATGGCAAGCCTTTTCCATCATCTTCTCAGCAACAGACAGAGAATTCTAAGCAGAACCACTCTGACTTAGCAACCATGGTCTCTGATCTAATCAAAACCACTCAAAGTTTCATGACCAAAACAAGGTCTTCCATTAGGAATTTGGAGGCACAAGTGGGACAGCTGAGTAAGAAAGTTACTGAACTCCCTCCTAGTACTCTTCCAAGCAATACAGAAAAAAATCCAAAAGGAGAGTGCAAGGTCATCAACATGGCCGAATTTGGAGAGGAGGAAAAGGCAGTGATCGCCACTGAGGAAGACCTCAATGGACGTCCACTGGCCTCCAATGAGTTCCCTAATGAGGAACCATTGGAATCTGAGGCTCATAATGAGACCATAGAGATTCCATTGGATTTACTTCTGCCATTCATGAGCTCTGATAAGTATTCTTCCTCTGAAGAGGATGAAGATATCACTGAAAAGCAAGTTGCTAAATACCTTGGAGCAATCATGAAGTTAAATGACAAGTTATTTGGTAATGAGACTTGGGAGGATGAACCCCCTTTGCTCACCAAAGAACTGGATAACTTGTCTAGACATAAATTACCTCAAAAGAGACAGGACCCTGGGAAGTTCTCAATACCTTGTGCCATAGGCACCAAGACCTTCAAGAAGGCCTTGAGTGACCTAGGGTCAAGCATAAACCTCATGCCTCTCTCTGTAATGGAGAAGCTAGGAATCTTTGAGGTACAAGCTGCAAGAATCTCACTAGAGATGGCAGACAATTCAAGAAAACAAGCTTATGGACTTGTGGAGGATGTTCTGGTAAAGATTGAAGACCATTACATCCCTGCTGATTTCATAGTCCTAGAGACTGGGAAGTGCATGGATGAATACATCATCCTTGGCAGACCCTTCCTAGCCACAGCAAAGGCTGTGATTGATGTGGACATAGGAGAATTGATCATTCAAGTGAATGAAGAATCCTTTGTGTTTAAGGCTCAAGGATATCCCTCTGTTATCATGGAGAGGAAGCATGAAGAGCTTCTCTCAAAACAGAGTCAAACAGAGCCTCCACAGTCAAACTCTAAGTTTGGTGTTGGGAGGCCACAACCAACTTCTAAGTTTGGTGTTGAACCCCCACATTCAAACTCTAAGTTTGGTGTTGGGAGGTTCCAACATTGTTCTGAGTATCTGTGAGGCTCCATGAGAGCCCTCTGTCAAGCTACTGACATTAACGAAGCGCTTGTTGGGAGGCAACCCAATGTTATATTTATTTATTTTTCTTTGTTATTTTATGTTTTCTGTAGGTTGATGATCATGGGAAGTAACAAAATCAATTGAAAAAGCAAAAACAGAATGAAAAACAGAAAGAAAAATAGCACACCCTGGAGGAAAGCCTTGCTGGCATTTAAACGCCAGTAAGGGCAGCAAATGGGCGTTTAACGCCCAGTATGGCACCATTCTGGGCGTTTAACGCCAGAAAAAGGCACCAGACTGGCGTTAAACGCCAGGAAAGGGTAGGAAGTTAGCGTTAAATGCCAGAAATGGGCACCAGCCCGGCGTTTAACGCCAGAATTGGCATAAAGAGCATTTTTGCTCGCCACTTGGTGCAGGGATGAATTATCCTTGACACCTCAGGATTTGTGGACCCCACAGGATCCCCACCTACCCCACCACCCTCTCTCTTCTTCACCCATTCACCAATCACCTCAACACCTCTTCCCGAAAAATCCCTCACCTATCAAATCCCACTATTCTCTTCACCACTCACATCCATCTTTCATAAAACCCCACTTACCTCACCATTCAAATTCAAATCACTTTCCCTCCCAAACCCACCCATAATGGCCGAACCCTACCCCTCTCTCCATCCCTATATAAACCCATCTTCACCCCTTCATTTTCACACAACCTAAACACTACTTCTCCCCCTTTGGCCGAACCACAAAGCCACCTCCATCTCCTCTATTTCTTCTTCTTCTACTCTCTTCTTCCTTCTTTTGCTCGAGGACGAGCAAACCTTCTAAGTTTGGTGTGGTAAAAGCATTGCTTTTTATTTTTCCATAACCATTTATGGCATCTAAGGCCGGAAAAACCTCTAGAAAGAGGAAAGGGAAGGCAAAAGCTTCCACCTCTGATTCATGGGAGATGGAGAGATTCATCTCAAAGGTGCATCAAGACCACTTCTATGAAGTTGTGGCCATGAAGAAGGTGATCCCCGAGGTCCCTTTCAAACTCAAAAAGAGTGAATATCCGGAGATTCGACATGAGATCCGAAGAAGAGGTTGGAAAGTTTTTACCAACCCCATTCAACAAGTCGGAATCTTAATGGTTCAAGAGTTATATGCCAATGCATGGATCACCAAGAACCATGATCAAAGTGTGAACCCGAACCCAAAGAATTGACTTACAATGGTTCGGGGGAAATGCTTAGATTTTAGTCCGGAAAATGTAAGGTTGGCATTCAACTTGCCCATGATGCAAGGAGATGAACACCCCTACACTAGAAGGGTCAACTTTGATCAAAAGTTGGACCAAGTCCTCATAGACATTTGTGAAGAGGGCGCTCAATGGAAGAGAGATTCAAGAAGGAAGCCGGTTCAACTGAGAAGGCATGACCTCAAGCCCGTAGCTAGGGGATGGTTGGAGTTTATCCAACGCTCAATCATTCTCACTAACAACCTGTCTGAAGTTACTATAGACCGGGCCATCATGATTCATAGCATCATGATTGGGGAGGAAGTAGATGTTTGGTGCACGAAATTGTGATCACTACTTTTCACAACTCAAATAATCCCTAGTAATGGCCCCAAAGACTTGGTGCTCAATACCATGGCATAAACACAACTTCGCACAACTAACCAGCAAGTGCACTGGGTCGTCCAAGTAATAAACCTTACGCGAGTAAGGGTCGATCCCACGGAGATTGTTGGTATGAAGCAAGCTATGGTCACCTTGTAAATCTTAGTCAGGCAGACTCAAATGGTTATGGATGATGTATGAATAAAACATAAAGATAAAGATAGAGATACTTATGCAATTCATTGGTGAGAACTTCAGATAAGCGTATGAAGATGCTTTGTCCCTTCCGTCTCTATGCTTTCCTATTGTCTTCATCCAATCCTTCTTACTCCTTTCCATGGCAAGCTGTATGTTGGGCATCACCGTTGTCAATGGCTACAATCCCGTCCTCTCAGTGGAAATGTTCAACGCACCCTGTCACGGCACGGCTATCCAGCTGTCGGTTCTCGATCATGTCGGAATAGAATCCAGTGATTCTTTTGCGTCTGTCACTAACGCCCCACAATCGCGAGTTTGAAGCTCGTCACAGTTCATTCAATCATTGAATCCTACTCAGAATACCACAGACAAGGTTTAGACCTTCCAGATTCTCTTGAATGCAGTCATCAATTCAAGCCTATACCACGAAGATTCCGGTTAAAGAATCCAAGAGATATCCACCCAATCTAAGGTAGAACGGAGGTGATTGACGGTCACACGTTCATAGGTGAGAATGATGATGAGTGTCACGGATCATCACATTCATCAAGTTGAAGAACAAGTGATATCTTGGAATAAGAACAAGCTTAATTGAATAAAAGAACAATAGTAATTGCATTAATACTCGAGGTACAGCAGAGCTCCACACCTTAATCTATGGTGTGTAGAAACTCCACCGTTGAAAATACATAAGAACAAGGTTTAGGCATGGCCGTGAGGCCAGCCTCATGATCTAAGATAGCATAAGACTAAAGATAGTTACCAAGATGAGAATACAATAGTAAAAGGTCTTATTTATAGAGAACTAGTAGCCTAGGGTTTACAAGATGAGTAAATGACATAAAAATCTACTTCCGGGCCCACTTGGTGTGTGCTTGGGCTGAGCATTGAAGCATTTTCGTGTAGAGACTCTTCTTGGAGTTAAACGCCAGCTTTTGTGCCAGTTTGGGCGTTTAACTCCCATTCTTGTGCCAGTTCTGGCGTTTAACGCCGGGCATTCTTGAGCTGATTTGGAACGCCGGTTTGGGCCATCAAATCTCGGACAAAGTATAGACTATTATACATTGCTAGAAAGCCCAGGATGTCTACTTTCCAACGCCATTGAGAGCGCGCCAATTGGGTTTCTGTAGCTCCAGAAAATCCACTTCGAGTGCAGGGAGGTCAGAATCTAACAGCATCTGCAGTCCTTTTTAGTCTCTGAATCAGATTTTTGCTCAAGTCCCTCAATTTCAGCCAGAAAATACCTGAAATCACAGAAAAACACACAAACTCATAGTAAAGTCCAGAAAAGTGAATTTTAACTAAAAACTAATAAAAATATACTAAAAACTAACTAAAACATACTAAAAACAATGCCAAAAAGCGTACAAATTATCCGCTCATCAATGTTCATGAGGTTATAGCCCAAAGAACTTTATAAGGTGGCAGACAAGTCCTCTACCTTAGCAAGGTTAGCCTTTCCTCATCTCATTTGTCACCTCTGTTATTCAGTTGGAATTGACATAGAGGGAGACATCCTCATTGATGAGGACAAGCCCATCACTAAGAAAAGGATGGAGCAAACAAGAGATCTCACTCATCATGAAATCCCTGAGATACCTCAAGGGATGCACTTTCCTCCACAAAACTATTGGGAGCAAATCAACACCTCCCTAGGAGAATTGAGTTCCAACATGGGACAACTAAGGGTGGAGCACCAAGAACATTCCATCCTCCTCCATGAAATTAGAGAAGATCAAAGAATCATGAGAGAGGAGCAACAAAGGCAAGGAAGAGACATTGAGGAGCTCAAGCACTCCATAAGATCTTCAAGAGGAAGAACAAGCCACCATCACTAAGGTGGACCCGTTCTTTAATCCCCTTGTTCTTTATTTTTCTGTTTTTCGAAAATTATGCTTATGTTTACCTATGTTTGTGTCTTATGGTCATTAGTGTCTTAGTGTCTATGCCTTAAAGTTATGAATGTCCTATGAATCCATCACCTTTCTTGAATGAAAAATGTTCTTAATTGAAAAAGAGAAGAATTGCATGAATTTTGAATTTTATAACAGATTAATTATTTTGATGTGGTGGCAATACTTTGACTTCTGAATGTATGCTTGAACAGTGCATATGTCTTTTGAATTTGTTGTTCATGAATGTTGGCTCTTGAAAGAATGATGAAAAAGGAGATATGTTACTGAGGATATGAAAAATCATAAAAATGATTCTTGAAGCAAGAAAAAGCAGTGAATTCAAAAAAAAAGAGTATATGCGAAAAAAAAGAGAAAGAAAAAAATATAATAATGAAGTTGTGATCCAAGGCAAAAAGAGTGTGCTTAAGAACCCTGGACACCTCTAATTGGGAACTCTAGCAAAGCTGAGTCACAATCTGAAAAGGTTCACCCAATTATGTGTCTGTGGCATGTATGTATCCGGTGGTAATACTGGAAGACAGAGTGCTTTGGGCCACGGCCAAGACTCATAAAGTAGCTGTGTTCAAGAATCATCATACTTAACTAGAAGAATCAATAACACTATCTAGATTCTGAGTTCCCATAGAAGCCAATCATTCTGAATTTCAAAGGATAGAGTGAGATGCCAAAACTATTCAGAGGCAAAAAGCTAAAAGCCCCGCTCATCTAATTAATACTGATCTTCATAGATATTTTTGGAATTCATTGCATATTCTCTTCTTTTTATCTTAGTTGATTTTCAGTTGCTTGGGGACAAGCAACAATTTAAGTTTGGTGTTGTGATGAGCGGATAATTTATACGTTTTTTGTCAGTGTTTTTAGTATGTTTTTAGTATGTTTTAGTTAGTTTTTATTATATTTTCATTAGTTTTTAGTTAAAATTCACTTTTCTGGACTTTACTATGAGTTTGTATGTTTTTCTGTGATTTCAGGTATTTTCTGACTGAAATTGAGGGACCTGAGCAAAAATCTGATTCAGAGGCTGAAAAGGAATGCAGATGCTGTTGGATTCTGACCTCCCTGCACTCGAAGTGGATTTTCTAGAGCTATAGAAGCCCAATTGGCGTGCTCTAAACTGCGTTGGAAAGTAGACATCCTGGGCTTTCCAGCAATATATAATAGTTCATATTTTGCTAAAGATTTGATGACCCAAACCGGCGTTCCAAATCAGCTCAAAACTGCCCGGTGTTAAACGCTGGAACTGGCACAAGAATGGGAGTTAAACGCCCAAACTGGCATAAAAGCTGGCGTTTAACTTCAAGAAAAGTCTCTACACATGAAAGCTTCAATGCTCAGCCCAAGCACACACCAAGTGGGCCCGGAAGTAGATTTTTATGTCATTTACTCATTTCTGTAAATCCTAGGCTACTAGTTCTCTACAAATAGGACCTTTTGCTATTGTATTTTCATCTTTGGACATCTAGTTCTTAGATCAGATCTTTAGATCTTTGAATCTTTTGATCACGTTTTGGGGGCTGGTCTCTCGGCCATGCCTAGACCTTGTTCTTATGTATTTTCAACGGTGGAGTTTCTACACACCATAGATTAAGGTGTGGAGCTCTGCTGTACCTCGAGTATTAATGCAATTACTATTGTTCTTCTATTCAATTCAGCTTGTTCTTGTTCTAAGATATCACTTGTTCCTCAACTTGATGAATATGATGATTCGTGACACTCATCGTCATTCTCACCTATGAACGTGTGCCTGACAACCACCTCCGTTCTACCTTAGATTGAGTGGATATCTCTTGGATCCCTTAATCGGAATCTTCGTGGTATAAGTTAGAATTGATGGCGGCATTCAAGAGAATCCGGAAGGTCTAAACCTTGTCTGTGGTATTTTGAGTAGGATTCAATGATTGAATGACTGTGACGAGCTTCAAACTCCTGAAGGCTGGGCGTTAGTGACAGACGCAAAAGAATCAATGGATTCTATTCCAACCTGATTGAGAACCGACAGATGATTAGCCGTGCTGTGACAGAGTGCGTTGAACATTTTCACTGAGAGGACGAGACTGTAGCCACTGACAACGGTGATGCCCAACATACAGCTTGCCATGGAAAGGAGTAAGAAGGATTGGATGAAGACAATAGGAAAGCAGAGAGACGGAAGGGACAAAGCATCTCCATACGCTTATCTAAAATTCTCACCAATGAATTACATAAGTATCTCTATCTTTATTTTATATTCATAAATCATCCATAACCATTTGAATCTGCCTGACTGAGATTTACAAGGTGACCATAGCTGCTTCATACCAACAATCTCTGTGAGATCGACCCTTACTCGCGTAAGGTTTATTACTTGGACGACCCAGTGCACTTGCTGGTTAGTTGTGCGAAGTTGTGACCACGGTATTGAGCACCAAGTTTTTGGAGCTATTACCGGGGATTGTTTGAGTTGTGAAAAGTAGAGATCACAATTTCGTGCACCAACAACCCAATTTCAACAATGTAATCCGAATTAGACTCACTCTCGTCTTCTTCGACACGATTGCGAGGTTTGGTAAAGTGAATCGGTGTTTCTACTATCAGGACTGCTTGCAGGATTGAAGAGGATAATCCACAACCACCACCTATATAAGCAACCTCAATATACTACTCCATCACATGTTGCGACATCAGCCAAGCATGTGCGTTGAATATTACATTCACATGCTGATCGGTTTTGATCCAAAATGTCTTGTTGGGAAATTCTCCATTCGACAATGTTGATAGTAATCTATATGCAACTCTTGCAATTTTATTGGAACCTATTTTCCTCATACTTCTCAATATAATATTTTTTAGCGCAGCTAGAGAATCAAGACGATAAGTGTGTAACATCATTTAGGTGGCATGCTGTGGTCGAGCCACGTATGCAGCACGCAGGGGGCGTGCTGACGTGGTAGAACGTGGTTGGGCAGGAGTAGCATCACGCGGGGGCGTGCTGAGTCAGCACGCATGGGGCATGCTGACGTGTCGAAGAGTGATTGGTCCACGTATGCACCACGTGGGGGACGTGTTGATTCAGTACGCAGGGGCGTTCTGACACGTGTCAAAGCGTGATTGGTTGAGGCAGGCAGCACGTGGGGGGCGTGTTAAGTGTAGCGGTCTATATAAGGTAGAGCTCGAAAGTGTTTTTCCATACTGAGTGAGTTTTGAGTGTGTTGTGAGGATTCTTTGAGGTTGTTGTTGGTGTAATGGAGGGCACCGCAAATTTGGTGGTGTATCGTGACGGTGAGATAATACGTAATACTCATGAGGGAGTGAGGTTTGTGTCCCAGAATCCATTTTCGTTTGTGGTTCCATGCACGATGACGTTAATGGAGCTGCAGAACGGCCTATTTCAAAGTATGGAGAATGGTACGTTAATGAGAGTGAGCAGAATTCTGTACCGAAATCTGGTTGTGATTTTTGGTGGTCTAATACAGTTTGACACCATTTCGATTACGGATGAAGCGAGTATGCAGAATATGTTTCAAATTCACCGGCAGACTTATACGAGACACCCACAGATTGAGTTGTACATTGAGTTTCAAGCTGTAGAGGCAGTAGCGGTCTAAAATGATATAGATGTAAATGATGATATAGCTGCAGTGTACAAAGGAATGAATAGTGACAACGAAGAGGACTTCGAAGCCACTTATGAAGCGGCGACGAAGATAAGGATGGTGATGTGGGAGTTGAGGCAGCAGTAGAGAATGTAGTGGTTCATCCGTCGAGCAGTCAACCGATGGGCGTTCCACCTTTTATGCGTGAGTTGGATCTCGACGCCATGCATGCCCCCGAGTTTCCAAAATATGCTAACATAGGTACGTGTTGACTAAATAAGAAGTTTTTGTTAGTTTATACCTTGGACTGTGCAATAAACGATGATTTTGGCTTTCTATAGGAATTGCTGATCTTGAGGAAGGAGAGTTCCGAATTGGAATGGAATACAGTCTAAAAAGTCAGTCGTCGCAGCAATTAGAAGTTTCACTATATCTAGAGGAGTTGACTATGATGTGTATGAGTCTGAGTCACAGACGTTCTATGCAAAATGCAAGATGTACGGGCATGGATGTGACTGGCTTATCCGAGCCAGCTTGATACAGAAAAAAGGTTGTTGGGAGATACGCAGATACAACGGTAGGTACACGTGCACGATCGGAACGATTTCACAAGATCATTCCAAGTTGGACTCGGATACAGTTGCTGAGGCTATAGGGCCATTGGTCGAGACGGACCCGTCCATGAAGGTGAAATCTATAATTACGGAAGTCCAGTCAAGGTTCAACTATACCATCAGTTACCGAATGGCTTGGTTGGCAAAGTAGAAGTCCGTTGCCAAAGTTTTCGGCAATTGGGAGGAATCTTACCAAGCATTGCCATGGTGGCTCTCGGTCATGGTGGAGAAGATTCCTGGTTCAGTTGTCCAAATAGAAACACGACCACTGTACAACGAAAATGAAGAGGCACAATGTGTAAAAATACTTCATCGTGTATTTTGGAGTTTCAATCCATGCATTAGGGCATTCACGCATTGCAAGCCCCTGGTTCAGGTTGACGGCACACACCTATACGGAAAATACAAAGGTACACTTCTAGTCGCTGTTGCACAGGATGGGAACCAGAACATTGTGCCTATCGCCTTTGCCTTGGTGGAAGGTGAGACAGCTGATGCGTGACACTTCTTTCTCAAGAATCTGCGAACGTATGTTGTTAGAAAAGACGGTGTGGGTATGATCTTAGACTGGCATGAGTCAATACGGGCAGCAGTTAATCGTTCCTGTGGTGACTGGCAACCTCCAAGAGCATGGTGGATGTTTTGTATAAGACACATCGGTAGTAACTTCTTAAGGGCATTCAAAGTCCCTCACTTGCAGAAGCTTGTTGTCAACAAAGGGTATTCAAGAACGGTGGAGGAGTACAATATCAACTATAAGAGGTTGGAAGAGCGAGGCGAGGCATATGCTAGGTGGTGCGATGCCATCAAACTCAGACATTGGGTATTGGCATTCGATGAGGGACATCGATGGGGCCATATGACAACGAACCTTGTCGAGTGCATTAACTCAGTGTTGAAGGGTACCCGTAATCTACCTGTGTTGGCGCTGGTCCGAGCAACATATTATAGGTTAAATGAACTCTTTACACGGAAGAGTGCCGAGACTCATGAACGCAAGCGTACTGGATTTACGTACTTTGTATTTGCGCAACAGCAGATAGAAGCAAGTATGCAACAGGCTGGGAATATAGTTGTGCACCGTTTTGATAGACGAAATGAGGTGTTTAAGGTGCGTGAAATGACTACTGAAAAGGCGTTAGTTGTTGATCTTACGCGATGGACGTGTGACTGTGGGCACTTTCAGGTTGAACGAATACCATGTCGCCATGTTATTGCTTGCTGTGCTAACCAGCGTCTCGATTGGCAGTTGTATGTGCATGATGTGTACAAGATGACGGAAGTTCGTAAGGTATATAGATTTGAGTTCACACCGTTAGGAGATTCCGAGACATGGCCTGCTTATGAGGGACCCACATTGGTGGCTAATCCCGCGCTGAGGCAAACGTCTAAAGGCAGGCCCAAACTGACCCGATACTTGAATGAAATGAACTCACGTGACATGCGTGGTCCTCGGATATGCCGTCTCTGTGGTACTCAGGGTCATAGTCGGAGTAGGTGTGCTGCCACCTTACTCTCCAGCTCAGTCACCACGCCCCTAACGTGCTGCCACCTGGCTATCCGCTCAGCCACCA
Source organism: Arachis stenosperma (assembly GCF_014773155.1). Classification (NCBI taxonomy): domain Eukaryota; kingdom Viridiplantae; phylum Streptophyta; class Magnoliopsida; order Fabales; family Fabaceae; genus Arachis; species Arachis stenosperma. The sequence continues at coordinate 113,126,059 of NC_080386.1, read as the reverse complement.
CGCCCCCGGCGTGTTGAACGTGACCTCCACCCATCCGCAATTCTCCTCCTTGGCCAATATCCGGCCAATACACCAACACTGTAAAGAAAATAATTTCCGTATATAATATAGGATAACACTAATATAACATGTCATAACTTTTAACTAGAGACAAATGTATTTATTAAAGCATTGGATAAAATAAAATTTTCATTTTTAATATTAATTAGTCAATTTTTTTAATTAATAAATAATTTATCAAATTTTTAGCTAATTTTATCATATTTTTAATTTTGACAAAAATCTTAAATGGTCCTGATAATTATTTTAAAAGACAACGAAGTTCTCAATAAAAAATACATTTTTTGATCCTTGATCTCTACTTTTATAAAATCGATTAGTCCATTTGTTAATATTTTCTGTCTATATTAACGGAATAAGCCTACATAACATGTTAAATTGTCGATTTATCCATTACGAACCAATTAGGATTAACGAATTCTTTTTTTTTTTTAGTCTTATTGTCTTTTAAGGATAATTATCAAAGTCGTTTTGTTTTTTTATATTTTTTGTTATCTTTTTTAAATACATTAGCTAAATTTATTGTGTAAAATTAAGAAATATTAGTGAGTTTTAAATTATTTTTACTTATAAAATTAAGTAAATAATATATTAATAATTAACGTGCCACATAAGTTTATTCTATTGAAAAATTATTGACAAAAAAACTAATCATTTTTATGAAATTAAATATCAAAGACCAAAAAAAATATTTTTTTTTAAAATTTTAAAATTTTTGAAAAAAATTCATCAGAAACCAAAAATAGGTATTTATCCTATTAACTACGATTTCAACCTGACTCCCCCTCTTAACGTGAATTTCATCACTATTATTATTGACATTAACACTTAAACATAAATTTCTACAACTCGCCACAAATTTAATTGTTCTATTTCTCCCGTACGTAAAGTCGTAAACGAACAACCGCTGCGGATAATCACAATTTGTGCTTTTTTTTGTTTGGGTGCCATCATAAACAGCTATCAACAGCTATGCTATATATGTGACGACAAGTTAAAATAGATTATGTAAAATTTTGTAAACTGCTACAACTAATAATAGTTTAGAAGAAATTTTAAGTGTACCAAAAATATTAATGTTTCAGTTATTTTAATCATTAATTTTAATTAATATATATTATATATATTTTTTATAATTTAGATCAATGGATAAAATAATTAGAACACTGATATTTTCAATACACTTAAAACTTTGCCAATTGTTTATATAAAGAATAAATTGTACTCACATGTAACGAAAACTCAATTGTTGTAGTTACGTAATTTGAATCCTCTAATAATTTAATAATGTAAATTGTCGAATAAAAAAATAGCATATAATTAATTGAATGCGACGCACAGGTGCAGAGAATGGATGGATGGAGAATATCAGAAAAATGATGAGGAATGGTTGGGTTATATTATAGTGATGAGTCAACAGTACTTGTTTGTCCTCATTGAGTTTCGGTCACGCGCGCAAATGTATGTGTTGCCATTTGCCACGTGCCACTTGTGCCTCTTTGCTTTTGCACAAGCACATGACACGCCAACACCTGACTTTCTTTCTTTTTAGGATTTCTTTTTTATTTGGATACCATTTTGTTTCTTCCTTCTAAAGCTTTTCTGTTGCCAACTCAATTCGGAGAAAATGTCCAAAATTCTTGAAGTAGAATCTTAGCCAGCTTGTTCCACATACATACATTCACATCATTACTATAACTAGGGATATATCAACCCGCATTATTTATATCCATGTTAAAATTTTATAGGAGACACTTACGATGTTATGCGGTTTGGTCAAATTATTTAACAAATTCAATAATTATTTTTATGTAAAAATATCTTTATATTAATATTCATCATAATATAATACATAATAAGAGGTATAATGTATAACTATGTAGTGAAGAAAACGTAACTTTTCGATTTGTAGTTTAATTTTATGAAAAAATATAGGTAAATAATAAAAATATTAAATAATGTAAATAATAGATATATGAATGTTTATTTTATTAGTATATGGATGATTATTTTAATATTAAAATTTAAAAGATTAATTTAGAGATATGGTGTATTTTAATTTAATTAGTAATTATTCATATTGTTCAACAAAATCATTATCCTCTTAGTATTTTTCATGTTAAGCTGTTTATGACGTTACTAAGTGTATCATTAAGATGATATAGACATAGCAAAAGCAGGGAACTAACAAAGTCTCCTCTTTCTCTCTTTCCTTGTCAAAGAATTTAAAAAAAAAATAAATGAATAAATTCTTAATTTTTTAACTTAAAGGCACATAAATATTTAATTAATTAAAAATATAAAAATATCTTTTAATTTTTAAAATATTAAATATCTAAATTTTTTCATTCAAAATATATAAAAATAAATAAATTTTTTAAAAAATTTTGAATATTTTATTTTTTTAAAAAATATTTTTTTATTTTTAATTAATCAACAATCAATAATTTTGTTGTGATAAAAAGCTGAGTTAGATGCCCATTAATATATGGGCGGCTCAATTTCTCAATGAAAAAATTATTTTGTTCTTCAATAAATGAACCGTGGAAAAATGTATTCTATATGTGTATAAATAGAGAGAGGCTTAAGCCTCTGAACACACAATAACAACAACTAAATATTATTCTCTCTTCCTTTATACACATAGCAATAATAAAAGTAAATGCTATTCTCTCTCTCTTTACTTTTTATACTCTTATACTTCTTTCTATCTTTGTATATATATATACATTACAACATATAATATTATTATTATTATTATTATATATATATATATATAAATTATTATTGAGCTAATTATTTTAATACTAGAGTCTTCTATTTATACAACTTTATTTTATATATCTTTTATTTTACAACACGTTATCAGCACAAGACTCTGATCAAATTTTTAGGAAGACTCAGGTAACAAATTTTCATTATGTCAAAGCTCTCTCATCTTGAATTCAATGCTCTTGATATATCTGGAAACAATTATTTATCATGGATACTAGATGCTGAAATCCATCTTGATTCAATGGATCTTGGAGATACCATTAAGGATGAAAATAATGCATCCCAAAAGGATAAAGCCAAAGCCATGATTTTTCTCTGTCGTCATCTTGACGAAGGGTTGAAAAATGAATATCTCACATTAAAAGATCCTGCAGATCTTTGGAAAGACCTTGAAGAAAGGTATAATCATCAGAAAACGGTGATACTTCCTCAAGCCCGATATGAATGGACGCATTTGCGTTTACAAGATTTTAAATCTATAAATGAATATAATTCTGCAATGTTTCGAATCACCTCACGAATAAAATTGTGTGGGGAAAAAATAACTGATCATGATATGTTGGAGAAAACTTTCTCAACCTTCCATGCCTCGAATGTGCTCCTGCAGCAGCAGTATCGAGAGAAAGGGTTTAAAAAATATTCTGAGTTAATTTCTTGCCTTCTTGTTGCCGATCGCAACAACGAGTTGTTATTGAAAAATCATGAAGCACGCCCAGCTGGCGCCGCCCCATTTTCTGAAGTAAATACGGCAAATCATTACCCCAGAAGAGGTAAATGGCAAGCTTTTAATAACAAGAAAAATTATGGAAGGAAAAAGAATTATGTTCAAAAGAGAGGATCTCACCAGAAGTGGGATAAAGAAAGGAATATCGGGCAGAATAAATCAACAGAGGATAAGTGTTTCCGTTGTGGTGGAAAGGGCCATTGGTCACGTACCTGTCGTACCCCAAGGAATAGTTTAATATGTGGGATTGTGAAGTATCTATGTAAATAAATAATGTAAAGAACTTATTGTTAAGTTTTATTTTCTATGTATTTAAGTTTCAAAAGTGATGTACATAAATAATGAAATATTAATGTTTATGAATTTTGAAATTATTAAATGTGTCAAATTTAAAATAAAATTTTAGTATATGACATTATTTTATGTACAGTGTTTCTTATAAGAATAATTCTGATCAAGTATTCAATTTAACTGTGCATACTACTCATTTTATTATTATTTATTTTTTGAAGAGAATGGCAAGGATATGTAATGAAGATGTATGCCTTGCGGATAGTGCAAGTTCACACACTATTCTCAAAAGTGATATATATTTTACCCATCTTGTGCCAAAAGAGGAATATGTTAATACTATTATTGGCTCAGGTAATGTGATAGAAGGCTTCGGAAGAGCTATAATTTTGTTTCCTGGAGGAACAAAAATTATAATAAATAATGCACTGTTGTCTACCAAGTCTCGAAGAAACTTGTTGAGCTTTAAAGATATTCGCTGAAATGGATATCATATTGAGACTATGAATGAGGGAAATCATGAGTATTTATGTATCACAACTCATGATTCAAATAAGAAAGTTATATTAAAAAAATTACCCTCACTTTCATCTGGGTTGTATTATACCAAGATTAGTGCAATTGAATCACATGCCATTGTAAACCAGAAGTTTACTAGCCCAAATGAATTCATAACTTGGCACGACCGATTGGGTCATCCGGGAACAACCATGATGAGGAGAATTATTGAAAACTCTCATGGAAATTCACTAAAGAACCAGAAGATTCTTAAAACTAGTGAATTTTGTTGTGCTGCATGTTCTCAGGGAAAGTTAATTTTAAGGCCATCACCAGTAAAGATTGGATTTGAGTCGCCTGAATTCCTAGAAAGGATTCAAGGTGATATATGTGGACCTATTCATCCACCATGTGGATCTTTTAGATATTTTATGGTCCTAATAGACGCATCTTTGAGATGGTCACATGTGTGCTTATTATCTTCTCGCAACCTGGCGTTTGCGAGATTACTGGCTCAAATTATTCGATTAAAAGCACACTTTCCAGAAAATCCAATCAAAGCAATTCGTCTTGATAATGCTGGTGAATTTACTTCCCAAGCTTTTGATGCTTATTGTATGGCTAATGGAATAAGTGTTGAACATCCAGTAGCTTATGTTCACACACAAAATGGGTTAGCAGAATAACTTATTAAACGCCTCCAATTAATTGCTAGACCCTTACTTATGAGAACAAATCTCCCAACCTCGGTTTGGGGGCATGTTATTTTACATGCCGCATTACTTATTCGTTTGAGGCGAACGAGTTATCATCAATTCTCTCCTATGTAATTAGCTTTTGGCCAGCAGCCAAATGTTTCCCATTTAAGAATATTTGGGTGTGAGATATATGTTTCCATTGCACCACCTAATCGTACCAAAATGGGACCCCAAATAAAATTGGGAATATATGTTGGATATGATTCTCCCTCTATAGTGAGGTATCTTGAGATACAAACTGGAGATGTATTTAAAGCCCGGTTTGCGGATTGTCATTTTGATGAATCAAAATTTCCAACATTAGGGGGAGAGAATAAGCTTCCTGAAAAGGAACTTAACTGGAATGCATCATCGTTGATGCATTTAGATCCTCAATGTGAACTAGAAGTTCAAAAGATTATACATTTGCAAAGAATAGCAAATGATTTGCCTGATGCATTTTCCGATACAAAGAGGATAACTAAATCTTATATACCAGCGGAAAATGCCCCAATTCGAATTGATGTCCTAGTGGGACAAGTAGCCACTAAAGCAAATTCACGCCAGAAGCGTGGCAGGCCTGTCGGTTCCAAAGACAAAAATCCTCGAAAGAGAAAAGAGGTAAATAATATTCCTGTTGAAAAAGACATAGTAGAGACACCTGCAGTTGTCCAAAATTCTGATATAACGCCAGAAGACGTTCAGGTACCTAAAAATTATGAAAATGACGAGATCTCAATAAATTATGTCTTTACAGGAGAGAAATGGGACCAAAATAAGACAATTGTCAATGAAATATTTGCATATAATGTGGCATTAGATATCATGCATGAAAGTAAGGATCTTGAGCCAAGATCAGTCGAAGAATGTCGACAAAGGAATGATTGGCCAAAATGGAAAGAAGCCATGAAGGCTGAATTAGACTCACTTGCAAAACGTGAAGTCTTTGGACCTGTAGTCCGTACACCTGAAGATGTAAAACCTGTTGGATATAAGTGGGTGGTGCGCGAAATTGTGATCACTACACAACTTTGCACAACTAACCAGCAAGTGCACTGGGTCGTCCAAGTAATAAACCTTACGCGAGTAAGGGTCGATCCCACGGAGATTGTTGGTATGAAGCAAGCTATGGTCACCTTGTAAATCTTAGTCAGGCAGACTCAAATGGGTATAGATGATGAATAAAACATAAAGATAAAGATAGAGATACTTATGTATATCATTGGTGAGAGCTTCAGATAAGCGTATGAAGATGCCTTCCCTTCCGTCTCTCTGCTTTTCTACTGTCTTCATCCAATCCTTCTTACTCCTTTCCATGGCAAGCTTATGCAAGGGTTTCACCGTTGTCAGTGGCTACCTCCCATCCTCTCAGTGAAAACGTTCCTATGCTCTGTCACAGCATATGGCTAATCATCTGTCGGTTCTCGGTCAGGCCGGAATAGAATCCAGCGATTCTTTTGCGTCTGTCACTAACGCCCCGCCTGCTAGGAGTTTGAAGCACGTCACAGTCATTCAATCATTGAATCCTACTCAGAATACCACAGACAAGGTTAGACCTTCCGGATTCTCTTGAATGCCGCCATCAGTTCTCGCCTATACCACGAAGACTCTGATCTCACGGAATGGCTGGCTCGTTTGTCAGGCGAGCACTCGGTTGTCAGGCGATCAACCATGCATCGTGTATCAGGAATCCAAGAGATAAACACTAGAGCCTCGTATGCTTGTAGAACAAGAGTGGTTGTCAGTCACTTTGTTCATGAGTGAGAATGATGATGAGTGTCACGGATCATCACATTCATCAAGTTGAAGAACAATAGTAATTGCATTAATACTCGAGGTACAGCAGAGCTCCACACCTTAATCTATGGTGTGTAGAAACTCCACCGTTGAAAATACATAAGAACAAGGTCTAGGCATGGCCGTGAGGCCAGCCTCCCAGTGATCAAAAGATTCAAAGATCTCCAGATATCCAAATACAATAGTAAAAGGTCCTATATATAGAAAACTAGTAGCCTAGGGTGTACAGAGATGAGTAAATGACATAAAAATCCACTTTCGGGCCCACTTGGTGTGTGCTTGGGCTGAGCAATGAAGCATTTTTCGTGTAGAGACTCTTCTTGGAGTTAAACGCCAGCTTTTATGCCAGTTTGGGCGTTTAACTCCCATTTAGGTGCCAGTTCCGGCGTTTAACGCTGGGAATTCTGAGGGTGACTTTGAACGCCGGTTTGGGCCATCAAATCTTAGGCAAAGTATGGACTATCATATATTGCTGGAAAGCCCAGGATGTCTAATTTCCAACGCCGTTGAGAGTGCGCCAATTGGGCTTCTGTAGCTCCAGAAAATCCACTTCGAATGCAGGGAGGTCAGAATCCAACAGCATCTGCAGTCCTTTTCAGTCTCTGGATCAGATTTTTGCTCAGGTCCCTCAATTTCAGCCAGAAAATACCTGAAATCACAGAAAAACACACAAACTCATAGTAAAGTCCAGAAAAGTGAATTTTAACTAAAAACTAATAAAAATATACTAAAAACTAACTAGATCATACTAAAAACATACTAAAAACAATGCCAAAAAGCGTACAAATTATCCGCTCATCACAACACCAAACTTAAATTGTTGCTTGTCCTCAAGAAACTGAAACTCAAATAAGATAAAAAGAAGAGAATATGCAATGAATTCCAAAAACATCTATGAAGATCAGTATTAATTAGATGAGCGGGGCTTTTAGCTTTTTGCCTCTGAATAATTTTGGCATCTCACTTTATCCTTTGAAATTCAGAATGATTGGCTTCTTTAGGAACTCAGAGTCCAGATAGTGTTATTGATTCTCCTAGTTAAGTATGATGATTCTTGAACACAGCTACTTATTGAGTCTTGGCCGTGGCCCAAAGCACTCTGTCTTCCAGTATTACCACCGGATACATACATGCCACAGACACATAATTGGGTGAACCTTTTCAGATTGTGACTCAGCTTTGCTAAAGTCCCCAATTAGAGGTGTCCAGGGTTCTTAAGCACACTCTTATTGCCTTGGATCACAACTTTATTTTTTTCTTTTTCTCTTTCTTTTTCGTTTTTTTTTTCGCTTGCTTCTCTCTCTTTTTTTTTTTTGTATTCACTGCTTTTTCTTGCTTCAAGAATCATTTTTATGATTTTTCAGATCCTCAGTAACATGTCTCCTTTTTCATCATTCTTTCAAGAGCCAACATTCATGAACCACAAATTCAAAAGACATATGCACTGTTTAAGCATACATTCAGAAAACAAAAGTGTTGCCACCACATCAAAATAATTAAACTGTTATAAAATTCAAAATTCATGCAATTCTTTTCTTTTTCAATTAAGAACATTTGTTTATTTAAGAAAGGTGATGGATTCATAGGACATTCATAACTTTAAGGCATAGACACTAAGACACTAATGATCATAAGACACAAACATAGATAAACATAAGCACTAAAATTCGAAAAACAAGAAAATAAAGAACAAGGAGATTAAAGAACGGGTCCACCTTAGTGATGGTGGCTTGTTCTTCCTCTTGAAGGTCTTATGGAGTGCTTGAGCTCCTCAATGTCTCTTCCTTGTCTTTGTTGCTCCTCTCTCATGAGTCTTTGATCTTCTCTAATTTCATGGAGGATGATGGAATGTTCTTGGTGCTCCACCCTTAGTTGTCCCATGTTGGAACTCAATTCTCCTAGGGAGGTGTTTAGTTGCTCCCAATAGTCTTGTGGAGGAAAGTGCATCCCTTGAGGCATCTCAGGGATCTCATGATGAGAGGGGTCTCTTGTTTGCTCCATCCTTTTCTTAGTGATGGGCTTGTCCTCATCAATAAGGACGTCTCCCTCTATGTCAACTCCAACTGAATAACACAGGTGACAAATGAGATGAGGAAAGGCTAACCTTGCTAAGGTAGAGGACTTATCCGCCACCTTATAGAGTTCTTGGGCTATAACCTCATGAACTTCCACTTCTTCTCCAATCATGATGCTATGGATCATGATGGCCCGGTCTAGAGTAACTTCGGACCGGTTGCTAGTGGGAATGATTGAGCGTTGGATAAACTCCAACCATCCTCTAGCCACGGGTTTGAGGTCATGCCTTCTCAATTGAACCGGCTTCCCTCTTGAATCTCTCTTCCATTGTGCGCCCTCTTCACATATGACTGTGAGGACTTGGTCCAACCTTTGATCAAAGTTGACCCTTCTAGTGTAAGGATGTTCATCTCCTTGCATCATGGGCAAGTTGAATGCTAACCTTACATTTTCTGGACTAAAATCCAAGTATTTTCCCCGAACCATAGTAAGCCAATTCTTTGGATCCGGGTTCACACTTTGATCATGGTTCTTGGTGATCCATGCATTGGCATAGAACTCTTGAACCATCAAGATTTCGACTTGTTGAATGGGGTTGGTAAGAACTTCCCAACCTCTTCTTCGGATCTCATGTCGGATCTCCGGATATTCACTCTTTTTGAGTGAAAAAGGGACCTCGGGGATCACCTTCTTCAAGGCCACAACTTCATAGAAGTGGTCTTGATGCACCCTTGAGATGAATCTCTCCATCTCCCATGACTCGGAGGTGGAAGCTTTTGCCTTCCCTTTCCTCTTTTTAGAGGTTTCTCCGGCCTTGGATGCCATAAATGGTTATGGAAAAACAAAAAGCAATGCTTTTACCACACCAAACTTAAAAGGTTTGCTCATCCTCGAGCAAAAGAAGAAAGAAGAGAGTAGAAGAAGAAGAAATGAGGAAGAAGTGAATGGCTTTGTGTTCGGCCAAAGAGGGGGAGAAGTGGTGTTTAGGTGGTGTGAAAATGAAGGGGTAAAGAAGGGTTTATATAGGAGAGGGGAGGGGTAGGGTTCGGCCATTATGGGTAGGTTTGGGAGGGAAAGTGGTTTGAATTTGAGTGGTGAGGTAGGTGGGGTTTTATGAAGGATGGATGTGAGTGGTGAAGAGAAAGATGGGATTTGATAGGTGAAGGGTTTTTGGGGAAGAGTGGTTGAGGTGATTGGTGAATGGGTAAAGAAGAGAGAGAGTGGTGGGGTTGGTGGGGATCCTGTGGGGTCCACAGATCCTGAGGTGTCAAGGAAAAGTCATCCCTGCACCAAATGGCATTCAAAATCACGTTTTGAGCCATTTCTGGCGTTAAATGCCGGGCTGGTGCCCATTTCTGACGTTTAACGCCAGGTTCTTGCCCTTTTCTGGCGTTTAACGCCAGTCTGGTGCCCCTTTCTGGCGTTAAACGCCCAGAATGGTGCCAGACTGGGCGTTAAACGCCCACCTGCTAGCCTTACTGGCGTTTAAACGCCAGTAAGTTCCTCCTCCAGGGTGTGCTATTTTTCTTCCTGTTTTTCATTCTGTTTTTGCTTTTTCACTTGATTTTGTGACTTCTTATGATCATCAACCTATAAAAAACATAATATAACAAAGGAAAATAGATAAGATATAATCATTGGGTTGCCTCCCAACAAGTGCTTCTTTAATGTCAGTAGCTTGACAGAGGGCTCTCATGGAGCCTCACAGATACTCAGAGCAATGTTGGAACCTCCCAACACCAAACTTAGAGTTTGAATGTGGGGGTTCAACACCAAACTTAGAGTTTGGTTGTGGCCTCCCAACACCAAACTTAGAGTTTGACTGTGGGGGCTCTGTTTGACTCTGATTTGAGAGAAGCTCTTCATGCTTCCTCTCCATGGTGACAGAGGGATATCCTTGAGCCTTAAACACAAAGGATTCTTCATTCACTTGAATGACCAGTTCACCTCTATCAACATCAATTACAGCCTTGGCTGTGGCTAGGAAGGGTCTGCCAAGGATGATAGATTCATCCATGCTCTTCCCAGTCTCTAGGACTATGAAATCAGCAGGGATGTAATGGTCTTCAATCTTCACCAAAACATCCTCTACAAGTCCATAAGCTTGTTTTCTTGAATTGTCTGCCATCTCTAATGAGATTCTTGCAGCTTGTACCTCAAAGATCCCTAGCTTCTCTATTACAGAGAGAGGCATGAGGTTTACACTTGATCCTAAGTCACACAGAGCCTTCTTGAAGGTCATGGTGCCTATGGTACAAGGTATTGAAAACTTCCCAGGATCTTGTCTCTTTTGAGGCAATTTCTGCTTAGACAAGTCATCCAGTTCTTTGGTGAGCAAAGGAGGTTCATCCCCCCAAGTCTCATTTCCAAATAACTTGTCATTTAGCTTCATGATTGCTCCAAGGTATTTAGCAACTTGCTCTTCAGTGACATACTCATCCTCTTCAGAGGAAGAATACTCATCAGAGCTCATGAAAGGCAGAAGTAAGTCCAATGGAATCTCTATGGTCTCATTTTGAGCCTCAGATTCCCATGGTTCCTCATTAGGGAACTCATTGGAGGTCAGTGCACGCCCACTGAGGTCTTCCTCAGTGGCGTTCACTTCCTCTCTTTCCTCTCCAGATTCGGCCATGTTGATGGCCTTGCACTCTCCTTTTGGATTTTCTTCTGTGTTGCTTGGAAGAGTACTTGGAGGGGGTTCAGTAACTTTCTTGCTCAGCTGTCCCACTTGTGCCTCCAAATTTCTAATGGAGGACCTTGTTTCAGTCATGAAACTTTGAGTGGTTTTGATTAGATCAGAGACCATGGTTGCTAAGTCAGAGGGGTTCTGCTTAGAATTCTCTGTCTGTTGCTGAGAAGATGATGGAAAAGGCTTGCCATTGCTAAACCTGTTTCTTCCACCATTATTGTTGTTGAAACCTTGTTGAGGTCTCTCTTGATTCTTCCATGAGAAATTTGGGTGATTTCTCCATGAAGAATTATAGGTGTTTCCATAGGGTTCTCCTAGGTAATTCACCTCTTCCATTGAAGGGTTCTCAGGATCATAGGCTTCTTCTTCAGATGAAGCATCCTTAGTACTGCTTGGTGCATTTTGCATTCCAGACAGACTTTGAGAAATCAAATTGACTTGTTGAGTCAATAATTTATTCTGAGCCAATATGGCATTCAGAGTATCAATCTCAAGAACTCCTTTCTTCTGATTAGTCCCATTGTTCACAGGATTCCTTTCAGAAGTGTACATAAATTGGTTATTTGCAACCATTTCAATTAGCTCTTGAGCTTCTGTAGGCGTCTTCTTCAGATGAAGAGATCCTCCAGCAGAGCTATCCAAAGACATCTTGGATAGTTCAGAGAGACCATCATAGAAAATACCTATGATGCTCCATTCAGAAAGCATGTCAGAAGGACATTTTCTGATCAGTTGTTTGTATCTTTCCCAAGCTTCATAGAGGGATTCTCCATCCTTCTGTCTGAAGGTTTGGACTTCCACTCTAAGCTTACTCAATTTTTGAGGTGGAAAGAACTTTGCCAAGAAGGCATTGACTAGCTTTTCCCATGAGTCTAGACTTTCTTTAGGTTGTGAGTCCAACCATGTCCTAGCTCTGTCTCTTAAAGCAAAAGGGAATAGCATAAGTCTGTAGACCTCAGGGTCAACCCCATTAGTCTTGACAGTGTCACAGATTTGCAAGAATTCAGCTAAGAACTGATGAGGGTCTTCCAATGGAAGTCCATAGAACTTGCAATTCTGTTGCATTAGAGAAACTAATTGAGGCTTAAGCTCAAAGTTGGTTGCTCCAATGGCAGGGATAGAGATGCTTCTCCCATAGAAGTCGGGAGTAGGTGCAGTAAAGTCACCCAGCACCTTCCTTGCATTGTTGTTGTTTTCGGCTGCCATGTGTTCTTCTTCTTTGAAGATTTCTGTCAGGTCCTCTACAGAGAGTTGTGCCTTAGCTTCTCTTAGCTTTCGCTTTAAGGTCCTTTCAGGTTCAGGGTCAGCTTCAACAAGAATGCCTTTGTCTTTGTTCCTGCTCATATGAAAGAGAAGAGAACAAGAAAATATGGAATCCTCTATGTCACAGTATAGAGATTCCTTGAGGTGTCAGAGGTACAGAAAAATAGAAGGAAGAAGTAGAGAATTCGAACTTAATTAGATAGAGTTCGAATTGTGCATTGAGAAGGAGTGGTACTCCATAAATAGAAGGATGTGGGAAGAGAGGAAGAAATTTTCGAAAATCAAGTGAAATATTTTGAAAACATTTTAAAAAAAATTATTTTTCGAAAATCAAGAGTGAGAAAGAGATCAAGAAATTTTTGAAAAAGATTTTTGAAATTAGAAATCAAAAAGATATGATTTGAAAACTATTTTGAAAAAGATGTGATTAAAAAGATATGATTGAAAAGTTATGGTTTTAAAAAGATATGATTGAAAAGATATGATTTTGAAAACAATTTAAAAAGATTTGATTTTAAAAATTAATGACTTGCCTAACAAGAAAAGATATGATTCAAACATTAAACCTTTCTCAACAGAAAAGGCAACATACTTAAAATGTTCAATCAAATCATTAATTGTTAGTAAGTATCTTTGAAAAAGGAAAGAAATTGATTTTGAAAACATTTGATTGAAAAGATATGATTTGAAAAAGATTTGATTTTGAAAAACTTTGAAAACTTAAAAAAAATTGATTTTGAAAACAAAATCCTCCTCCTTGTGCCATCCTGGCGTTAAACGCCCAGAATGGTGCACATTCTGGCGTTTAACGCCCAATGCACTACCTTTTTGGGCGTTAAACGCCCAACTAGGTACCCTGGCTGGCGTTTAAACGCCAGTCTGTCCTTCTTCACTGGGCGTTTTGAACGCCCAGCTTTTTCTGTGTAATTCCTCTGCTGCATGTTCTGAATCTTCAGTTCCCTGTACTATTGACTTGAAAATAGAACCAAGATCAAATAAACAAGGCATGCAAGACACCAAACTTAAAATTAGACACTAGACTCAAACAAGAAACATAAAATCTTTTTGGTTTTTTATGATTTTTATAATTTTTTTTGTGCTTTTTTCGAAAATTATATGAGAATAGAAAATAAAGGTTTCAAAATTCTCAATTTGGATTCCAGGAATCATTGCAATGTTAGTCTAAGACTCCGGTCCAGGAATTAGACATGGCTTCACAGCCAGCCAAGCTTTCAAAGAAAGCTTCGGTCCAAAACACTAGACATGGCAAATGCCAGCCAAGCCTTAGCAGATCATTGCTCCAATAGCAAGATTGATAGAAATAAACAAGCTATTGTGATGATCAGTTGAAACCTCGGTCCAATAAGATTAGACATGGCTTTTCAGCCAGCCAGACTTCAACAGATCATCATGAAACACTAGAATATATTCTTAAGAACTCTGAAGAAAAAATACCTAATCTAAGCAACAAGATGAACCGTCAGTTGTCCATACCCAAAACAATCCCCGGCAACGGCGCCAAAAACTTGGTGCGCGAAATTGTGATCACTACACAACTTTGCACAACTAACCAGCAAGTGCACTGGGTCGTCCAAGTAATAAACCTTACGCGAGTAAGGGTCGATCCCACGGAGATTGTTGGTATGAAGCAAGCTATGGTCACCTTGTAAATCTTAGTCAGGCAGACTCAAATGGGTATAGATGATGAATAAAACATAAAGATAAAGATAGAGATACTTATGTATATCATTGGTGAGAGCTTCAGATAAGCGTATGAAGATGCCTTCCCTTCCGTCTCTCTGCTTTTCTACTGTCTTCATCCAATCCTTCTTACTCCTTTCCATGGCAAGCTTATGCAAGGGTTTCACCGTTGTCAGTGGCTACCTCCCATCCTCTCAGTGAAAACGTTCCTATGCTCTGTCACAGCATATGGCTAATCATCTGTCGGTTCTCGGTCAGACCGGAATAGAATCCAGCGATTCTTTTGCGTCTGTCACTAATGCCCCGCCTGCTAGGAGTTTGAAGCACGTCACAGTCATTCAATCATTGAATCCTACTCAGAATACCACAGACAAGGTTAGACCTTCCGGATTCTCTTGAATGCCGCCATCAGTTCTCGCCTATACCACGAAGACTCTGATCTCACGGAATGGCTGGCTCGTTTGTCAGGCGAGCACTCGGTTGTCAGGCGATCAACCATGCATCGTGTATCAGGAATCCAAGAGATAAACACTAGAGCCTCGTATGCTTGTAGAACAAGAGTGGTTGTCAGTCACTTTGTTCATGAGTGAGAATGATGATGAGTGTCACGGATCATCACATTCATCAAGTTGAAGAACAAGTGATATCTTGGACAAAGAACAAGCGGAATTGAATAGAAGAACAATAGTAATTGCATTAATACTCGAGGTACAGTAGAGCTCCACACCTTAATCTATGGTGTGTAGAAACTCCACCGTTGAAAATACATAAGAACAAGGTCTAGGCATGGCCGTGAGGCCAGCCTCCCAGTGATCAAAAGATTCAAAGATCTCCATATATCCAAATACAATAGTAAAAGGTCCTATATATAGAAAACTAGTAGCCTAGGGTGTACAGAGATGAGTAAATGACATAAAAATCCACTTCCGGGCCCACTTGGTATGTGCTTGGGCTGAGCAATGAAGCATTTTTCGTGTAGAGACTCTTCTTGGAGTTAAACGCCAGCTTTTATGCCAGTTTGGGCGTTTAACTCCCATTTAGGTGCCAGTTCCGGCGTTTAACACTGGGAATTCTGAGGGTGACTTTGAACGCCGGTTTGGGCCATCAAATCTTGGGCAAAGTATGGACTATCATATATTGCTGGAAAGCTCAGGATGTCTACTTTCCAAAGCCGTTGAGAGCGCGCCAATTGGGCTTCTGTAGCTCCAGAAAATCCACTTCAAATGCAGGGAGGTCAGAATCCAACAGCATCTGCAGTCCTTTTCAGTCTCTGGATCAGATTTTTGCTCAGGTCCCTCAATTTCAGCCAGAAAATACCTGAAATCACAGAAAAATACACAAACTCATAGTAAAGTCCAGAAAAGTGAATTTTAACTAAAAACTAATAAAAATATACTAAAAACTAACTAGATCATACTAAAAACATACTAAAAACAATGCCAAAAAGCGTACAAATTATCCGCTCATCAGTGGGTATTTGTGAGAAAACGAAATGAGAAAAATGAAGTTGTGCGCTATAAAGCCCGACTTGTGGCACAAGGTTTTTCACAAAGGCCCGGTATAGATTATTAAGAAACGTATTCCCCTGTAGTGGATGCGATAACATTGCGTTATTTGGTCAGTTTATCTGCATATCATAAACTGCATATGCATTTAATGGATGTGGTAACAGCCTACTTATACGGCTCATTAGATCGGGATATCTATAAGAAAGTCCCTGAAGGACTAAAGATATCTAAACCATCCAATGAATATTCGCAAGGGTTATACTCAGTCAAATTGCAAAGATCTTTATATGGTCTGAAGCAATCTGGACGAATGTGGTATAATCGTCTTACTGAGTATCTGGCCAAAAATGGATTCAAGAATGATGATATCTGTCCATGTGTTTTCATAAAGAAATTTGTATCTGGATTTATTATAATTGCTGTGTACGTTGATGATTCAAATATCATTGGAACTCCTGAAGAGATTCCAACGATTATAAAAACTCTGAAAGAAGAGTTTGAGATGAAAGATCTTGGAAAGACTAAATTTTGTCTCGGCCTGCAGATCAAGCATACAAAGAATGGGATCTTTATTCATCAAGTGACATACACAGAGAAGATATTGAAGAGATTTTATATGGATAAGTCACATCCTTTGAGTACCCCAATGATCGTAAGATCTTTGGATGTGAAAAAGGATCAATTTCGTCCTAAAGAAGAGAATGAAGATATCCTTGGTCCTGAAGTACCATATCTTAGTGCCATTGGAGCGCTAATGTATCTTGCTAATAATACGCGACCTGACATATCATTCGCGGTGAATTTACTAGCAAGGTATAGTTCCTCTCCAACCAGAAGACATTGGAGTGGAATCAAACAAATTTTTCGATATCTTCATGGAACGGTTGATATGGGATTGTTTTATCCCTATGGATCCAAGTCACAACTAGTTGGCTATGCAGATGCCGGATATTTGTCTGATCCACATAAAGAGAGATCTCAAACAGGATATCTGTTTACATATGGTGGAACAGCTATATCATGGAGGTCCACGAAACAGACTATAGCAGCAACCTCCTCTAATCATGCTGAAATACTAGCAATTCATGAAGCTAGTCGCGAATGTTTTTGGCTGAGGAGTCTGATTCAATATATTCTGTTATCATATGGACTGATTGATCATAAGATAGCTCCAACTGTCCTGTTTGAAGATAATACAGCATGCATTGCTCAACTTAAGGGTGGATACATCAAAGGTGATAGAACAAAGCATATTTCTCCCAAATTCTTCTTCACTCATGATCTTCAAAATCAAGGGACAATTGATGTCCAACAGATCCGCTCAAGTGATAATCTGGCAGATTTATTTACAAAGTCACTCCCAAAATCCTCCTTTGAAAGATTGGTACATGAGATTGGAATGCGCCGATTTCGAGACATTAAATGATGTCGGCATGAGGGGAAGACTGTACTCTTTTTCCCTTGGTCAGGTTTTTTTCCATTGAGTTTTTCTTGACAAGGTTTTTAACGAGGCAGTCCCCATCACAAAGGATATTGTACTCTTTTTCCTTCACTAAGATTTTTCCCACAGGATTTTCCTTTAGTAAGGTTTTAATGAGGCAATAATCCTAAATGGGCATCCAAGGGGGAGTGTTGTGATAAGAAGCTGAGTTGGATGCCCATTAATATATGGGCGGCTCAGTTTCTCAATGAAGAAATTGTTTTGTTCTTCAATAAATGAGCTGTGGAAAAATGTGTTCCATATGTGTATAAATAGAGAGAGGCTTAAGCCTTTGAACACACAATAACAACAACTAAATATTATTCTCTCTCCCTTTATACACATAGCAATAATAAAAGTAAATGCTATTCTCTCTCTCTTTACTTTTTATACTCTTATACTTCTTTCTATATATATATATATATATATATATATATATATATATATATATATATATATATATATATTACAACATATAATATTATTATATATATATAAATTATTATTGAGCTAATTATTTTAATACTAGAGTCTTCTATTTATACAACTTTATTTTATATATCTTTTATTTTACAACAAATTTATCTATTTTTTAGATAAAAAATAAATATCCTATTTGTTATTTTTTCCCTTCTTACCCACTCTTCATACCAATAGTGTGGAAGGAGAAGGAGAAGCGACCAACAACCAATGGTGAAGGAGAAAAGAAACATCAAGAAACAAACTTGCTATTGTGGTGGTCTAGAGGTGGCGCTGTTGTGAGGTTTGATCGAAGTTATGGAGTAGGTGAGAGGCTGGCATGAGAGATGAGGCAAAAAATGATGATGGTCTCATTTGGAGCTCATGTTAGAAACTAGAATTAATTTTTTAAGATTAGATCATCTATATTAAATTATTAAAAAAGAATAGTTCTTAATACAAAGGCATATCAGGATCTATGAACATAATCAAATTGCTAATAATTTTTGTGTTGACTTGTGATTACTTGATTTTAACTAGTAATAATATTTTAATTTTTTTAACTAAAATCTTTATTATATTTTATAATAGAACTAAATAACAACTCGTCCGATGGAAAATAGTTACGAAGACGTACGATTGTAATATAAAAGATTAAAACTATTACATTATTATTTATTTTTGAACTTGACTCTAAAAACCTAAAGTCCAAATAAGATGGCATGTATGATTTTATTGGCTCATTTTTTTTAATATTAAAGTGTTTCTGGTGTTATTCTTCGTTAAGATGTGAATCTGGGATATATTTGAATATTGGACAGTGGCAGAAATCGCTGCCAGCGATTTATGAAGCAACAAAAAACGAGAAAAAAACTAGAAAACAGTGACTGCACAAATACAGAAGGTTTTTTTTTTCTTTTTATTGAACAAAATGGAAGGGGCGAATTGATAGATGGTGGAGCGACTTGAGGTATAATAGGGGCGATTTGTTCAAAAAATTAAAAAAAATGAATTACAACGTCTACAAACAAAGGTCTCAGCCAGGCTTCGCATTCATCTTTCTCGTCTTATTGTTCTTCTTCCTATTCTACATCTCTGTTTTCTTTTTTCATTCTTGTGAATTTGTTGCTGTTGTATCTATTTTTTTAAAAAAATATTGAAAAAAATAGGTGATAGAGTTTGTTTGAGAGTGTATTATAATGGCCAAATTTTATTTCAAAAGGTGTAAAGTTTATGTGTGAGAATCCATGTGATATTATTGTTCCTTTCACCATATTATTTGAAGAACTAAAAGGATTAATTTATGAAATGATAGATCCTCATATATTGAAAAGAGTGACTAGTGTTGTGTACAGATATCCTGTAATAGTATTTGGAGGATTTATACAATTTGAGATGAAGTATGTCACTGATGAAGCAATGATGCAAGAAACATTTTCAATATATCACGAAAGTCGACCACAAGACTTTGTCATCGAGCTATATGTTGAGCTCAAACACTTGACTTATGGTGTTGAAGTAGCCGATGGAGGCATGTATTGGGAAGACTACAATAGTGAAAGCGAAGATGAATTTGAAGGTAACTATGAAATAGATTATCCAAACATAGATGGAGACGATGTTGATTGCATTAATGAGCCAGATGTAGAAGAAGTGGCAAATGTCCTAGGAAGCCAACATCCATTTGGGGAGCTGTCTTTTATACGCACTTTGGACCTTGCGGCGCTGAATGCACCAGAGTTTCCTGAGTATGTGACTGCTGGTATGTGAATATGATAATAAGATCGAGAGTAGATATATTTTTTGTACTATGAAATGGTGATTCTACCGTGGTTGGTAAATCATATTGTATAATTACTTTTTGTGGTATTGTTGCAGACCCACCTATTATTGCAGACGGCGGATTTGTTATTGGAATGGAATTCAGTTCTAGAGAAGTTGTGGTTGCAGCCATCAAAGAGTATACAATTCATAGAGTAGTTGACTACCGGTATACGAGTCTAAACCAACGACATTTTATGCCAAATGTGTACAATATGACAGTAATTGTGATTGACTTATCAGGGTAAGTCTGATCTGAAAGAAATATTGCTAGGAAATAAGGCGTTATAATGGTAGTCACACTTGCATCAGATCCACCATTTCTCAAGACCACTACAAGCTAGACTCAGACACAATCGCAGAAGTGATAAAGCCATTAGCTGAAGCTGACCCATCTCTAAAAGTGCGATCTGTGATTGCAGATGTGCAAGCAAAGTTCAATTACACCGTGAGCTATCGCAAAGCATGGTTGGCAAAACAAAAAACAGTGGAGAAGATTTTTGGTGGTTGGGAGGCCTCATATGAGGCTCTGCCAACATAGTTTGAAGCTATGTGTAACAAAGAACCATCAGCAGCTGTGTAGTTCAAAATGTTGCCTGTTTATTGAGGAGATGAGTTGGCTTAGGATACCCGGGTATTACAGCATGTGTTCTAGAGTTTTTATCCTTGTATTAGAGCATTCAGACATTGCAAACCAGTTGTGCAGGTAGATGACACACACTTATATGGAAAATACAAGGGAGTTTTGATGGTTGCAGTATCACAAGATGGCAACGGGAATATTGTGCCTATTGCCTTTGTCATTGTCGAAAGGGAGACTGCTGATGCATGGTACTTTTTTCTTTCTAATTTGAGAAGACATGTCGTGACTCGGGATGGTGTGAGTCTTATTTCTGATCATCATGAGTCCATTACTTCAGCCATAGCCCATAGTAATGGAGCATGGGATCCTCCGAGAGCTATCCACATGCATTGTATTAGGCACATAGCAGCAAACTTTTTGAAAAAGTTCAAGGCACCGTACTTACAAAAGCTTATTTTCAACACAGGTAAATAGAATTTAACATTATAAAATTTTGAATCTTTTCAATGTGTGTAAATGCCTAACGGTCATTTTTTAAAACAGGCTATTTCAGGACAGTGCATGAATTTAATACGCGATACCAACGACTACATGACCGCGGCGAGTTATATACTCGGTGGTTAGATAGGACCCCTCGACATCAGTATGTTTTGGCATTTGATAGTGGATATAGATGGGGACATATGATCACGAATCTAGTTGAGTGTATCAACGACATCTTGAAAGGGGCACACAATCTTCCTGTGATGGCACTCATTAGAGCCACTTTTTACAGACTCAATGAGTTGTTCACTAGAAAGAGGGCCGAGGCCAAGGCACGCATTAATGCTGGACATATTTTTTTGGAAGCTGTTATGATTCGACTTGAAACAAACCAGCGAGCATCCAGAAACATTCAGGTTAGTATGTTTGACAGGCGGAATGAGGTGTTCGAAGTCCGTAAGATGCCATCTGGTCAAGAGTACGCAGTCGATCTACGCCGCCAACAATGTGATTGTGGTGATTTTCAGGTGGATCAAATTCCATGTCGCCATGTGTTTGCATCTTGTGCAAACCAGCGTCTTGACTAGCAAGTTTATGTGAATGAGGTTTACCGGATGGATGATATCAGAAAGGTCTATAGAGCCAGATTTAGGCCACTGGAAAACCCAACTACATGGTCAGTAGTTGAAGGACCAAGGATGATACCTAATCCTAACATCAGGAGAGTATGTAAGGGCCGGCCAAAAATAACTCGATTCTTGAATGAAATGGACATGCGCGAGATGCGCGCTCCAAGGCGGTGCAGGCTATGTGGTGCGGAGGGTCATAACCGTAGTAGATGTCCTCATAGGGGTGGATCAAGTGCAGAGAATAATGTTCCTACTCGGGATGGTTGAGTTGTTAACGTTTGTAGTGAACTGTTGTTCTAATTTTTTTGTATAGTTTAAATTCTCCAATTTTTTATTATCCTCTATTCTAATTTTTTGTCTAGTTTAAATCCTCGCGTGAAGTGTTAATTAACTACAAATCAGGCAAAGTAATGATGGATGAAAAAATCAAAAAAAATATAGTCCAACAAAAACCCAAAGCACAATAAGAACAAAGTCCAACATAGCCATGTCTTCACACAATAAAATAACATCAAAGTCCAAAAGGACTCAAACCACAATAAGAACAAAGTCCAACATAATCCATATGAAGACACGATAAAAAAAAAACAACAAAGTCCTAAATGAGTCAAACCATGATAACAACAAAGTCCAACAAAGTTCACATGAGGAGAGACTTCTTGGTAAACTTGTTCTTTACTGCCTTGGCCATATTCTTCATTTTTTTCTCAACATTCTTCTTGATTGTTGACGGGGTAAATTGGTTATGGCTTCTTCGTGGAGGATCAGTCCGTAAGTCATAACCCTTATCGCGAACACATCTAGTACCTACACAATGATACACAATAACTTATGACATCCATATAGACTCCACTAAATGTGAAATAAAGAAAAATCTAGTCCACAACACAACTATGCATTACTAAGAACAATTTAGTTATATAAAGTTAAAGTAAACACAATTTATGATACCTGTGGCAGGTGTACATGCATCATCCACTGCCCCATCATCGACATCATTATCGTCACCATTAGTGTTGCCATTGTCATCATCGGTATCATCGTCGTCACCATCATCCACCCTATATCGGGGTGCATTCACGAGGGTGCGTATAAAGGCATCTGTTAATAGCTCTTCCTCCTCCGCTTCAACCTCTTCCTGAATTGTTATTGCAACCGTGTTAAGATCAAAACGAGGAATGCTCCCACTAGGAACTGCAGGATCAACGAATTCAACGCCTCGATCGAGCCCACTCCTTCCTGAGTCAAAGGAGAAACAACCCCTAGATAGATCCCCAGAATGCCCGGACATCAACGGCATATGAAGTCTAGAATCTAAAGACATACGGCCAGGCACCATT